>NC_081189.1:50947740-51257532 GCF_902713425.1 Acipenser ruthenus
CAGTGGGACATCTCTGAAAGCAATCATTGCAGGCCAAATTCTTTGGGACTTTTTAAATTAGTGGAGCACTCTAGTGATTTTAGGGCAGTTAGCTTCAATAGGCTACTCTAGTTTTCGAGGGAAACGGTATTGTTATGTATTTCACTAGAGACGATTTATACAATGTCCGCAAGAGGCCATGCAGAGTACACTTAAATCGCTGACACTGCCCATATCATGAGGATGATATGGTGTAGTACGGCTTTTTCTAATCCCATATAGATTCACGCAGGGATCGGATGACATCTCCTTTGAAGCTTCGCCCCTTTTCGGAATTAATCCTTCCTGGGACTCCTAGCGGAAGAACCAATCTAGAACAAAAACGTGCCACAATGTTTGCCTTCTGATCTCACGTTGGAACAGCATCTGTAATCTTATTAAAAACATCAGTTAGGACGGGTGCACTCTCACAGTCATCTCTAGATGGTTCCAATAAAGTAAAGTCCTTAGACGGGATATCCAAGGAATGTCTTCACTGATGGCAGGGGGGCATTGTTTATAATACACCTCTCACAGCATTTACACCATTATTCAAATAAAATATTCACATCCGCTATATACTGCTGAATGAACCCACACAGCGTAACATCTCAAAAAGCAACCAGTGCAGGCCAAGATCGTTTGGGATTTCTAAGTTAGGTGAGCACTCTAGTGATTTTAGGGCAGTTAGCTTTCAATAGGCTACTCAAATTTTCGGGGAAATGGCATTATGATTTATTTCAATAGATACGTTAAAATACTGCTGAAAGAAAACACACAGTGGGACATCTCTAAAAGCAATTATTGCAGGCCAAATTCTTTGGGACTTTTGAAGTTAGTGGAGCACTCTAGTGAGTTTAGGGCAGTTAGCTTTCATAGGCTACTCTAGTTTTCGAGGAAAACGGTATTGTCATGTATTTCACTAGATTTATACAATGTCCGCAAGAGGCATGCAGAGTACACTTAAATCGCTGACACTGCCCATATCTTGAGGATGACATGGTGTAGTACGACTTTTTCTAATCCCATATAGATTAACACAGGGATCGGATGACATCTCCTTCGAAGCTTCGCCCCTTTTCGGAATGAATCCTTCCTGGGACTCCTAGCGGAAGAACCAATCTAGAACAAAAACTTGCCACAATGTTTGCCTTCTGATCTCACGTTGGAACTGCGTCTGTAATCTTATTGAAAACATCAGTTAGGACGAGTTCACTCTCACAGCCATCTCTAGATGGTTCCAATAAAGTAAAGTAAATAGATACGTTAAAATACTGCTGAAAGAAAACACACAGTGGGACAACTCTAAAAGCAATTATTGCAGGCCAAATGCTTTGGGACATTTTAAGTTAGTGGCGCATGCTAGTGAGTTTAGGGCAGTTAGCTTTCAATAGGCTACTCTAGTTTTTGGGGAAAACTGTATTGTCATGTATTTCACTATTGACGCGTTACAGAGCTGAAAGAAAACATACAGTGGGTTATCTCCAAAACCAATTACTGCAGACAAAGTTCTTTTGGACTTTCAAAGTTAGGAGAGCACTCAAGTGATTTTAGGGTAGTACGCTATCTATAAGCTACTCTAGTTTTCAGGTAAAATGGCTTTGTCGTGTATTTCATTTGAGACGTATTTCAGAGCGGAAAGAAAACACACAGTGGGACATCTCTAAAAGCAATTATTGCAGACCAAATTCTTTGGGACTTTTGAAGTTAGTGGAGCACTCTAGTGATTTTAGGGCAGTTAGCTTGCAAGAGCCTACTCTAGTTTTTCGAGGAAAACGGTATTGTCATGTATTTCACTATTGACGATTTACAATGTCCGCAAGAGGCCATGCAGAGTACACTTTAAATCGCTGACACTGCGCATATCTTGAGGATGATATGGAGTAGTACGGCTTTTTCTAATCCCATATAATTTCACGCAGGAATCGGATGACATGTCCTTTGAAGCTTCGCCCCTTTTCGGAATGAATCCTTCCTGGGACTCCTAGCGGAAGAACCAATCTAGAACAAAAACGTGCCACAATGTTTGCCTTCTGATCTCACGTTGGAACTGCGTCTGTAATCTTATTGAAAACATCAGTTAGGACGAGTTCACTCTCACAGCCATCTCTAGATGGTTCCAATAAAGTAAAGTAAATAGATACGTTATAATACTGCTGAAAGAAAACACACAGTGGGACATCTCTAAAAGCAATTATTGCAGGCCAAATTCTTTGGGACTTTTGAAGTTAGTGGAGCACTCTAGTGAGTTTAGGGCAGTTAGCTTTCATAGGCTACTCTAGTTTTCGAGGAAAACGGTATTGTCATGTATTTCACTAGATTTATACAATGTCCGCAAGAGGCATGCAGAGTACACTTAAATCGCTGACACTGCCCATATCTTGAGGATGATATGGTGTAGTACGACTTTTTCTAATCCCATATATATTCACGCAGGGATCGGATGACATCTCCTTCGAAGCTTCGCCCCTTTTCGGAATGAATCCTTCCTGGGACTCCTAGCGGAAGAACCAATCTAGAACAAAAACGTGCCACAATGTTTGCCTTCTGATCTCACGTTGGAACAGCGTCTGTAATCTTATTAAAAACATCAGTTAGGACGAGTTCACTCTCACAGCCATCTCTAGATGGTTCCAATGAAGTAAAGTCCTTAGACGGGATATCCAAGGAATGTCTTCACTGATGGCAGGGGGGCATAGTTTATAATACACCTCTCACAGCATTTACACCATTATTCAAATAAAACATTCACATCCGCTAATACTGCTGAATGAACCCACACAGCGTGACATCTCAAAAATCAACCCGTGCAGGCCAAGATCGTTTGGGATTTCGAAGTTAGGTGAGCTATCTAGTGATTTTAGGGCAGTTAGCTTGCAAGAGGCTACTCTTGTTTTCGGGGAAAACTGTATTGTCATGTATTTCACTATTGACGCGTTACAGAGCTGAAAGAAAACATACAGTGGGATATCTCCAAAACCAATTACTGCAGACAAAGATCTTTTGGAATTTCAAAGTTAGGAGAGCACTTGAATGATTTTAGGGTAGTACGCTTTCTATAAGCTACTCTAGTTTTCAAGTAAAATGGCTTTGTCGTGTATTTCATTTGAGACGTATTTCAGAGCGGAAAGAAAACACACAGTGGGACATCTCTAAAAGCAATTATTGCAGGCCAAATTCTTTGGGACTTTTGAAGTTAGTGGAGCACTCTAGTGAGTTTGGGGCAGTTAGCTTTCATAGGCTACTCTAGTTTTCGAGGAAAACGGTATTGTCATGTATTTCACTAGAGACGATTTATACAATGTCCGCAATAGGCATGCAGAGTACACTTAAATCGCTGACACTGCCCATATCTTGAGGATGATATGGTGTAGTACGACTTTTTCTAATCACATATAGATTCACGCAGGGATCGGATGAAATCTCCTTCGAAGCTTCGCCCCTTTTCGGAATGAATCCTTCCTGGGACTCCTAGCGGAAGAACCAATCTAGAACAAAAACGTGCCACAATGTTTGCCTTCTGATCTCACGTTGGAACTGCGTCTGTAATCTTATTAAAAACATTAGTTCGGACGAGTTCACTCTCACAGTCATCTCTAGATGGTTCCAATAAAGTAAAGTCCTTAGACGGGATATCCAAGGAATGTCTTTACTGATGGCAGGGGGGCATAGTTTATAATACACCTCTCACAGCATTTACACCATTATTCAAATAAAACATTCACATCCGCTAATACTGCTGAATGAACCCACACAGCGTGACATCTCATAAAGCAACCCGTGCAGGCCAAGATCATTTGGGATTTCGAAGTTAGGTGAGCTATCTAGTGATTTTAGGGCAGTTAGCTTGCAAGAGGCTACTCTTGTTTTCGGGGAAAATGGTATTGTCATGTATTTCACTATTGACGCGTTACAGAGCTGAAAGAAAACATACAGTGGGATATCTCCAAAACCAATTACTGCAGACAAAGTTCTTTTGGAATTTCAAAGTTAGGAGAGCACTCGAGTGATTTTAAGGTAGTACGCTTTCTATAAGCTACTCTAGTTTTCAAGTAAAATGGCTTTGTCGTGTATTTCATTTGAGACGTATTTCAGAGCGGAAAGAAAACACACAGTGGGACATCTCTGAAAGCAATCATTGCAGACCAAATTCTTTGGGACTTTTGAAGTTAGTGGAGCACTCTAGTGATTTTTGGGCAGTTAGCTTGCAAGATGCTACTCTTGTTTTCAGGGAAAACGATATTGTCATGTATTTCACTATTGACGAGTTACAGAGCTGAAAGACAACATACAGTGGGATATCTCCAAAACCAATTACTGCAGACAAAGTTCTTTTGGACTTTTGAAGTTAGGAGAGCACTCAAGTGATTTTAGGGTAGTACGCTTTCTATTAGCTACTCTAGTTTTCAAGTAAAATGGCTTTGTCGTGTATTTCATTTGAGACGTATTTCAGAGCGGAAAGAAAACACACAGTGGGACATCTCTGAAAGCAATCATTGCAGGCCAAATTCTTTGGGACTTTTTAAATTAGTGGAGCACTCTAGTGATTTTAGGGCAGTTAGCTTCAATAGGCTACTCTAGTTTTCGAGGGAAACGGTATTGTTATGTATTTCACTAGAGACGATTTATACAATGTCCGCAAGAGGCCATGCAGAGTACACTTAAATCGCTGACACTGCCCATATCATGAGGATGATATGGTGTAGTACGGCTTTTTCTAATCCCATATAGATTCACGCAGGGATCGGATGACATCTCCTTTGAAGCTTCGCCCCTTTTCGGAATTAATCCTTCCTGGGACTCCTAGCGGAAGAACCAATCTAGAACAAAAACATGCCACAATGTTTGCCTTCTGATCTCACGTTGGAACAGCATCTGTAATCTTATTAAAAACATCAGTTAGGACGGGTGCACTCTCACAGTCATCTCTAGATGGTTCCAATAAAGTAAAGTCCTTAGACGGGATATCCAAGGAATGTCTTCACTGATGGAAGGGGGGCATTGTTTATAATACACCTCTCACAGCATTTACACCATTATTCAAATAAAATATTCACATCCGCTATATACTGCTGAATGAACCCACACAGCGTAACATCTCAAAAAGCAACCAGTGCAGGCCAAGATCGTTTGGGATTTCTAAGTTAGGTGAGCACTCTAGTGATTTTAGGGCAGTTAGCTTTCAATAGGCTACTCAAATTTTCGGGGAAATGGCATTATGATTTATTTCAATAGATACGTTAAAATACTGCTGAAAGAAAACACACAGTGGGACATCTCTAAAAGCAATTATTGCAGGCCAAATTCTTTGGGACTTTTGAAGTTAGTGGAGCACTCTAGTGAGTTTAGGGCAGTTAGCTTTCATAGGCTACTCTAGTTTTCGAGGAAAACGGTATTGTCATGTATTTCACTAGATTTATACAATGTCCGCAAGAGGCATGCAGAGTACACTTAAATCGCTGACACTGCCCATATCTTGAGGATGATATGGTGTAGTACGACTTTTTCTAATCCCATATATATTCACGCAGGGATCGGATGACATCTCCTTCGAAGCTTCGCCCCTTTTCGGAATGAATCCTTCCTGGGACTCCTAGCGGAAGAACCAATCTAGAACAAAAACGTGCCACAATGTTTGCCTTCTGATCTCACGTTGGAACAGCGTCTGTAATCTTATTAAAAACATCAGTTAGGACGAGTTCACTCTCACAGCCATCTCTAGATGGTTCCAATAAAGTAAAGTCCTTAGACGGGATATCCAAGGAATGTCTTCACTGATGGCAGGGGGGCATAGTTTATAATACACCTCTCACAGCATTTACACCATTATTCAAATAAAACATTCACATCCGCTAATACTGCTGAATGAACCCACACAGCGTGACATCTCAAAAATCAACCCGTGCAGGCCAAGATCGTTTGGGATTTCGAAGTTAGGTGAGCACTCTAGTGATTTTAGGGCAGTTAGCTTGCAAGAGGCTACTCTTGTTTTCGGGGAAAACGGTATTGTCATTGTCGGTATTGTCACTATTGACGCGTTACAGAGCTGAAAGAAAACATACAGTGGGATATCTCCAAAACCAATTACTGCAGACAAAGTCCTTTTGGACTTTTGAAGTTAGGAGAGCACTCAAGTGATTTTAGGGTAGTACGCTTTCTATAAGCTACTCAAGTTTTCAAGTAAAATGGCTTTGTCGTGTATTTCATTTGAGACGTATTTCAGAGCGGAAAGAAAACACACAGTGGGACATCTCTAATAGCAATTATTGCAGACCAAATTCTTTGGGACTTTTTAAGTTAGTGGAGCACTCTAGTGAGTTTAGTGCAGTTAGCTTTCAATAGGCTACTCTAGTTTTTGGGGAAAACTGTATTGTCATGTATTTCACTATTGACGAGGTACAGAGCTGAAAGAATACATACAGTAGGATATCTCCAAAACCAATTACTGCAGACAAAGTTCTTATGGACTTTCTAAGTTAGGAGATCACTCAAGTGATTTTAGGGCAGTACGCTTTCTATAAGCTACTCTAGTTTTCAGGTAAAATGGCTTTGTCGTGTATTTCATTTGAGACGTATTTCAGAGCGGAAAGAAAACACACAGTGGGACATCTCTAATAGCAATTATTGCAGACCAAATTCTTTTGGACTTTCAAAGTTAGGAGAGCACTAAAGTGATTTTAGGGCAGTTAGCTTACAAGAGGCTACTCTAGTTTGCGAGGAAAACGGTATTGTCATGTGTATTTCACTATTGACGAGTTACACAGCTGAAAGAAAACATACAGTGGGCTATCTCCAAAACCAATTACTGCAGACAAAGTTCTTTTGGACTTTCGAAGTTAGGAGAGCACTCAAGTGATTTTAGGGTAGTACGCTTTCTATAAGCTGCTCTAGTTTTCAAGTAAAATGGCTTTGTCGTGTATTTCATTTGAGACGTATTTCAGAGCGGAAAGAAAACACACAGTGGGACATCTCTGAATGCAATCATTGCAGGCCAAATTCTTTGGGACTTTTTAAGTTAGTGGAGCACTCTAGTGAGTTTAGTGCAGTTAGCTTTCAATAGGCTACTATAGTTTTCGAGGAAAACGGTGTTGTTATGTATTTCACTAGAGACGATTTATACAATGTCCGCAAGAGGCCATGCAGAGTACACTTAAATCGCTGACACTGCCCATATCATGAGGATGATATGGTGTAGTACGGCTTTTTCTAATCCCATATAGATTACCATCGGATGACATCTCCTTCGATGCTTCGCCCCTTTTCGGAATGAATCCTTCCTGGGACTCCTAGCGGAAGAACCAATCTAGAACAAAAACGTGCCACAATGTTTGCCTTCTGATCTCACGTTGGAACAGCGTCTGTAATCTTATTAAAAACATCAGTTAGGACGAGTTCACTCTCACAGCCATCTCTAGATGGTTCAAAGTAAAGTCCTTAGACGGGATATCCATGGAATGTCTTCACTGATGGCAGGGGGGCATAGTTTATAATACACCTCTCACAGCATTTACACCATTATTCAAATAAAACATTCACATCCGCTATATACTGCTGAATGAACCCACACAGCGTGACATCTCAAAAAGCAACCAGTGCAGGCCAAGATCGTTTGGGATTTCTAAGTTAGGTGAGCACTCTAGTGATTTTAGGGCAGTTAGCTTTCAATAGGCTACTCAAATTTTCGGGGAAATGGCATTATGATTTATTTCAATAGATACGTTAAAATACTGCTGAAAGAAAACACACAGTGGGACATCTCTAAAAGCAATTATTGCAGGCCAAATTCTTTGGGACTTTTGAAGTCAGTGGAGCACTCTAGTGAGTTTAGGGCAGTTAGCTTTCATAGGCTACTCTAGTTTTCGAGGAAAACGGTATTGTCATGTATTTCACTAGAGACGATTTATACAATGTCCGCAATAGGCATGCAGAGTACACTTAAATCGCTGACACTGCCCATATCATGAGGATGATATGGTGTAGTACGACTTTTTCTAATCCCATATAGATTCACGCAGGGATCGGATGACATCTCCTTCGAAGCTTCGCCCCTTTTCGGAATGAATCCTTCCTGGGACTCCTAGCGGAAGAACCAATCTAGAACAAAAACGTGCCACAATGTTTGCCTTCTGATCTCACGTTGGAACAGCGTCTGTAATCTTATTAAAAACATCAGTTAGGACGGGTTCACTCTCACAGCCATCTCTAGATGGTTCCAATAAAGTAAAGTCCTTAGACGGGATATCCAAGGAATGTCTTCACTGATGGCAGGGGGGCATAGTTTATAATACACCTCTCACAGCATTTACACCATTATTCAAATAAAACATTCACATCCGCTATATACTGCTGAATGAACCCACACAGCGTGACATCTCAAAAAGCAACCAGTGCAGGCCAAGATCGTTTGGGATTTCTAAGTTAGGAGAGCACTCTAGTGATTTTAGGGCAGTTAGCTTTCAAGAGGCTACTCAAATTTTCGGGGAAATGGCATTATCATTTATTTCAATAGATACGTTAAAAAACTGCTGAAAGAAAACACACAGTGGGACATCTCTAAAAGCAATTATTGCAGGCCAAATTCTTTGGGACTTTTGAAGTTAGTGGAGCACTCTAGTGAGTTTAGGGCAGTTAGCTTTCATAGGCTACTCTAGTTTTCGAGGAAAATGGTATTGTCATGTATTTCACTAGAGACGATTTATACAATGTCCGCAATAGGCATGCAGAGTACACTTAAATCGCTGACACTGCCCATATCTTGAGGATGATATGGTGTAGTACGACTTTTTCTAATCCCATATAGATTCACGCAGGGATCGGATGACATCTCCTTCGAAGCTTCGCCCCTTTTCGGAATGAATCCTTCCTGGGACTCCTAGCGGAAGAACCAATCTAGAACAAAAACGTGCCACAATGTTTGCCTTCTGATCTCACGTTGGAACAGCGTCTGTAAACTTATTAAAAACATCAGTTAGGACGAGTTCACTCTCACAGCCATCTCTAGATGGTTCCAATAAAGTAAAGTCCTTAGACGGGATATCCAAGGAATGTCTTCACTGATGGCAGGGGGGCATAGTTTATAATACACCTCTCACAGCATTTACACCATTATTCAAATAAAACATTCACATCCGCTATATACTGCTGAATGAACCCACACAGCGTGACATCTCAAAAAGCAACCAGTGCAGGCCAAGATCGTTTGGGATTTCTAAGTTAGGAGAGCACTCTAGTGATTTTAGAGCAGTTAGCTTTCAAGAGGCTACTCAAATTTTCGGGGAAATGGCATTATCATTTATTTCAATAGATACGTTAAAATACTGCTGAAAGAAAACACACAGTGGGACATCTCTAAAAGCAATTATTGCAGGCCAAATTCTTTGGAACTTTTTAAGTTAGTGGAGCACGCTAGTGAGTTTAGTGCAGTTAGCTTTCGGGGAAAACTGTATTGTCATGTATTTCACTATTGACGAGTTACACAGCTGAAAGAAAACATACAGTGGGATATCTCCAAAACCAATTACTGCAGACAAAGTTCTTTTGGACTTTCAAAGTTGGGAGAGCACTAAAGTGATTTTAGGGCAGTACGCTTTCTATAAGCTACTCTAGTTTTCAAGTAAAATGGCTTTGTCGTGTATTTCATTTGAGACGTATTTCAGAGCGGAAAGAAAACACAAGGGGGACATCTCTAAAAGCAATTATTGCAGACCAAATTCTTTTGGACTTTCAAAGTTAGGAGAGCACTAAAGTGATTTTAGGGCAGTTAGCTTACAAGAGGCTACTCTAGTTTTCGGGGAAAACGGTATTGTCATGTATTTCACTATTGCCGAGTTACAGAGCTGAAAGGAAACATACAGTGGGATATCTCCAAAACCAATTACTGCAGACAAAGTTCTTTTGGACTTTCGAAGTTAGGAGAGCACTCAAGTGATTTTAGGGTAGTACGCTTTCTATAAGCTACACTAGTTTTCAGGTAAAATGGCTTTGTCGTGTATTTCATGTGAGACGTATTTCAGAGCTGAAAGAAAAAACACAGTGGGACATCTCTAAAAGCAATCATTGCAGGCCAAATTCTTTGGGACTTTTTAAGTTAGTGGAGCACTCTAGTGAGTTTAGTGCAGTTAGCTATCAATCGGCTACTCTAGTTTTCGGGGAAAACCGTATTGTCATGTATTTCACTATTGACGAGTTACAGAGCTAAAAGAAAACATACAGTGGGATATCTCCAAAAGCAATTACTGCAGACAAAGTTCTTTTGGACTTTCGAAGTTAGGAGAGCATGCAAGTGATTTTAGGGCAGTTCGCATTCAATAGGCTATTCTGATTTGGTTGGAAACGGCTTTGTCGTGTATTTCACTAGAGACGCGTTACACAATGTCCGCAATAGGCCATGCAGAGTATGGTTAAAGCGCTGACACTGCCCATACCTTGAGGATGATATGGTGTAGTACAGCTTTTTCTAATCCCATATAGATTCACGCAGGTATCTGATGACATCTCCTTTGAAGCGTCGCCCCTTTTCGGAATGAATCCTTCCTGGGACCCCTAGCGGAAGAACCTATCTTGAACAAACACGGACCACAATGTTTGCCTTCTGGTCTCACATTGGAACAGCGACTGTAAACACAGTAAATATGTCAGTTAGGATGAGTACACTCTCACAGCCATCTCTAGATGGTTCCAATAAAGAAAAGGATCTCCAAAGGCTTAGTAGTCTGGATGGTTCCCTGGAATGTCTTCACTGATGGCAGGGCTATAAACACCTCTCACAGCATTTACACCATTATTCAAATAAAACATTCCCATGTGCTATATACTGCTGACAGAACCCACACAGCGTGACATCTCTAAAAGTAATTTTAGGGCAGTATGCTCTAGGCTACTCTAGTTTTCAGGTAAAATGGCTTTGTCATGTATTTCATTTGAGACGTATTTCAGAGCTGAAAGAAAACACACTGTGGGACATCTCTTAAAGCAATCATTGCAGACCAAAACACACAGTGGACATCTGCAAAAATATTCACGGCAGACCTTTGTCTAGAAGTAAAACAAGGTAATACATACATCCTTGTCATAGTTGATTACTTCACAAAGAGGGTTAAGCTGTTTCTGTTGCGGGACAGTAAACGGCCAAGGTTGTGACCCTTTTGACACAGGAAATTTTCATCAGATGGGGATCTCATTTTATCAGACCGTGGACCCCAGTTCACGTGCCAGCTACTTGCAGAGGTGTGCAAAACCTGAGGACTTGTACAAAAACCCACAACCAGCTACCGCCCACAGACCAACCAACCGTGTGAACTGCACCTTAAAGACCATGGTTGCATCCTTCGTGGGGAAAAAACATCAGCTGTGGGATCAGTGGCTACATGAGTTCCATTTCGCTCTCAGCACCGCCAGACATAAAACCACTGGCTTCTGTCTTGCAGTACTAGCTCTTGGATGAAACATCAAAGGCCCATTGGACCAATTAATCGCTACCAAGTGCTAGACGCCAGAAGCAGATTGCGGAAGAGGTAAGGAATCATGTTTCCAAAGCTCAAAAACGTCAAGTTCGGAATTACAACGCCCAGAGAGCACAGTGTCAGTATGAAGAAGGTGAGTTAATCTCACCTTTTTCCCGCTAAACTTGCCCCTAAATGGTTTGGACCAGCTCTGTAACCAAGAGACTGGGCCACAACAATTACAAAGTCAAGTGGGGGAACCTGATTAATTTAAAGAGGTTACTGGCAATATTGTTGATTTAAAAGTCTATTATGGCGTTCTTCCTTTGCACCTCCAGTGTGTGTTGTGAAGAAAGATTTTTCCTGAAACTACAGTATCTTTCAAAGACTTAAAAAATAAAAAGAAATAGATTTTTAATCTAAAATGTTATTAAATTGATAAAAACTGAAAAAGAAATGGAATTGGTCATTTGAAAAACGGAAATAAACGGAACTGGTCATTTTGAAAAATGGAATTTGCCATTCCCAAGAATGGAAAATCAGGAGACTTATACTGTAACGCCTGTCGTCTTTCCAAGTCCTTATCTCCACCACTACACGAGTCTGTGTTCTTTTATACAGATGCGTTGATCCGTGGCACCTGTCTGTTCTTGAGCTTGTTAGTGCTGAATAACAAATGACAACAAATGTGACGATACATAGCGGCCATCAAGTACCCTACCCTGTACCATATATATATATATATATATATATATATATATATATATATATATATATATATATATATATATAGGAACATGCTATCACCTCCATTGTGGTAAAAGGGGAAACAGGATTAGGGACCCGCCTGCTCCCAGGGTGGTTCTACATAGACACACACCATCCTACAGCGCGTTAGAGGGTCTTGATTGACAAGTGGGGGTCGCATGGGTGTTTTCGCGGGTTTAATATGGGATTATGATAGGAGATTGAATCTCGTGTGGGCGGGATAAGGGAATGATTATATATGGGTGCGCGGGATTAGCCCCGGCAGAGCTGAGCTAATTGTAACTTTCCAGTACACTGTTAGAGTGGGCTGGTGCAGTATAAACATTTAAATGGCAATAAATATTTATTTGTACCTAAACAATGTGGTCCGGAGTGCCTCTGTGGGGTCAGTCGATGGGGAATAGGATGACAAAGGCAGAAGGGACTAGGAGCTCTTAAAATAAACAAATCCCTTGGGCCGGATGAGATCCTCCCAGTACTCAAACAAATGAGAAGTTATTTACAAACCGCTAACCAAAATCATGCAACAGTCTCTTGAGACAGGAGTTGTACCGACAGACTGGAAAATTGCAAACGTAATACCGATCCACAAACTACAGACCAGCCTGACTTTTATTATATGTAAACTTATAGAAACTATAATAAGATCCAAAATGGAAAACTACCTGTATGGGAACAATATCCTGGGAGACAGTCAGCATGGTTTTAGGAAAGGGAGATCATGTCTAACTAACCTGCTTGATGTTTTTGAGGATGCAACATTGACAATGGATAATTGCAAGCATACGACATGGTTTATTTAGATTTCCAGAAAGCTTTTGACAAAGTCCCACATAAAAGATTAATTCTCAAACTGAACGCAGTAGGGATTCAAGGAAATGCATGCACATGGATTAGGGAGTGGTTAACAGGTAGACAACAAAAAGTAATGATAGAGGAGAAACCTCAAAATTGAGCAAGGTAACCAGTGGTGTAGGTCCTCTGGTTTGCCTAATCTACATTAATGATTTAGATTCTGGTATAGTAAGCAAACTTGTTAAATTTGCAGACAACACAAAAATAGGAGGAGTGGCAAACACTGTTGCAGCAGCAAAGGTCATTCAAAATGATCTAGACAGCATTCAGAACTGGGCAGACACATGGCAAATGACATTTAATAGAGAAAAGTGTAAAGTACTGCACGCAGGCAATAAAAATGTACATTATGAATATCACATGGGAGATACTGAAATTGAAGAAGGAATCTATGAAAAAGACCTTTAAAAAAGTTTATGGTGACTAAGAAATGTCTTGATCTAGACAATGTGGGGAAGCTATAAAAAAGGCTAACAGATGCTCGGATATATTGTGAGAAGTGTTGAATTTAAATCAAGGGAAGTAATGTTAAAACTCTACAATGCATTAGTAAGACCTCACCTAGAATATTGTGTTCAGTTCTGGTCACCTCGCTACAAAAAGGATATTGCTGCTCTAGAAAGAGTGCAAAGAAGAGCAACCAGAATTATCCCGGGTTTAAAAGGCATGTCGTATGCAGACAGGCTAAAAGAATTGAATCTATTCAGTCTTGAACAAAGAAGACTATGCAGCGATCTGATTCAAACATTCAAAATCCTAAAAGATATAGACAATGTTGACCCAGGGGACTTTTTTGACCTGTAAAAAGAAACACGGACCAGGGGTCAGAAATGGAGAATAGATAAAGGGGCATTCAGAACAGAAATACACAGAGAATTGTGAGGGTCTGGAACCAACTCCCCACTAATGTTGTTGAAGCTGACACCCTGGGATCATTCAAGAAGCTGCTTAATGAGATTCTGGGATCAATACTAACAACCAAACGAGCAAGATGGGCTGAATGGCCTCCTCTCGTTTGTAAACTTTCTTATGTTCTAATGGTGTCAGCAGTGGGATGCAGGTACCCCGTTATGCACTCGTCGAACTTAGCCTGGTTAGCAAGTCCGGGGCGGATTTGAGGCCTGTATGGGAGAATACAGCGTGCACGGGGGAAGGCAGCAGTAGGGCTGGTAGGTGACATAATCACACACAAAGACATAAGCCCGATATACGCTCCTTGCAAGGGAGCTAGCTCTTTTGTATAGCTGTACCTGCGCTATGGTTTAGTGTGAGAGGTCCCAGGGGTTCGCACCCACCCTCCACCTGTGTGTGGATTGTCTCGCCCTGTGTGATGTGCCTGCCTGCGGGAACCAGGATATATATATATATATATATATATATATATATATATATATAAATATATAAATAAACAAAAACACTGCACAGGCTCCTCGCCCTCTTACACATCCCCCCCCTTTTGCAACGCACACGGCCCCAATGGCCACCTCCCCCTCAGTCTCAAAGTCCCGGAAGAGGGGGAAGAAAGGTGTTTCTGGGGGCGGCCATGGCCCCACACTTTTTCGTGGCTAGCAGCTCCCTCTTCCGGGGTTCCTGGCACATGCTGCAGGGGGCAGCGGGTCTCCTGACCCCCCCTCCTGGCCAGCAGCTGCTCTTTTTTGGGCTCCGGCCACACGATCTCCAGCCACAAATGTGCGGCTGGGGGAGCTGGTCTCCTGACCTCCCCCCCCTTCTTCGTGGCCGGCAGCTCCCCTCCATGGGGCTCCAGCCACAATATTTCCTGCTGCATGGCAGTACTGGTAGCGACCCCAGGCCAAGCAGGACCCTCGGAGACCCCGGGCAAAGCAGGACAGACAGCAACCCTAGGAGAAACAGAGCCGACGACACCAGGCGACGGCAGCAGTGGACCCTCGGGAGGCGACGGTAGCAGCGGCGGACCCTCGGGAGGCGACGGCAGCAGCGGCAGACCCTCGGGAGGCGACGGCAGCAGCGGCAGACCCTCGGGAGGCGACGGCAGCAGCGGCGGACCCTCGGGAGGCGACGGCAGCAGCGGCGGACCCTCGGGAGGGGAGCCCTTGGCCATGGAGGCAGTAGCGGGCGCTCCACTTCTCCCTCATACCCTGTAGCTGGTGGCTTCAAAAGCGATGAGGAGCAGGTGGGAGCCCCATGCGATGCGGAGCAGCAGGCAGCCCCAGGCAATCCAAATGTGGCATCCCTGGGTGGTGCGAGGCAGGCATCCTTGGGCGATGGCGAACTGGCATCCCGGGCGATGCACGACAGGGCAGTGGCGGTCCCTCAGGAGGTGAAGGTGGCAGCAGACCCAAGGGAGGAGATTGCAGGAGGGGAGCCAGGACTACCAGTGGTGCTGGGGTGGCCGTCTTCTAAACCGCTGTGACCCGGCGGTTTTCCCCCTTGCTCTGCTTAGCAGCCTATTCAAGGGCAGCTGCGGACCGCCAGCATCTTGTCCCGGTTGTCCTGTCTTGAAGGGAGAGGCAGCTCCTGCTCCTCTCCCTCGGGTGGTGGATGTGGAGGCAGAGGCTGCTCCTGGCAAAGGCGGCAGGGGCTCCTCCCCTTTTGGCTGCAGCAGGGGAACCAGCAGGAATGCTCCCTCTGCTGGTGGCGGTGATGGTGGCGGAACCAGCAGGTACTCTCCATCTGCTGGTGGAGGTGGGAGCGACACACAGTCCTCCCATGGAGGTGGAGGCGGAACCAGCAGGTATTCTTCCTCTGCTGGTGGAAATGGGAGCGACACACAGTCCTCCCAGGATGGTGGAGTTGGCACCACCAGGTATTCTCCCTCTGCTGGTGGAGGTTGGAGCAGAACGTAGTCCTCCCACGGAGGTGGAGGTGGAACCAGCAGGTATTCTCCCTCTGCTGGCGGAGGTGGGAGCGACACACAGTCCTCCCATGGAGGTGGACGTGGAACCAGCAGGTATTCTCCCTCTGCTGGTGGAGACGTTGGCTGTAGACGTTCGGCCTCCCCTCTTTTGGGCTGTGGACACACCCACTCCAACCTCTTGGGCTGTGGACATTCGGCCTTCCCCTTGTCTCCTCTCCTGCAGCTGTAATTCCACTCTTCGGGGAGGGGGCAATTAACTAGGAAATGCCCCCACTCCCCACAGATGCAGCAACAGTACGTCTGGCTATACTGTGGAGGAGGGCTTCCCAGCTGATCTCCTCCTGTGCTTGCTGTTGTTGCAGCTGCTGCTGTCTGCAGCTCTTCCTCCTTCTCCCTCCCATCCTCCTTCTTCCTCACTCCACACGTAATAATAAAAAGACGAAATAGCAAAATAGCAAAAACGAAAAAAAAACTGCAGTATTCCTCTTCTGCCTGAGCCCAGGAGGTGCTGGTGATCCCACGCTGGACACCACCTGTGACAGGGTGGTTGTGCGGTGACGTCAGGTCAGAAGCAGGAAGGGAAATACTGACCAGATAAGTACTGCAGTTTCAAAACAAAAGACATCTGTGCGCCGTTTATTTTAAATAAAAAAATAAAATAAACATTTAAACAAAAACACTTTGCTCACAGAGTGAAAATAAAAGGTTTAAACAAAAATCACGAACACAAAATACAAAACAATACAGGTCAGGCTGGGCAGTAACCTTCACTGATCCTATATTTACTTTTAAGTTTTGTTTCTCGTTTCTCGCTCTAAACACCCACACTGAGTCAGAGAGCTGCAGGCTTTTATGCAGGTGATCATCTCCCGATTAGCAACAAATTAATCACTTAATTAATTTGGGAGATGGCCACCTTCTGCACAAGGTTTTTAATTTCCGTGGATGGGCTGTCCATCCACTCTACTAAACAATATAATAACAAAAAACACACGGCTACGCCGTCACATAACAAAACCTGTGGCGCTTCGCCGTCATGTATACATAATACAAAACAAAATTCATAACAAACAAATAGAAAACAATTAATTGCACAAGGGTGGAGGGGGAGACCCTATTCTAAAAATAAATAAACAAAACACTGTACAGGGCTCCTCGCCCTGTACAGTAGCACATCTAGCTGCTATTGGAGGATCAAGTGTGTCAGAAACCTGCAGAAGAATAATGAGAGGCACACTTGCAAATAACTAGCAATCCAAGCTATCAAACTTGGAAACTTAAGGTGTGTTTTTTTTGTTTATTTTTTTGAGCATTCGTGGACACTGCAGACTTTTCCAGCAGCAGCAGCAGTTTGATATTTTCTATTCTGGATTATGAAAGGTGTGTAATGTCCTGTAATAGTTGTGAGATGTATACTATTCATGTTAAGGAAGATTTTATCTGCCAGAAAGGTCCTAGCGCAGAAATTGCCGAACTTCATAAGCAAATAGAAATTCTCAGAAACATATACAAAACTGAGCAGTTATTGACATTTTTTTATCAAATTAATAATAACACCTTGCTGGTTCTTGATTCTATAGAAGAGACTTGGTTGTAAATCTCCCTCCCAGCCTGTGAAGGCGCCAAGCAGCGAAAGTAGAGTTCTTTTGACGGGCTGGCCTGACAGTTCTTTCCTCGGGCCAGAAAGTCGGTCAGTCTGGAAAAAGGCGAGACTCCGTTGCAGGAACGTATTGACCCAGAAGGGAAACGACGTAGCAGCTGCAGATAGTAAAGACAGCTGCACTCGTTTACCAAGGGGTCATGTGTGATATCATAAAAATGGGACGGAGAATCGCAATCTACTCCTTCACTTTGGTTATGGAAACATAACCCGGAAGGACCCGTGTAGCATTTTATAAAATATCGTGAGTGTTTGTTTGTCTTGTCTATAATTGTTACTTGCATTTTATAGACAGCTAACACATTCCAGAGCTGTCGCTAAGGGCCAGCATAAAAACCCGGAACAGCACTGCACTATTGTCACTCATTAAACTGTATCACCCACCACGAGCACTACAGCACACACCCAGGACTGGTGACCGTGTATGTATACTGTGGGACGGATACCTGTGTTTATTGC
Organism: Acipenser ruthenus; assembly: GCF_902713425.1. Taxonomy (NCBI): domain Eukaryota; kingdom Metazoa; phylum Chordata; class Actinopteri; order Acipenseriformes; family Acipenseridae; genus Acipenser; species Acipenser ruthenus. Next base: position 50,965,778 of record NC_081189.1, read on the forward strand.
TTTGGACTGTAACCCGTTATTATTTAACCCTGTGCATTACACATTGCTGTGTATTGCTGGGGATCATTGTTTTGGTCACCAGACCTGGAGTATAAAAATAAAATACCCCTTTTCCAATACCAGATTACAATCTCTGTCTGTGTTATTCCTGCACTGCATTACCTCTGCACCTGTTCACAATCAACCACTTTGCCACAGGTGAAATTACGGGGGAAAAGTAGCTGCTCATGGGTGACTCAGTATTAAGATGCGTCGATAGTGATTTCTGTCATAAAGATCCCCTACACAGGGTTGTTACTTGCCTCCCTGGTGCTAAAGTCAGGGACATTGAGTCGAGAATATCCAGCTTATCAAGTTAATAAAACAGAGCCTGTGGTAATTGTACACGCTTAAACAAATGATATATGGGACAGAAAATCAGAGGTATTGAAAGAGAACTACAAAGCACTACTCGAGTATATTACCTGTTATTGGTAAGGGGGATTGTGGCAAAGCGCCCCGCCCCTGTGTGCATTTGTGTTATGTGTTGTATGTTGCGTGTGTAAATGTTGGTGTATAGATTGGTACACGGGATATAAACGGGTCTGTGTTTCACGTGTATTTAAAGTGTAGATTTGTATTTAGGCACGGGATTGCACATCACGCACGTGCATTTAAAATATAATATGCGAGCACGGGGTTGCACAGAATTAATTCACGTGCTGGGATTCAAGTGAATAATTAATTAGTAATTGAATCCCAGCACAACAGTATATATAGAGACACATTTTCACTCACTGGTGGTTGGGTGTTCGGAAGAGGAGAACGGGTGAGAGAGAGAGGAGTAATTAAGATCGTAAAAGTAAAGATAAGTGTTTTGTACTCACCGTGTTTGTTTGTCTCCGTGCACCGTTTGTCTGTGTAGTCCGTTTTGTTTGTCTATTTATTTTGGCGTGTAGTGCCGTGTCCAGTGTTTTTGTCTGTTCCAACCTTTTATTTTCTGTTCTGTTTATTAAATTCTGAACGCGATCACGCGTTCAGCCTCACCAAAACCCCATCTCTCTGTCGTTTGTGTTCCTGTTTCTGGTCTGACGCCACCCACTCCGGCCGTCTTTGTGACACGTGGTGTCCTGCGTGGGATCGACAGCGCCTCCAGGACTCAGGCCAGAGCAGGAACCGCAGTTTTGGATTTAAAAAAAAAAAAAAAAAAAATGGCAGAAGACGCCATCAAAGTGCGGGACTGGATGCTGGAAAATGCTGGGCTGGAGGCCCAGTCTATACCAGTAGTCGTCCAGTTCCTGCAGTTTATGGACAGAGAGCGATGGGAGGCATATGCAAGGGAACAGACTGTAAGCACCTGGGAGGAAGGTGTGGGGTTGGTCCTCAGCTACCTGGAGGCAATTATAAGTGGAACAGCAGCCCAGGTAGCAGGTCCACCAGCAGAGGAAGAGTACCTGCTGTCCCCATCTCCACCAGCAGAGGGTGAATGCCTGCTGGTTTTGCCTCCACAGCCCAAGTGGGAGGAGCCCGAATGTCCTACGCCTGAGTGGGAGGAGCCCGAACGTCCTACGCCTGAGTGGGAGGAGCCCGAACGTCCTACGCCTGAGTGGGAGGAGCCCGAACGTCCTACGCCTGAGTGGGAGGAGCCCGAACGTCCTACGTCTGAGTGGGAGGAGCCCGAACGTCCTACGCCTGAGTGGGGGGAGCCCGAACGTCCACAGCCCAACAGGGAGGAGTCGGTGCGTCCACAGCCCAACAGGGAGGAGTCGGTGCGTCCACAGCCCAACAGGGAGGAGTCGGTGCGTCCACAGCCCAACAGGGAGGAGTCGGGGCGTCCACAGCCCAAAAGGGAGGAGTCGGTGCGTCCACAGCCCGAAGAGAGGGAAGTCGGGGCTTCCACAGCCCTAGGACCCAAGCTGCCAGCAGAGGGTGAATACCTGCTGGTCCCACCTCCACCAGCAGAGGGTGAATGCCTGCTGGTTCCACCTCCACCGCAGTGGGAGGACTGCTTGCCCCTCCCACCTCCACCAGCAGAGGGTGAATACCTGCTGGTTCCACCTTCACCGCAGTGGGAGGACTGCTGGCCCCTCCCACCTCCACCAGCAGAGGGTGAATACCTGCTGGTTCCACCACCGCCAGGAGCAGAGGAGCTGGAGCTGCCTCTGCCTCCACCACCGCCAGGAGCAGAGGAGCTGGAGCTGCCTCTGCCTCCACCACCGCCAGGAGCAGGGGGGCTGGAGCTACCTCTGCCTCCACCACCACCAGGAGCAGAGGAGCTGGAGCTGCCTCTGCCCCCGCCACCGCCCGGAGCAGAGGAGCAGGAGCTGCCTCTGCTGCCCGTACCTCCGCAGGGAGTACAGTGGCCGGAGCCCCAGAAAGGGGAGCTGCCGGCCACGAAGAAGGGGGAGGAGGTCTGGAGACCACCAACCCCAGCAGCAGTTTCGCTGCCGGAGATCGTGGGGGAGGTCAGGAGACCTGCTCCCACTGCAGCAGTTTCGCTGCCGGAGATCGTGGGGGAGGTCCGGAGACCTGCTCCCACTGCAGCTTCTTTGCTGCCGGCAGTACTGTGGTCGGAGCCCCACCAAAGGGAGCTACCGGCTACAAAGAAGGGGGACGAGGTCTGGAGACCACTTTCCCCAGCAGCAGTTTCACTGCAGGAGTTCTTGTGGCCGGAGCCCCACAGGAGGGAGCTGCCGGCTACGAAGAAGGGGGAGGTCGGGGGACCACCTGCCCCCGCAGCTTTTTCGCTGCAGGACGGGACCAACAGGCTGTCAGCCGTGCCACTACCGGCAGGGGTGCTGACAGCATGGCCAGCCATGGGCCCACTGAAGCCTCCCTTCCCAGCCCGAGACTTTGTCCTGGACTGCTGGATTTTTAAGGGGGGAGGTGGCCGTTGAGGCCATGTGTGCTGCGCACAAGGGGGGGTATATGTGGCAAAGCGCCCCGCCCCTGTGTGCATTTGTGTTATGTGTTGTATGTTGCGTGTGTAAATGTTGGTGTATAGATTGGTACACGGGATATAAACGGGTCTGTGTTTCACGTGTATTTAAAGTGTAGATTTGTATTTAGGCACGGGATTGCACATCACGCACGTGCATTTAAAATATAATATGCGAGCACGGGGTTGCACAGAATTAATTCACGTGCTGGGATTCAAGTGAATAATTAATTAGTAATTGAATCCCAGCACAACAGTATATATAGAGACACATTTTCACTCACTGGTGGTTGGGTGTTCGGAAGAGGAGAACGGGTGAGAGAGAGAGGAGTAATTAAGATCGTAAAAGTAAAGATAAGTGTTTTGTACTCACCGTGTTTGTTTGTCTCCGTGCACCGTTTGTCTGTGTAGTCCGTTTTGTTTGTCTATTTATTTTGGCGTGTAGTGCCGTGTCCAGTGTTTTTGTCTGTTCCAACCTTTTATTTTCTGTTCTGTTTATTAAATTCTGAACGCGATCACGCGTTCAGCCTCACCAAAACCCCATCTCTCTGTCGTTTGTGTTCCTGTTTCTGGTCTGACGCCACCCACTCCGGCCGTCTTTGTGACAGGGATGAACACTTTAGTAGGCTATAAATACATGGCTGACTATCTGGTGCGCAAAAGAAGGGTTTGGGTTTATAAATAACTGGGACTGCTTTTTATGGGAAATCTAAATACTACAAAAAAGGTGGACTACACCTAAATAGGGGCAAGTAGATTAGCTGCTAATATTGAAAATCATTTAGTAAATTAGTTAAACTAGGAACTGGGGAGGGGAGGTTGTTTACAGAGGGCTGCAGTTAAACAAAACAGAAAATAACCAAAGATATTATATCTAACCGGGTTTATTACTATTATTTTTTTATTATTTTATTATTTTATTTCTTAGCAGACGCCCTTGTCCAGGGCGACTTACAATTGTTACAAGATCTCACATTATTTTTACATACAATTACCCATTATACAGTTGGGTTTTTACTGGAGCAATCTAGGTAAAGTACCTTGCTCAAGGGTACAGCAGCAATGTCCCCCACCTGGGATTGAACCCACGACCTTCCGGTCAAGAGTCCAGAGCCCTAACCACTATTACCCACTGCTATTACCACTCAGCAGATTCAGAGGTGTATGTTCTAGTAATATGTTACACATATCCCTGTCACCTCTGTTAAACCACATGCTCCTGAAAATACTATTTTACGTCTGGCTTTATTTAATGTTAGATCTCTGTCAAATAAAGCACCCCTGATTAGTGAATTTATCATGGATTATAATCTTGATATTTTATCTTTAACCGAAACTTGGCACGGAGTTGATGACAATGTTTCTTTGATAGAGGCGTCTCCTCTAAATTACTCTTTTCTTCAGAGTGCTCATCTTACTGGTCGGGGAGGTGGACTTGCTACTTTCTTCCGCACTGAACTTAAGAACATAAGAAAGTTTACAAATGCGAGGAGGCCATTCAGCCCATCTTGCTCGTTTGGTTGTTAGTAGCTTATTGATCATCAAGCAGCTTCTTGAAGGATCCAAGGGGGTCAGCTTCAACAATATTACTAGGGAGTTGGTTCCAGACCCTCACAATTCTCTGTGTTAAAAAGTGCCTCTAATTTTCTGTTCTAAATGGCCCTTTATCTAATCTCTAGAATTTTCAATGCTTGAATCAGATCACCGCGTAGTCTTCTTTGTTCAAGACTGAATAGATTCAATTCTTTTAGCCTGTCTGCATACAACATGCCTTTTAAACCCGGGATAATTCTGGTTGCTCTTCTTTGCACTCTTCATAGAGCAGCAATATCCTTTTTGTAACGAGGTGACCAGAACTGAACACAATATTCTAGGTGAGGTCTTACTAATGCATTGTAAAGTTTTAACATTACGTCCCTTGATTTAAATTCAACACTTATCACAATATATCCGAGCATCTTGTTGGCCTTTTTTATAGCTTCCCCACATTGTCTAGATGAAGACATTTCTTAGTCAACATAATCGCCTAGGTCTTTTTCATAGATTCCTTCTTCAATTTCAGTATCTCCCATACATATGATATTGATAACACTATGTAACACAATTTTTGTTCCTGGGTAGTAAGCGTTATTTCCTAATTGCTTATGCCTCAAAAGTATAGAAAATGGCTATTATTCCCCACAAACTTTGCTTTTGTGACCAGGACAGTGAAATTTAGAAATTTAGCGATTTCCAATGAGAAAACGGGCAAATTTGTGTCTTTTCGTTCACTAAAGTCAGAAAAAAACAACATATGAATCCAAATTAACATGTATTTATAGTAAAGTAATACAAAAATGACTACAAAAGATTTAGAAGTGAGTAGTTTTTTGAGATTTACGATTATACTGTAAATCACTTTCACGAATCAGCCCCCAAATTTAGTCTCCCATCATGTTCTCGTTATACTGTCCTTGGTAGCGGCATTCAAAGTCCAGTATATCCAGGTGGAAGCGCTCGCCTTGCTCCTCCGAGTACGCTCCCATGTTCTCCTTGAATTTATCAAGATGAGCATCAAGGATATGGACTTTGAGGGACATCCTACAGCCCATTGTGCCGTAGTTCTTCACCAGTCTCAACCAGCTCCACATAGTTTTCGGCCTTGTGATTGCCCAGGAAGCCCCGAACCACTGCGACAAAGCTGTTCCAAGCCGCTTTCTCCTTACTAGTGAGCTTCTTGGGGAATTCTTAGATCAAAGGTCATTTTACATTTATTGTATTTTTACATTTAGAAGTGAGTAGTTTTTCGAGATTTACGATTATACTGTAAATCACTTTCACGAATCAGCCCCCAAATTTAGTCTAATAAATGTAAAAATACAATCATGTTTTAGCCAAAAAGGTCTTTCAGGTCATTGTTTACAGAGGTGCTGCTTTTCATGGTGTTCTTTGGCATGCCGGGCTGGGAGAAGTTCTGAGGGCTAAAGAATGGATTTGCCTGGATTCCAAAGCCACTCCAGGATCTTCTTTATCTGTGGTCCGACGAAGACACCGGCTTTGACCTTTGCCTCAGGCAGCTTAGGGAAGAAGTCTTGAAGGTACTTGAAGGCTGCCGACTCCTTATCTAGAGCTCTTACAAATTGTTTCATAAGGCCCAATTTGATGTGCAGTGGTGGCATCAGCACCTTCTGGGGGTCCCCAAGTGGCTCCCACTTGACGTTGTTCCTCCCCACAGAGAACTCGGTCTGCTATGGCCAGTCCCGCCTGTGGTAGTGCACCTTGGTGTCCCTGCTGTCCCAAAGGCAAAGATAGCAGGGAAACTTGGTAAAACCGCCTTGGAGACCCATCAGGAATGCCACCATTTTGAAGTCTCCTATGACCTTGATGCCATCTCAGAAAAATGCAGATATGTATCCACTTAGGCAGCTGGAACTAAACTGAACTGGTGGGCTTAAGGCCCCTGTATTTATACTACTATTTATATTACTGGAAAGTTCTAGAAAGTTCTAGAAGTTACTCCAAGTTTACTCAGCACTGAATCTATCTGGAATGTTCTGGAAAATAGGTAAATTTCAAAATATCACTGTCATGGTCACAAAAGCAAAGTTTGTGGGGAATAATAGCCATTTTCTATACTTTTGAGGCTTAAGCAATTAGGAAATAACACTTACTACCCAGGAACCAAAAAAAAAAAATTGTTACACAGTGTAATCTATTAACATGTCTATTTTTGAAAGCATTCTTACTTTACAGCATTTTTTCACACCTGCCTAAAACTTTTGCACAGTACTGTATATGTATATATATATATATATATATATATATATATATATATATATATATATATATATATATATATATATATACAGTGCCTTGCAAAAGTATTCAGAGCCCAGACCAATTCTCTCATATTACTGAATTACAAATGGTACATTGAAATTTCGTTCTGTTTGATTTTTTATTTTAAAACACTGAAACTCAAAATCAATTATTTTAAGGTGACACTGTTTTATGTTGGGAAATATTTTTAAGAAAAATAAAAAACTGATATATCTTGCTTGCATAAGTATTCAACCCCCACACATTAATATTTGGTAGAGTCACCTTTCGCTGCAAGAACAGCTTTAAGTCTTTTTGCGTAAGTATGTACCAGCTTTGCACACAGTGTCAGAGTGATTTTGGCCCATTCTTCTTGGCAGATTTGCTCCAGGTTGTTCAGGTTGGTTGGACGATGCTTGTGGACCGCAATTTTCAAATAATGGCACAGATTCTCAATGGGATTGAGATCAGAACTTTGACTGGGCCACTGTAGGACATTCACCTTTTTGTTCTTGAGCCACTCCAATGTTGCTTTGGCCTTGTGCTTTTGATCATTGTCCTGCTGAAAGGTGAATTTCCTCCCAAGCTTCAGTTTTTGAATGAGAAACATCCCCACAGCATGATGCTGCCACCACCATACTTCACTGTAGGGATGGTGTGTCTTGAGGCATGGGCAGTGTTAGGTTTGCGCCACACATAGCGCTTTGAGTTTTGACCAAAAAGCTCTATCTTGGTCTCATCTGACCACAAAACCTTTTCCCACATCACAGCTGGGTCACTCTCATGCTTTCTGGCAAACTCCAGACGTGCTTTCAGATGGTACTTTTTGAGTAACGGCTTCTTTCTTGCCACCCTCCCATACAGGCCAGTGTTATGCAGAGCTCTTGATATGGTTGACTGGTGCACCATTACTCCACTCCCAGACACTGAACTCTGTAGCTCCTTCAAAGTGATTGTTGGCCTCTCTGTGGCTTCTCTCACAAGTCTCCTCCTTGTTTGAGCGCTGAGTTTTGAGGGATGGCCTTTTCTTGGCAGTGCCTGGGTGGTGTGATGCAGCTTCCACTTCCTGATTATTGATCCAACTGTGCTTACTGGGATATCCAAACACTTGGATATTATTTTGTACCCTTTCCCTAATCTATGCATTTGTATTACTTTATCTCTAACTTCTGTAGAATGCTCTTTGGTCTTCATTTTCCTTCAGATTCACAGTCTGATCCATTGATCCTTCAACAGTGGGTTTTTTATCCAGAAAATGTGACAGCAACTTTAATGGTTCACAGGTGGAGGCCAATGGTAAGATAATTGCAAGCAAGATATTTCAGTTTTTTTATTTTTCTTAAAAATATTTCCCAACATAAAACCAATGTCACCTTATGTGACAGTGACTGAGCGGGGACGTCACGGCAGAAGCAGGAACAATAACTGACACCAGGGACGTACTGCAGGTAAAGGCGCTCGCGCCGTTTTTATTTACAAAAACAAATAAAATATTTTAACAAAAACACTTGCTCACAGAGCGAAAATAAAAGGATTAAACAAAAATAACTCTCAAACACAAAATAACACGGTCAGGCTGGGCAATAGCCTCCACTGATCCTTTGTCTTTTTTAAATACTGTTTCTCTCTCTCTGCTCGCTCTCTCCTCTCTCACCCCCACCTCAAGTGCCGAGAGCTGCAGGCTTTTTATATCATGGCCGAGGGGTTTAACTAATTAGTAAATCATCCTATTACCCCTCGGCCACAATCTGCACGGGTTTATTAATTATGTTGTGGATGGGGCTAAACAAAACAATCGGCTACGCCGTCATTTCAACAAAACAATAACAAAACATACGGTGCTTCGCCGACATAAAAATAAACAAACACAAAACAATCTGCACAGGGGCGGAGGGGGAAACCCCGATCTAAAAATAAATAAACAAAATAATGTACAGGGCACCTCGCCTTGTTACATATCCCCCTCCTTGTGCAACGCACACTTGGCCCCAACGGCCACCTCCCCCCTCAGTCTCAAAGTCCCGGAAGAGGGGGAAGCACAGTGTCCATGGGGGTGGCCATGGTGGGAGGTCCGGCACCCCCCAATTCTTCGTGGCTGGCAGCTCCCGCCACACACTATCCTGCCGCGAAAGTGCGGCTGGGGGAGCTGGTCTCCTGACCTCCCCCCCCTTCTTCATGGCCGGCATTTCCCCTCCATGGGGCTCCAACCACATGATCTCCGGCAGCAAAACTGCTGCGAGGGGAGCTGGTCTCCTGACCTCCCCCTCCTTCTTCGTGGCCGGCAGCTCCCCTCCGTGGGGCTCTGGCCACAATGTTTCCTGCCACGGAAATGCAGCTGGGGGAGCTAGTCTCCTGACCTCCCCCCCTTTCTTCATGGCCAGCAGCTCCCCTTCATGGGGCTCCGGCCACAGTGTAGCGACCCCAGGCGAAGCAGGATCCCCGGCGACCCCAGGCGAAGCAGGACCCTCGACGACCCCAGGCGAAGAAGGACCCTCGACGACCCCAGGCGAAGAAGGACCCTCGACGACCCCAGGCGACGGCAGCAGCAGCGGACCCTCGGGAGGCGACGGCAGCAGCAGCGGACCCTCGGGAGGCGACGGCAGCAGCAGCGGACCCTCGGGAGTGAACTCGGGAGGGGAGCCCCTGGCCATGGAGGTGGCAGCGGGAGCTCCACTTCTCCCTCGTACCCTGTACCCTGTATGGAGCAAAAGGCAGCCCTAGGCAATGTGGAGCAACAGGCAGCCCCAGGCGATGCGGAGCAACAGGCAGCCCCAGGCGATGCGGAGCAACAGGCAGCCCCAGGCGATGCAGAGCAACAGGCAGCCCCAGGTCTATGTGGAGCAACAAGCAGCCCCAGGCGATCCAGGCGAGGCATCCCTGAGCGGAGCGGGCGTGGCATCCCTGGGCGGTGCGAGGCTGGCATCCTTGGGCGGTGCGAGGCTGGCATCCTTGGGCGATGCATGACAGGGTGGCAGCGGTCCCTCAGGAGACGACGGCGGCAGCGGACCCTTGGGAGGCGATTGCAGGAGGGGAGCCAGGACCAGCGGTGGGGCTAGGTCTGGCCCTCTTCTCAGCCGCGGTAACCCAGCCGTTTTCCCCCTTACCCTTTTCAGCAGCCCGTGCAAGGGCAGCTGCGGACCGCCAGCCTTCTGTCCCGGTCCATCCTGTCGTGATGGGAGAGGCAGCTCCTGCTCCTCTCCCTCGGGTGGTGAAGGCAGAGGATCCTTCACCACCCTGCTCCTCTCCCTCAGGTGGTGGAGGCAGAGGCAGCTCCTGCTGCTCTGCTCCTGGCGAAGGCGGCAGGGGCTCCTCCCCTTCTGGCTGCGAAGGCGGCAGGGGCTCCTCCCCTTCTGGCTGCGAAGGCGGCAGGGCCTCCTCCCCTTCTGGCTGCGAAGGCGACAGGGCCTCCTCCCCCTGGCTGCAGCGGTGAAACCAGCAGGCATGCTCCCTCTGCTGGTGGCGGCGATGGAGGCGGAACCAGCAGGCATGCTCCCTCTGCTGGTGGCGGCGATGGAGGCGGAACCAGCAGGCATGCTCCCTCTGCTGGTGGCGGCGATGGAGGCGGAACCAGCAGGCATGCTCCCTCTGCTGGTGGCGGTGGGAGTGACAAGTCGTCCTCCCATGGAGGTGGAGGTGGCACCAGCAGGAACTCACCCTCTGCTGGCGGAGGTGGGAGCGACACACAGTCCTCCCAGTACGGTGGAGGCGGAACCAGCAGGCACTCTCCCTCTGCTGGCGGAGGTGGAAGCGACACACATTCCACCGACGGAGGTGAAAGTGGCACCAGCAGGAACTCACCCTCTGCTGGCGGAGGTGGGAGCGACACGCAGTCCTCCCAGGGCTGTGGAGGTGGAACCAGTAGGAACTCTCCCTCTGCTGGTGGAGACGTGGGCTGTAGACGTTCAGCCTCTCCCCATTTGGGCTGTGGACGCACCGGCTCCTCCCTCTTGGGCTGTGGATGTTCGGCCTCCCCCCTCTTGGGCTGTGGACGCACCGGTTCCTCCCTCTTGGGCTGTGGACACTCGGCCTCCTCCCTTTTGGGCTGTGGACGCACCGACTCCTCCCTCTTGGGCTGTGAACGCTCAGTCTCCTTCCTCTTGGGCTGTGGACGCACCGACTCCTTCCCCTTGTCTCCTCTCCTGCCACTGTAATCCCAGTCTTCAGGGAGGGGGCAATTAACTGGGAAATGCCCCCGCTCCCCACAGATGCAGCAACAGTAGGTCTGGCTATGTTGTGGAGGTCTTCCCAGCTGATCTCCTGTGCCTGCTGTTCCTGCAGCTGTCTGCTCATCCTCTTTCCTTTCATCCTTCTTCCTCCTCCTCACTCCTTTCTCCACACACAATAAAAAACGAAAAAAACGAAAAAACTGCAGTATCCTCTTTCTGCGTCAAGGAGGAGCTGGTGATCCCACGCTGGACACCACGTGTGACAGGGTGACTGAGCGGGGACGTCACGGCAGAAGCAGGAACAAAAACTGACACCAGGGACGTACTGCAGGTAAAGGTGCTCACGCTGTTTTTATTTACAAAAACAAATAAAATATTTTAACAAAAACACTTGCTCACAGAGCGAAAATAAAAGGTTTAAACAAAAATAACTCTTGAACACAAAATAACACGGTCAGGCTGGGCAATAGCCTTCACTGATCCTTTGTCTTTTTTAAATACCGTGTTTCTCTCTCTCTCTCTCTCTCTCTCTCTCCTCTCTAACCCCCCACCTCGAGTGTCGAAAGCTGCAGGCTTTTTATATCATGGCCGAGGGGTTTAACTAATTAGTAATCATCCTATTACCCCTCGGCCACAATCTGCACGGGTTTATTAATTGTGTTGTGGATGGGGCTACCCATCCACGCTAAACAAAACAATCGGCTACGCCGTCATTTAACCAAAACAATAACAAAACATACGGCGCTTCGCCGACATAAAAATAAACAAACACAAAACAATCTGCACCGGGGCGGACACTATATATATATATATATATATATATATATATATATATATATATATATATATACAGTATATATATAGATACTGTAACAGCAGCGGGATGTGTGAGACAGCAGGGAGGGGGTTAAAGCCTCCCTGAAGAAAAAAAAGCCTCCCTGAAGAAAAAAACAAAACAAGTAAAAATGCACCTTTGTTTAGTTTAATTGCTTTGCTATTAATCAGTTTTTGTTAATTGTTTTATTGTTTAATTTGGGACCAGGTGCAGGGTATTTAAGAGAGGCAGCTAGTATGCTCGGGGCTGCTGAGTAGAAGGAGGCAGATGAGGTGCTCTGCTTCCGAGCAGTCGCTGAAGTAAGTGCTCTGAAACCCGCGTAGTTTGTTTGTGTTTTGTGGTGCCAGGTAAACGGCTTAGCCATCCTGCGAGTTAGTGAGGGAAATAACCTATTTAGTTAACGCTCCAAAGCGGAGCTAGGTGTTTATTTTGTGTTTTGTTATATTTGTTTTATTTTGTGTTTATTAAAAAAATAGCGCATCAGCGCAGGAAAATCCATTCTCTTGTGTTCTGGGTCGTAATTTTTAAAGGGCCACGAACCCGTGAGTGGTGGATTCTTTTACAATATATAAATAAATATAAGTATATATATATATAATGGTATGTCAGAACATTAACATGCTGTTGTGTAATGATTTAGATTTTTTAGAAGGGCAGTCTGTAGCCAACCAGGTTACTGTAGCACTCAGGAGAGTTTCTTCAGCGCTGACAAAGAAAGTGGCTGTGTTTAACAGCCTGGGGTTCAACAGTACAGAAGGTGATCTCCCAGCTACAATTTCTCTTGTGGATGCAAAGGATGCCTCCTCCGATCTGTTTCTGAACTTTGAGGAAAAGGTTACAAGTTATAATATTCCTGACTAGCTTAAATAAGTAAATTTAAAAAATACACTGAATGACAAATGTGAATTTACTTACCTGTACACTTCTATTTACTTTTAATGTTTACAATTATGTCTTGTTCTTTTAGATTTTTTTAACTTAAAAAAAAACATTTCCATATTGTTTCTTTTTTTAAAGAATTCTGATAAATAGAGATGTTCTAGTATAAGTTTGGTTTACACAATATAAACATACATATGCTTGCCAGCCCTTTGAATCACGAAAAAAACCTTGTGAAAACTGAAAAAACATCTATAGGGTATTATCCTTTTTATTTATTTATTTATTAATTTTTTTAAATTAACTTTTGTCCAAACTGATTGTTACAGTTTTAAATGTTTAATGACAGTCGATGAACAATATATTTTTTGTTTACTGAGATATTTATATCAGTTTTTTGTTTTTTGTTTTTCAGCTTTATAATGTAAGCACTGTCAGGCCATTGGTCTCCTGGTGCTGTTGGCAACCTGAGACAAGAGCCTGGAAGCTGCAGACCTACACAAAAGAGCTGCAGAAGAACAACTCCTGATAAAGCAGGACATGTTGCATTTGGCTCAAACTATGCATGAACAGCATGGAACAACAGCTGAGAGTAAACTGCACTACACAGTTTGAAAGGGGAAGAAAGAGTCTAGTCATTCTTAAATTGGCTCATTTAGAACATAGAATTCAACACATGTCTGAAAGGTACTCTGCAGTTGGTGTTCCTATACCTTTTATCTCCCAGGTTGTCTATAGCTTCTTCCCATGTTCTAATTTCGATGAGAGAGATGATAATGATGACAATGATGAAGACACATATTTCCTTGTTGATACAAATTACATTTAGTTCACTGTCACCACGATAGGGTGTGGTAAGGCAAGAAGCCACCTTAAGCAATATTTAACAGACTGTGTTTATTAGCAATTGCACAGGAAAAACAATGTCACAGAATTATAAATTATGGAGAACAAATAAAAGAACCTCTACTGATTTTTTTTGTTTGCCTGTGTAGCTGTGAGTATGCAGTTACACAACTAGGGATAGCATTTATTAAGACAGTAGATGCTAAAAGCATGCATTGTTTTTAGGCATGGGCGTTTTACCCCACCTGAGTGTCTTGCCCCACCCTTCCCTACTTATTCATTACTGTTTGTGTAAATTTATAAAATTAGCTGTTCTCTATTGATTTTCACAATTTACGTCAGTCACCAGTGTAATTTTTTTTATTTTTTTTTATTTTTTATCAACATATACCATTGTAATTATTCTAGACTATTATAGTACAATCATTGGTTTTAAAAGCCTGTTAAAATCCTCTTCCCAGCTAAGGTGCGTGAAGCTCCCCTGTCAGCCACTTCAAATCAACTCTCAACACCTACTTGGTCTCTCTTGCTTTCCATGCTCTTTAAGCCCCTATATCTGCTATTAACAGTTGACTTGTTGCTGCATCTGATTTTTCACTGTTACAATTCAATATTATTATAATTATTGCAGACATTTATCAGACACATTTATCTAATAGTGTAAAGATAGCCTTTTACATAGTAATCTGTTTATGGATATAATCATCTGCTTATGGAAGAAATGTGTTTACTGGTCTGACACTCATCCGCAGGATTTATAATTTTTACATTCTTGCCTTGTATGTTATTGTGGCAAAGTGCCCGCCCCTGTGTGTATTTTGCGTGTTATGTGTTGTATGTATGGTGCGTATGTTAATGTTGGTGTATAGATTGGTACACGGGATATAAACGGGTCTGTGTTTCACGTGTATTTAAAAAGTGTAGATTTGTATTTAGGCACGAGGAGGGAACAAATCACTTCACATGCTGGTTAAATGTAATATGTGAGCACGGGGTTGCACAGAATTAATTCACGTGCTGGGATTCAAGTGAATAATTAATTAGTAATTGAATCCCAGCACAACAGTATATATAGATGCACATTTCTTTCACTCAGGGTTAGGTGTTCGGTGAGTGGAGAACGAGTGTGGAGAAGGAGAAACTAAATAATAAGAAAGAACGTAAATATAAAGTGAATAACTGTCTCACTCACCGTGTTTCGTTTGTCTGTCTGTTTACTGTCTAGTCCGTTTTGTTTGTACTTTTATTTTGGCGTATAGTGCCGTGTCCAGTGTTTTTGTCTGTTCAAACCTTTTATTTTCTGTTCTGTCTGTTTATTCATTAAATGCTGAGCGCGTGATAACCCCAAGTCTCTCTGTATTCCTTCCTGCTTCTGGTCTGACGCCACCCACTCTGGCCGTCTTTGTGACAGTTATGTATTAAGCATTGTTTTTCACTTTTGTTTTATGTATTATACAGTACATTGTTTCTCACTTACAAGCGCTTTGTGATGGTGGTCCACTATGAAAGACACTATATAAAATATATTGATGTGCTTTGTGTTATTTTTTTAATATTTCTCCACAACCAATGAAATGTTATGAAATAAACAAATATATGGGGGGGGGGGGTTAAGTGAATGAGAAAAAACTGAAGAGAATACCTGCTCAAGCTTAGTATTGTTCCCTTCTACAAAAAAAGAATGCAAAAGGAAGAAAGGTGCAAGTGTACTTCAGACAGGAATGAAAAGGCCATTCTTTAGCAACTAAACAACATTGGCTTAAAGGGAAGGGTAACAGAGGGTTCATTTGATTAGGCTATATGGAGGTAATTTGGTACAGCCAAAACATGTTAAAATTCACACATATGACCTTCGAGTGGACCTATGCAACATATGTGACAACTAGATTACGGACCTTTTTGGTTTCAAAGTTAGAAAATACATTGTTGTCAATGGGAATCAAAGGAAAACAGTTGGAGCCATAATTCAAAAGTGGTACGGCCAAAATATGTCAGAATTCACACATATGACCACAACATGTGTGACAATTGGATTCTGGGCCTTTGTGGTTTCGGAGTTATAAAATACATTGTTGTAAATGGGAATTGGATGGAAGATCGTTGGAGCGATTATGCAAATTTGGTACATGCAAAACATCTGAATATTCAGACATATGATCTTGGAGTGGAGTTACGAAACATGTGGAAATTGGATTTATAGCCCTTCTGCAAGGAGCGCTATTGAGCATGCAACTATGCAAAAAAATGTATTTTTGTTGCCCCATAGCTTTGGAACCATAAATGCTATGACTCCCACATTTGTTTGTGGGGCATCGAGGAACAACTTAGGGTCGTTTTTTTCTGCTGACCCCGCCCCTTCCGAGTCGTATTTATGTTTAAGTGTCCCCTGATGACAATTTGTTTTTTGTTATTTTGTGAACCGTCTCAGGGTAGGAGTCCACAAATGACAAAAAAACGGCATATGGGGACCACGGTAAACTGAAAAGTTAAATTTGGCCTACTTTGAGGGGCTGTAGGAATGGCTTAGGAATGGCCTAGAAACTCAAGCCTGACCTTTCTGGAAACTTTAGGTCAGTGTGAATCCAACGAGACCACCTTCTAGCCCAAGGCGTTCCAGACCCCCATGAAAGATGCACCATTTCAATGCTCGGCTAGGCCTTGATAAACAGTGTTTTTGGAGCATAACTCTGGAACACCATTCAAAGTGCTCTAGACTCAGTATGTCATGCTGAGTATGCATACCGACTTTAAAGTCAATCGGTTCACAAAAACGTTTTTTGGACCTAAAACTTAGATGTCCGTCCAATGGTCCCCATATGAGAATCTATTTTTCAAGGCTCGTATCTCTGGTTCGGGGGGGGGGGGTCCCAGATACTTCATTTTTTACCAGGGCTCCTCCATGGGGCCCCCACCAATCCCTAAGGACCGAGCGTCTCAACTTAAAAAAATTGTTACTTTGGTCTAGGTTGAACTTTCAAATGTTTGAAAAGGCTCAGCAGTCACAACAGGTCGACCTCAAATTCGATTTTTTAACATTTTTAATTTTTTCAGCCCAGTCTACAGATGGGCCCAAGACACAAAGTTGGGTGGTGGAACGATATGTCTGGGCCCTTGGGATCCAGAGATATACGCAAAAAAAGGTTGAATTTGCTCATTTTTCGACAGGGCGTGGCTGCAAATGACATGATCGACCAGGTTTTTTGGGGGGTACAGGCAATACACGGGCCCCAGACTTAACTCTGAGAGGTGAAAGGGGGTTTCTAGTCCCTGGGGACCCCGAGATATGAAACCGGAAGTGAGTTTTTTTGCCCATATCTCAGGGGTTTTTAACTGTAATTGTGCGAAATTTTAGGAGCACTTCGGGGGACTTCCCGGACAATGGCGGGATGTGGAATTTTTGTTGTACGTTCTACCGTCCCGGACTTATGCTAATTTTACCACATTTTAACAAATTTGGACCGCAAGGGTTGTCGGGAAAAAAATGACCGTACACCTTTCTTTGTGGCCCCAAAGAGCCCCACAAAAGAAATGGGGGCCCTAGGGCTTTTGGTTCCAACCCTATGAGGCCACAAGGAAGCATTTTTTTTGCAGAGTTGCATGCTCAATAGCGCCCCTTGCACAACGGCTATAATTACAATTTTTACATATGTTGTTTAACTACACTCCAAGATGATACGTTTCAAGTTTGAGATGTTTTGCACGTACCAAATTTGCAATAATAAGTTAAACTGTTTTCCTTCGATTCCCATTGACAACAATGTATTTTATAACTCTGAAACTACAATGTTTTGGATTTCAGCTTCGACACATCTTGTGTAGGTCCACTCCAAGATCACATGTGTCAATTTCGACGTTTTTTCGCTGTGCCAAATTTGAATTATGCTAAATGCGTATGCCTTGGCTTCTAGCAGAAGAAGTGCAGCCCCCACCTCGCAACAATTGCATCCAAATTCCCGCTACTTACCACTTCAATGCATGTACAACCGCCAAACAATCTGTATGCACTGGAGACAATTTCAGAACCATTTTTAGTTGACAATCTTTTAAATAGTTAAAAATGAATTATTATTATTATTATTTTAAAGAAGTGTGTGGAAAAAAGACCAGACATAACATTGTAAAGTGAGGGTGACAACAAAAAGAAACCGAGGGAGAAAACCATTACTTACAAAAAAGGGGTGTACATGTTATACATTCAAATATTAACAGCAAATATCTTATTTGTTTTTTTTTAAGATGCTCTGTTTTGGAATTGATTCTTTGAATGGTATTATTATATGCCAGAGTTTTATATTAATAATAACTTCCTGTATCCTGTATCCACGATTCACATTAGTCTCGTATCCAAAAATGATATCGCCCTAGACTATTGCAGAAGCACACACGTAGTTATGTTCTTATGTTTTTAGGTCGTGGAGCGGGTTTATCAGTTCATACGACGAGATGGATTCTTTATCAGTTGGAAGGTATGTACTTAAGAGAAGTACTGGAATTACAGTTAATTGTAAAACTGCACTTTATTTTAAATGATATAAAATATAATTTACATAGTTGGATAGTGAATCGTGTATTTGCTGAATTAATTGTTAGATGTAGTCGTAGTACTATTATTACTCAAAACATTTTTAAAAACACAGTGAGGAATAATCTATATAGTAACTATCTGATGTGAATGGATACTATTATGGCGCTTTTTAAAGATGTATTTATTATTTTGCAGCACTGTCAACAAACGCCTCAGTGTAAACACTACTAGTGTCGCTAGTCAAAATGAGCAGGGAATGAATAATTACTCATCTGATCTGGGAAAATCTCTGTTAAGATTAGCCTCTGACAAGACTGGTTTATCAGAGAGAGAAGTAAAGGCAATAGTTATAAACAATGTACGTTTGTACATATGTTTCACGGTGCGTGAGCTGGGGTGAAGGAAAAGCAGAAGCAGCAGTTAGTAGGATAGAAAGATGGTCGCTGACTGAGGGCGGCAATGCCAACACATCCCAGGGACAGAGGACCCAGCATACTGAAGACAGGATAGAAAGGTGGTCGCTGACTGAGGGCGGCAATGCCGACACTTCCCAGGGGCTGAAGCCCAGCATACCGAAGACAGGATAGAAAAGTGGTCGCTGACTGAGGGCGGCGATGCCGACACATCCCAGGGGCAGAGGACCCAGCATACCGGAGACAGGATAGAAAAGTGGTCGCTGACTGAGGGCGGCGATGCCGATGCATCCCAGGGGCAGAGATGAGAGAGAGGGGTACCCAGCATCTGAGACTTCTGTAAGAGGCACTCGTTAAACCCCTGATTGATCGAGACGTCACACTGCCTGGGACCTGAAATAAGGACAAAGCATAGAGGTTAGTATGGGACTCGAGCACGAGGGCCACGTCCCAAAAGAAAGACAGAATTGAACAGAGCCTCGAGTGAGGCAAGATAAGCGCAGGAGCTGCGACAGGACAGGGTATGGCCGGGGGTCCACTCTGACTCACATGGTGAGAACCCCCCTGAAGGTAAGGGAGGCGGATGCCTAACCCTGAGGTCGGGGAAGTGAGACTCACTTGCCCCCCAAAGGATGGACCCCCGGCACCTCACGAAAACTCCCACACCGTGAGACAAACAAAAGACTGCACATGCCAACGCATAACATAAACAAAAGACCAGAAGGACAAACAGAGGGAGATTAGTAATTTGTTAGTAGGATGTGACTATGTGTATACCTGCCGCTCAGTGGAGAGGAAAAAACCCCTTGAGGCGGATTAGGGGAAAACCTCTGGTGGCCCCGGCGAACAGGTAGCCCCCACTCCGGGCATGCTAGTGATTTTAAAATGGGCTGCAACTATATCGGAGGGAGATGAATGAACGTAATAATCTACTGCGTAAGAGGACCAGCGGCCCATGGTCTTGGTCAGACTGTGGTTGATGCTGGCTCTTGCAGCGGAGGTAGCTGCACCCATACGAAATGAATGGGGAGAATACAGCTGAGGAGGGAGGCCTGCTCTAGAAAGGAGGGTGGAGAGGGGGGCTGAGAACCAGTCCACTGTAGAAGAGGGCCATCTCCCTACTTCATGATCTGGCTGTGATTGATGTTGGCCCTCGCAGCAGAGGGGGCTGTGCCTACAGAATGATTGGGGGGGGAAGGCCCGCTCTGGAGGCGAGGTAGGTTGGAATCCAGTGACGAGTGATCCTAGGAGTGAGAGAAATCAATGAGGGGGGTAGAGTAGAAGAGGGAGGCTTCCTCTGGAGGGTGGAAAGGTGGATTGAGACCAGCGATGAGTGATGATAGGAGTGAGGGGAATCCATGAACTGAGGGTCCTGTGGGGGGGGGGGGTTCTTGCTGGGGAGATACCTTGATGTTGAAAGGGGCAGATAGGGGACTCTACTTGACAGCTGAAGGAAATAAGCACGTTGAAATTGATCCCTCTTGGAGGTACAACCGAATGGTGAAGTAAATTAGAAGCAGAAGAAACTGGGAGTTCTGAGGAAACCGAAGAAGGCCGAGAAGCAGATGAGATACCTTGACGTTGAAAATAAGGGGCAGATAGGGGAATCTGCTTGACAGCTGAATTAACTGACCGCGCTGAAATGGATTCGTCTGGAGGTACACAACTGAATGATGGAGTAAATTAGAACTGTGGATTCTGAGCTCCTAGGGAGACCGAAAAGGGCTCAGATGCAGATGATCTCTATAGGTAGATCCTTGTATGGGGAGAAGTGGCGTTTCCGAAGAGTAGAATGAGCAAACTGAGAATGTTCATTGTTGCGGACAGCGGGTAGGTGAGGCAGAAAGGAAGGCTCTTAAGAATCAGCTGTTGGGCAGATGGTCTCCATGAGGAGATCTTCGTAAGGGGACAAGCAAACTTTCCGAAGAGTAGAGATGAGTGAATGGAGAATGTCTGTTGCTATGGGCAGACGGGAAGGTGCAGCAGGGGGGGGAAACTTTTGAAGATTCCGCGAAGAGTCAGACGAACTACTGGTATGGAGAGAATGGTGGGAAGAGAGAAAATCCCTAGCGTGGACGATAAAAGCCATGATCTGGTTTGATTGAAGGTATAGGATGAATCCGATTCTGGCACAGAACGTTTAAAACACTGACCAAGCTGTACAATATGAAGCTTTCGAAGGATTGAAGGAGGTACTGAGAGTATGATTCAGTCAAATAGCAGCTGGTGAAGCTGGGGAGTCTTGGGGGCAGGGGGGGGGGACAGGGGGCCCAGCAGCAGATGGGACCAGTCGACGGAACATGGATACTAAAAGAGGAGGCAGAAGGGGGCTGGAACTGACAGTTGAGGTAGCAGCTGGAACTGAACGAACAGTGTAAATCGACTGCTGGGGAAGCTCAGCATGCTTTGTGCTCCATTTTCTGGAATGCAGGGCAGAGATGAGATGTTGACTATCATATGTGTCAGTTAATACGGGATCGATCTGCGGTCTGCTACTATCATGTCTGCTTGAAATGGAAAAGGTGAACTCACATTGAGAGACTGGGTTTCACAACTCCAGTTATTCTCCTAGTAGTGGAACTCCTTTACTCATAAACAAGACAGATTTCCAGTCTCACACCGCGTATTAATGTTGTAATATTTGAGAGGATGTGTGGACATATGAATAGATTGCTGAGAAAGTCAAGCACCTCGTATTTTTTGATTAAATGGGGATTTGCATAGCCTTAACTGCGGAATGCTTCCACGATCTGCGTATTGGAGGAAAGCGGAAGCATTAGAAGATCTGGAGTAGTGCAGGTACAGATTTAGACTGTGAACTAAAGCAACTTGCATGCTATAATAGTGAGTAGATCTGAAGAGGAAGCAAAGATCTGCTGCAGTGAGGAGCAATTAACAGTAGAGGACGGGATCTGCTGAACGGTGCAGAGATCTGAGGAAGTAAACAAGGAAGTGCTGTCAATAATGAGTGGTGGTCTGCTGTAGAGAGAGAGAGATCTGCTGAAGCAGTGATCTGTTATTGTGAATGGTGGACTGCCATTGGTAGAGCGTGGTGGTCTGCTGCAGAACGCAGAGATCTGCTGAAGCAGGGATCTGTAATAGTGAATGGTGGATTGCCATCAGTAGTGTGATGATCTGCTGTAGAGCGCAGAGATCTGCTGAATGCGGTGGATATTGGACTTTGAGTTAAAGTGATTTAGTGAAGCCACAGATGAAGAATGCATAGAGCTGAGGCCGCTGTAGAACCTAAGAAGATGAGGCTGTTGAAAAATCTATTGATTTGGTCGGGAGCAGTCCGCCTCAAAGGGGCGGGGGGGGGGGTAAGAGTTGAAATTGAAGAATGTCATTTGATATAGATAGACAGAGGATGAGGCAGGAGGGGAACTCCCGAGAATCCATCCGAGTGAGAACTGCGGGAATAGATAGAAAAGCTGTAGTGTCCGAGCTTCGCAGCGATACCAAACTGGTTTAATGTATAGAGAGAGAACTTGTTACCACTTGTTATACTGCCATCCAGATGTTAAAAACTAAACACTCGACAGAAAGGGTGCAGGTGATCAGGGCTTAAATAGAAAAAGATACTAATTAACACTAATTGACAGAATTAGAAAATTAGAAGATTAGAACCCCCGCTCCACGCCCCCTGAACGTGATTTTAGTTACTGTAGATTAGTGTGAGGTGATCTGATTTGTGTATGAGACATTTGTGAAAGCTACTCCGGGATTATATAGTACGTGTATCATTGATAGATGTCAGTGATGCATTTAAGTGTAATTTGCCATACTGTAAAACTATTTTTGCTTCATTTTAATTTTTATGAAGGGAATTGTACTGGCTAGGTTTTAATTTATATTGTGTGCAATTTGAGAGTTGCCTTGCATTTAATTTAATAATGCCCTTGATAATACTGTAAAGTAAAAATGCATTATTTTCTTAGAGGTGGATTGACAATTATAAAAAGAAGGTGAAGAGGAGGAGCATCCCAGTGAACCCAGAGTTAAACTTGCAAAAAGGGCTAAGAGGGGCATTGATGTGTTCTACAGAGAACTTATCAAAACAAGGTACTTACAGGTTTTTATTTCCTTACAGAACACATTTAATGTATTGAAGGCATTTAAAAAAAAAGCAAAATACAAAACATAGATGATGTGATTGGATATAATAAAATACAATATTTTGCTCTTTACAGAGGGCAACACTAACAAAGAGAAGTTGCAGGCTTTACACAGGACCTGGAAGAGGACCACAGCTGAAGAACAGGAGCGGTACTCTGAAAAGGCGAGGAAAATGCCTCCTCCACAGCGACCTGCAGACCACAGTCCTGATCAAAAGAAGGTCCTCGGGGCTCCCGAGTGGCGCATCCAGTAAAGGCGCTCCTCGCAGGATGTGCCCTATAGCCTGGAGATCGCTGGTTCGAATCCAGGCTATGTCACAGCTGACCGTGACCGAGAGTTCCTAGGGGGCGGCGCACAATTGGCTGAGCGCTGCCCGGGTAGGGAGGGCTTAGGTCGGCAGGGGAATCCATGGCTCACCGCGCATCAGCGACCCCTGTGGCCGATAGGGCGCCTGTGGCTCTGCAGCGGAGCCGCCAGATCTGTGTTGTCCTCCGGCACTATAGGTCTGGTAGCATTGCTGTGGATCTGCAGTGCGAAAAATGACGGCTTGGAAGGAGCACGTTTCGGAGGACGCGTGTTTCAGCCTCCGTTTCCTGAGTCGGCGGGGGGGTTGCGAGCGGTGAGCCGGGGATACAGATAATAATTGGGCATGCTAAATTGGGGTGAAAACCGGGGTAAAAATAATTGGCGACGACTAAATTTATAAAAATAAATAAATAAATACAAAAATAAATAAAAAAGAAGGTCCTCTACATGGACACCTTAAAGAATATTGCAAAACAGGTAATCTGTGTGGTCAACTTATTTTTTATACAAG
Organism: Acipenser ruthenus; assembly: GCF_902713425.1. NCBI lineage: Eukaryota > Metazoa > Chordata > Actinopteri > Acipenseriformes > Acipenseridae > Acipenser > Acipenser ruthenus. The sequence continues at coordinate 50,989,090 of NC_081189.1, forward strand.
AGATGGGCAACTCTAGTCCACAAATGTGCAGCTTTCATTCAGGTTCTACCTCAGTTATCAAGCATGTAAATGGTAGTTGTCTTTTTTGTACCTATGTTTTTACCAGTTGCTAATCAGAAAACAAAACAAATATGCCAACCCCTCAAAGACTGAAAGAGCTAGTTCTTTATTTGCACCATACAAACAATCAAAAACTCAGAATTAAAAAAAAAAAGTTATGTCACACTGTTGAAATGTTCTATCTAAATAGGTGTCAGTCCTAGAAGAATTAGGAAGCAAGGGGGTCATAGTTCTCGATGTAGATTGCAGCAACAAATTATCATAATTTGGGACAGACACGTGCCTGGACTGGCAGAACGAGCAAATGGAGCTAAAGTATTGCTTCCTTTCCACCTGCATAGGTCAGGCTTGTCTCTCATCTACAAATTCAGAATTGAAATGAAAAGTATGTTTTATAATAAACTGAGTATATTCTCATACTCACAAGCATTATATTGAAGGTTAAAGGTATACTTGAAATTTTTGGGAACATATGTAAACACTACTTACAAATCAGTTTCCTCATTTGGGTTAAGATTTTTTTTTTATTAAATTAAATTAATATTATTTTATATATTTAATTTACTTTTAAAACTATATACTACTGTTTTTATTTTCCTCAAATTGGCAAGTTCCCTCAAAACCGCTGATAATTTCAGACACATTCCGAAATTGGAGAAGCCTGTTTTTAAATAATTAAAAATGAAACTCCAGAATGGTAAAATTGACAAAAACAGCCATGGATCTTAAAGGATAACAAAGGATATTTTTTGTGTCACATGTCCCCATGTGTTGCTACAAAGGTGTGTCTATTGTTTGTTTTTGTTATTTTTAATCTTGATCACTTTTTAGTCACTTTTAAATTGCATTCTGTTTCCAAGATGGCTTCACATGGGAGCGTGTATGTGCCTGCTCAACTACATTTCCCATTATCCTCCTGCTCACATAGTAACTGAGGTAGATTTACCAGTGACCAATAGGATGATGGGAAATGTAGTTCTGAAAATTGCATGAAAAGACATCGTTGAGCTATCCTGGAAACAGCCAGGGAATACTGCAATTTAAAAGTGAAAAAGGTCAAGATTTACAAAAAAAAAAAAATAACACAATACACACACTTTACTTGAGCAGTTTTTGCAACACATGGGAACATGTGACACCCTTTAACTCAAATGAGGAATACTGATTTGTAAGTAGTAATGTTTACATATTTTCCCAAACCTCCCAAGTATATCCTTTAAGTTGAATTACACTATATTTCTTTTGCTGGTATAACTTGTAGGAAGTACCTTTTTAATGTTTAGCTGTGCAAATGGCATTTGAAGTATTGAAAAATAAATGTATATATTACCATATTTTCCTTTGTGAGAATGTAGGTGGAAAATTGTAAACTTTTAATAAGGTGATTATAATATATACCAGCATTTGTCATACACATTTTTAGAATCCCTTTTAACATATTTACAAGTACATAATACATCAAACTAAATTAATTTAATAAAGATGCTGTATTTATTTTTTTCATTTTTTAGGAAATGAAGGGCCAATACTAAAATATCCCAAATAATTTATTTCTTAGCAGACACCCTTATCCAGGGCGACTTACAAGAAATCACATTATTTTTACATACAAGTACCCATTTATACAATTGGGTTTTTATTGGAGCAATCTAGGTAAAGTACCTTGCTCAAGAGTACAACAGCAGTGTCCCCCACTGGGGATTGAACCCACAACCCTCTGGTCAAGAGTCCAGAGCCCCAACCACTACTCCACACTGACGAGAGAAGAGAAGTGCAACACATTTTTAACAGAAAATACAGTAGTTATATATTTTATTCATTTTTACATTAAATTTAGTTTTGAATTAACTCACACACAAAAATAATAGACTTGATTATACCTGTAGAAACTGAGCATTACCAAAAAATTATTGTTTACACACATCTTAATAATAAGAAACATAAGAAACATAAGAAAGTTTACAAACGAGAGGAGGCCATTCAGCCCATCTTGCTTGTTTGGTTGTTAGTAGCTTATTGATCCCAGAATCTCATCAAGCAGCTTCATGAAGGATCCCAGGGTGTCAGCTTCAACAACATTACTGGGGAGTTGGTTCCAGACCCTCACAATTCTCTGTGTAAAAAAGTTCTATTTTCTGTTCTGAATGCCCCTTTATCTAATCTCCATTTCTGACCCCTGGTCCGTGTTTCTTTTATCAGGTCAAAAAAGTCCCCTGGGTCGACATTGTCTATACCTTTTAGGATTTTGAATGTTTGAATCAGATCACCGCATAGTCTTCTTTGTTCAAGACTGAATAGATTTAGCCTGTCTGCATATGACATGCATTTTGAACCTGGGATAATTCTGGTTGCTCTTCTTTGCACTCTTTCTAGAGCAGCAATATCCTTTTTGTAACGAGGTGACCAGAACTGAACAGGTTTCTCCTCTAATCAGTACTTTCTGTTTTCTACATGTTAACCATTCCCTAATCCATGTGCATGCATTTCCTTGAATCCTTACTGCATTCAGTTTGAGAATTAATCTTTTATGCGGGACTTTGTCAAAAGCTTTCTGGAAATCTAAATAAACCATGTCGTATGCTTTGCAATTATCCATTGTCAATGTTGCATCCTCAAAAAAATCAAGCAGGTTAGTTAGACACAATCTCCCTTTCCTAAAACCATGCTGACTGTCTCCCAGGATATTGTTACCATATAGGTAATTTTCCAATTTGGATTTCATTTCTTTGAGTACTATTGGGAGGATCTCATCCGGCCCAGGGGATTTGTTTATTTTAAGAGCTCCAGTCCCTTTAACACTTCTGCCTCTGTTATGCTAAAGTTATTTAAAATTGGATAGGAACAGGTCGACATGTGGGGCATGTTGTCCGTGTCCTCCTTTGTAAAAACCTGTGAAAAGTAATCATTTAATATATTTGCTATTTTTTTTTCTTCATCTATGATTTTGCCATTTGTGTCTTCTAGACATTTAACCTCCTCTTTGAATGTTCTTTGCCCCCTTAGCATTGTTCATTTCTATCTCTCTTGACCTTTCTAACTTGCTTTTTGACTTGTGTTTGCAGTTCCAAATACTCTTTCTGTGTGCTTTGTTTTTGGTCCCTTTTAAACGCTCTGTAAAGTGCCTTTTTTCGCTGAATATTTTTTTGAATTGATCTATTAAACCATTTTGGCCATTTTGTTTTAGATTTAGATTTGTCTACTTTTGGGATGTAATTGTTTTGTGCCTCTAGTACTACTTTTTTAAAAAACAGCCATCCTTTTTCTGTGGATGTTTTCTCTATTTTACTCCAATCTACTTCTGTTAGTCTCTGTTTCATACCTTCATAGTTTGCTTTTCTAAAATTGTAAACCTTAGCTTTAGTCAATACTTTTGGGGTTTTAAAAAATATTTCAAATGAGACCATGTTGTGGTCTGAGTTTGCCAATGGCTCTCTGACCTCTGTTTTAGTTACTCTGTCTTCATTATTTGAAAAGACTAAGTCAAGTCATGCCTCCCCTCTAGGCGGTGCCTTGACAAATTGCGTTAGGAAGCAGTCATTTGTTATTTCCACCATTTCAATTTCGTCCGTCGTGCCCCCCATCGGGCTTTCCCATTTTATACAGGGGAAGTTGAAATCCCCCATTAGTATGGCTTCTCCTTTTCTACACGCATTTCGAATGTCATTGTACAACAGATTATTTTGCTCAGCGTCTGAATTTGGCGGTCTATAGCATGCTCCTATTATTATGCCCTTTGAATTTGTGTCCATTATTCTGACCCATATTGATTTGGCGTTGTTTTCTTTGTCCAGATTTAACACGTGGGCTTGAAGACTATTTCTTATGTATAGCGCTACCCCTCCGCCTCTTCTGCCCTGCCTGTCTTTCCTATACAGTGTGTACCCACTAATATTATATTCGTCTCCATCACTCTCAGACAACCAAGTTTCTGTAACACCTATCACATCGTAGTTACTTGTTAGTGCAGTAGCTTCAAGTTCTAACATTTTGTTTGAGACTTCTAGCATTAAGATAAATACATTTAATAGTTGTCTTACCTGAGTTGTTGCCTTTGTGTTGATGTGGTCTCCCTTCTGTTTTTTTGTTTACTCCCCCCTTCCTTTCTAGTTTAAATGCTTCTGGACCAAAGGATCCTTTCTCTGAGTAGATTGGTTCCCTTTCTGTTTAAGTGCAGTCCATCCCACCTATATAGATAGTCCTTGTTGTAGAATGTGCTCCAATGTTCAAGAAAGATGAAGCCTTCCTGTGTGCACCACGATTTAAGGGGGTCTAAACTGCGAACTGAACTTGCTGTGTTTCTCAATATGGAGTCCCCAACAATCATGACCTCCCTTCTTTTTGCTGTCTGGCCAGCACTGTTTATAGGGTCCTGGATGTTGTTCCTTTCATTCTCTTGATGTTGGTTTTGGTCATCTAACTGTTGAAGTGGCTCAAATTTGTTGGATGTTTGGATTTCTGGTGGTTGTGTTTGACACTTTTTTTCCCTGCTTCTGCCTGTCTGAACCCAGCTGTTTCGACTCTCTTCCATCTCTCTGGTGGCATTCAGTCTGCTAGGGGTGCAGACTTCCATGAATTTGTGGGTGTGTCAGCTCCTCAAGCTCCTGTTGCTTTCTCATTACCTCCAGCTCCATTTCTAACAGGCTTACTCGTTGAAGCAAGTCCTGGATCGTGCGGCAGTTACACACACTTGGTTGAGCTCTGTTGGGTTTTCTCGGATTTCCCACATCATGCAGTTGTCACAGATTACTGGCTTGAAGACCACGTTTTATTTATTTATTTATTTATTTATTTATTTATTTATTTATTGGAAGTTTAGTTTAGCTTCTGCAGCTGTCAATCTGCTTTCTAACTGTGATGTACTTGTCCACGACTGTACTTCTCCCACACTGTCGCCTCACTTGCTGTCGCAGTGAACACTGGCTGCCTTTTGTTTGTTTCTGCGTTGTGTTGGTGGCTCCACCCCTCCCGTGTCTCAGAACGGTGCAGAATTTGAATCAGCTGCTCCAAGTTTCAGCTTGTTATCAGAAAAAGACACGCAGCTGTTAGACTTCAAACTGCAGTGTTTTCTGATTAAAGCAATTCAAGACTTAATTTAAAGATGTATTTCCTCCTTGCTGCTTCTAACTGTGATGTACTACTCCCACGCTGTCACCTCACTTGCTCTTTCCATACCTCTTGATAGATTATCTGTGCATTTTCCAAACCTGATTCCAAATTAATTATCTTTTTCTAACAATCTATCAATTGTTGTCTTTGCGTGGTGTTTTCATTACGCATTTCCAATTGCTGGGTAGCAGACAATTGACTTTCAGCCAAAGTAGTACTTGTAAATGTTACTGCTTAACTTGCTCTCTAAAACCTTTATTCTCAACTGACAATTACTTACAGTTTTTCTCTGTAAAATCATATTGCGTTTGTAACTCCTCAACAGTCTGTCACATCACTCGCACACAATTAGCTTGTTTATTTTATTTTTTCTCATTTCTGCCTATGCATTGCTGCCCTATTGTGATAACAGGTTCATTGCTATTCTGCACCAGACTCCATTTTTACCATGTTTTGCAACATAATCTATGCTCCACATTCTCATCATTCTCATTTTTGTCTTTTGACATCCTGGAGTTCATCAGACTCCTTTGTTCCGCAGACAACGTACCCAACACCATACGAAACAAACCCAACAGCTCTTAGACACCGACCATCATTACACATGTCTTTTCCATTTGATCCTTCTTTTGTTTAATAAACCTTTCTTTCTGAGCCTCATGACTTGTGTAACATGACCAACTGTCTTGTTCCATCTTATTAAGGCATTTGCCTGTTTTCTCAACCAGGTATTTATGTATTCCACATTCAGCCATTTTGCTACCTTCAGTTACTACTTTTGTATTTTTCTACCAATATATTGTTCCAATATTATACTAAGAAAGCAAAAAGCACTCCCTCTCTGTGCATGTACTTTAATAAGTGTTTTTGTTTCCTTGCACATTAAATTTACACTTTTAAATGTGTGTTTATTGGTTTTAACTGGAGTTTATTGTTCAATTACTCCTCATCAGTCCCACCTGGTGTGGATCGTTACACTATCAGCTTATCCTAATGCCGTCCTATATACTTAGTTTCACCAGTTTATTAATAATAACTATTAATAACTGGTTTCCAAGCAGTTATTGTGAAATTTAAGCGCATTGGTTAGCGCACTATGTACAACATTTTTCCCAGCTGTGCTACTTACCGTTCATGAGAAGAAGACTTTTGAATATTGTCCAAACTTTTCATTAAATCCAAGATGGCTGCCACACCATGTGACCAAAGGCCGCCATATTGACCATGACACAACATCCCATAGTACTCAAAATCCGTGTCAAATTTTGTGTGTTTTGGTGCACCGATAAGAAGTTATACACAGTTTTATAGCCAGTTGCATATGTTGATGATGTCATGCAGTGTGGACGCCATGATTTTCACAGTAGCAACTTCCCTTGAACAAGCGAAACAGATGACCATACTAATTTGTTTTATTCCAATTTTTGTTCCATTCGTATAAGCGGTTTCAGAGAAGAAGATTTTTGAATTTTGATGATTTTATATTTTTATGGTAATTTTATTTCATTAATCAATGTGGTTGCCAAACCACAGAACCAATCAGCTTCATATTAACAGCAGTTAATCATGGACTATCCATCAACATGTATAGCAATTTTCGGTTTCCGATATATAGGCGTTTTAACAAATTCTGCAAAATCCAATATGGCTGCCGAACCATGTGACTTGCGCAAATTTGCTGAATATCATCGACTATCATCCATAGGCATCTACCAGTGTACCGAATTTCATGAGTTTTTGAGCATGTTTTGGCAGAAAGAAAAAAAAATAATAATCCTAACAAAAACAATAGGCTTCCCCAGCCTATGGCTTGGAAGCCTAACTAGAGTTGCAAGCAACTTTACGGCTTCAAGCAGTTATCGTGAAATTTAAGCGCATTGGTTGTTATGAATGAAGCGTTATCATCACAACTGTGCTAATTGTGTTAATTTTGGCCCACATATTGGAATTATTGGTTAGTAGGCAATTTAAATTTTATTTGGATGCACACAAAATTCTAAATAGTATGCAGTCATATAGACTTTGAGAATAATGCATATAAGAGGCTAACATTCCCCTAAATTCTAGATCGCTCTTTGTTTGAGTTTGTGTGTGTGAGTGTGTGATGCTCTATTCTTAATTTTGCAATGTAAAATAAAGTCTACAGCATGTATTGGTTTTTGTATATTTTAATGCCACTATCATTTAATGTGCATTTTTTTAAAGCAAAAGAAAGTGATAATAGTGTAACGATTGATTATGGGTGCTTGGCAAATACACAATTCACCATATGTCATTGTCAGCAAACCGCTACAAGGAGATAACATGTGCATGATTCATGAGTAACACCACTTGAATCCTCTGCCGAGGAATTATAAACAGGACAGAGTAGAGAAGAAACTGGAACAGAACCCAGAGAGACAGTAGAAATTGAGCATTTATTGTGCTCTGCAGGTAATATACCTTTTGGAGAGTTGGCTCAAATACAGAACAAATTATTTCATAATAAATCACATCCAAAGTTATATTATAGCACTCAATAGTTAACCATCTGGCCCAACAAACATATCTGGCTGAATCAAAAACATCATATTGCACACTTGATAAACTCATTATAGTTTGCACATAAATAGTAATTATTGCACATCAATAGTAGCCCAGTTATATTGCACACCTTAAAAACCCTTTGCGGTCCATTTATTCAGCGCGTTAGGTCCAATTTATTTTCACACGTGCAGTTTATTTTAGAAGCAATGTTTAAAAGTATATTTTTTTTCACAGTAAAACAGGTTTAAAAGGCTCTGCATATCAACAGGACACTCCTACCCCACCCCTTGTTTGCTATATTTTTCAAAAAACTCAATAATAGTACATACCGATAAATCATCTCGATCACTCGTTTTATCACCAAACTCCTCAATAATGCGATCCAAGTCATTATTTTATTACTATAACATCTCAAAAAAGCTCTGCAAATGTCTGTGATATTCTTTGAGCGCTGGATGCGGAAGCAGCTATCTTGTTTGTTTACGTCCGTATCATCTATGTGGTGTCGGGGCTATCTGTATTCATGATATAAGCCCTTTTTTTCGGCTTATCTCAGCTCCTATCGGTCTCACTCGGCCATGATTTTCTCGGCTTTTTCCGGAGAAAAAACGACTAGAGACCTATTTTTTGCGTCTTTTTGATGATGTCGGACAGGGTCCGACATAGGACCACAAATGGTTAATCATGTATATTACACATGAGCTAATTATATTCCACACCTTGGTTAATCATGTATATTGTGATCAGTGGAAAAAAAAACTCCATACGTCTTAAATACACTGACTGCTTCGTTGCCACCTATTGAGGATTTGCAATTGTGGTTTTTATCAGTTAAGTCTTAATTATTACTATGAATGTAGTTATGAAATAAAATAAAAAATAACAGACGCCATATCAGTAAGTATTTTTGTCAGTACATTATACCCATTCACTTGAATTCCGTATGTAGATAAAATTGAATCAGAGCCGATTTATCTGTAAACACAGCCCTATAAATACACCTTAATATAATTAAAATAAACGGTAGAACGTAACTGACATCTGCCATATATTAACACTCTGCCGAAATTATATTCATGGTAGCTTTAATAAAACAAATTTGTTCATAAGTTTTACAAACTGCGTATAATTTATCTCGAGACTTTGAATTTTCCCATTGAAAAGGTTTTTTAAAAATGTAGTACTAGAGGCAGTAAACAATTATATCCCAAAAGTAGACAAATCTAAATCTAAAACAAAATGGCCAAAATGGTTTAATAGAACAATTTAAAAAAATATTCAGCGAAAAAGGCTCTTTACAGAGCGTTTAAAAGGGACCAAAAACAAAGTACACAGAAAGAGTATTTGGAACTGCAAACACAAGTCAAAAAGGAAGTTAGAAAGGCCAAGATAGAGATAGAAATCAATATTGCTAAGGGGGCTAAAACCAATTCCAAAATGTTTTTCCAATATTATAGCAGCAAGAGAACATTTAAAGAGGAGGTTAAATGTCTAAGAGACACAAATGGCAAAATCATAGATGAAGAAAAAAAAGTAGCAAATATATTAAATGATTACTTTTCACAGGTTTTTACAAAGGAGGACACGGACAACATGCCCCACATGTCGACCTGTTCCTATCCAATTTTAAATAACTTTAGCATAACAGAGGCAGAAGTGTTAAAGGGACTAGGAGCTCTTAAAATAAACAAATCCGCTGGGCCCGATGAGATCCTCCCAATAGTACTCAAAGAAATGAAAGAAGTTATTTACAAACCGCTAACCAAGATCATGCAACAGTCTCTTGACACAGGGGTTGTACCGACAGACTGAAAAATAGCAAACGTAATACCGGTCCACAAAAAGAGAGACAAAACCGAACCAGGTAACTACAGACCAGTAAGCCTGACTTCTATTATATGTAAACTTATGGAAACTATAATAAGATTCAAAATGGAAAATTACCTATATGGTAACAATATCCTGGGAGACAGCCAGCATGGTTTTAGGAAAGGGAGATCATGTCTAACTAACCTACTTGACTTTTTTGAGGATGCAACATTGAAAATGGATAACTGCAAAGCATACGACATGGTCTATTTAGATTTCCAGAAAGCTTTTGACAAAGTCCCGCATAAAAGATTAATTCTCAAACTGAACGCAGTAGGGATTCAAGGAAATGCATGCACATGGATTAGGGAGTGGTTAACAGGTAGAAAACAGAAAGTATTAATTAGAGGAGAAACCTCGAAATGGAGTGAGGTAACCAGTGGTGTACCACAGGGATCAGTATTAGGTCCTCTGCTATTCCTAATCTACATTAATGATTTAGATTCTGGTATAGTAAGCAAACTCGTTAAATTTGCAGACGACACAAAAATAGGAGGAGTGGCAAACACTGTTGAAGCAGCAAAGGTCATTCAAAATGATCTAGACAGCATTCAGAACTGGGCAGACACATGGCAAATGAAATTTAATAGAGAAAAGTGTAAAGTATTGCATGCGGGCAATAAAAATGTGCATTATAAATATCATATGGGAGATAGTGAAATTGAAGAAGGGAACTATGAAAAAGACCTAGGAGTTTATGTTGACTCAGAAATGTCTTCATCTAGACAATGTGGGGAAGCTATAAAAAAGGCTAACAAGATGCTTGGATATATTGTGAGAAGTGTTGAATTTAAATCAAGGGAAGTAATGTTAAAACTCTACAATGCATTAGTAAGACCTCACCTAGAATATTGTGTTCAGTTCTGGTCACCTCGTTACAAAAAGGATATTGCTGCTCTAGAAAGAGTGCAAAGAAGAGCAACCAGAATTATCCCGGGTTTAAAAGGCATGTCGTATGCAGACAGGCTAAATCTATTAAGTCTTGAACAAAGAAGACTATGCGGTGATCTGATTCAAACATTCAAAATCCTAAAAGGTATAGACAATGTCGACCCAGGGGACTTTTTTGACCTGAAAAAAGAAACACGGACCAGGGGTCAGAAATGGAGATTAGATAAAGGGGCATTCAGAACAGAAAATAGAAGGCACTTTTTTACACAGAGAATTGTGAGGGTCTGGAACCAACTCCCCAGTAATGTTGTTGAAGCTGACACCCTGGGATCCTTCAAGAAGCTGCTTGATGAGATTCTGGGATCAATAAGCTACTAACAAACAAACGAGCAAGATGGGCTGAATGGCCTCCTCTCGTTTGTAAACTTTATTATGTTCTTATGTTCTTATATGGGTGCGATCTTTTTTTTTTCAAGTTTTTTTTTTTGGCTTCTGTTTGGGTGCAGTAGCGTTTAAAAATAAATAAATAAATTGGTTTACAGTACATTTGTGTACAATCCGAGGTCATTTTTTATAATACTTAGTGTCTGTGTGTGTGTGTGCAATCTTTTTTTTTGAGCATCTTCTGTTTAGCTGCAGTAGCGTTTTTTTTTTTTTTTTTAAATAGGTTTACATTACATTATTGTACAACCCGAGATAAGACATTTTTTGTAATACTTACTGTGTGTAACACTTTAAAACATGCAAATAACCAATCGAATATCGTATTAAACATAATTTATATATTGAGATGAGTAGTGTCTCAGCTTACCTCCAGCGTGTAACAATGGCACACTTCATTTCTGGCTTAAAAAACAGTATTCACTAAACACATTTTTCACACTATGACCCATTAGTTCACTTTTTATTAAGACATGAAAAAAGGCAGTATTAATGTTTTCTTACTTATCTTTTGTTTGACTTGAATTACAATTGTGTTTGTGAATTCCACCCTGTCCATGGTTATGACTGAAAAGTAATTAATTGGTGTTGCTTAAAGGTGTTGGTTTGCTTCAAACACATTAATTCCTATTATTGGCAATAAAATACTCATTAGCAATCATTTTTGTGGTTTACCAACATGGCTCTTGTTCGCTACCTCAGAGAAAGGAGACAAAGAAATGCTAGGAGAAGAATCCCATCTAGGGTTTTTAATCCTTGCAAAAATTATGTGGGATTTTCTGACTTCAAGTAGCCATGCATTGCCTTTGGTGACACAAGTTACTTCTGCACTGAAGCTCTATGCATCTGGGACTTTTCAGATCTCTGTAGGAGAAATGTCAGGTATCAGTCAATCATCGATGTCGAGGATTATAGCTCAAATCACTGCTGCTTTGGCTAATAAAGCTAACCACTACATAACTTTTCCCACTGAGGCCCAATTGCAGCACATTAAGCAGCAATTTTATAACATTGCTGGTTCCCCCAATGTACTAGGTGCATTTGACTATGCGCATGTTTAGTTACAACCACCTTCTTTAACAAAAGCTGTGTTCTAGAACAGAAAAAGAACACATTCCATTAATGCAGAAGTTGTATATGATTCTGATTTAAACATCAGACAGTTTGGGCAAATTTTCCAGGGTCATGCAATTTATTTTAAGCCAGTCATCACTCACAGCTCTTTTTGAGTCGGCTCCTGCTCCTAAAGGTTGGCTCTTGGGTGAGTACATTTACATATTCTGTAAAAAAATAAAAAAAAATACAATATAACTGTTTAATTTATTTTTTTGCAATATTTCAAAAGGCTCATTTATTTTCCTGTTTTAAGGTGACAGTGGATATGCATTGAAGCCATGGCTAATGACCCCAATTGCAAACTGCAACACCACCACAAAGAAAGTACAACAAATCACACTGCTCTACTCGCTCAACTATTGAAAGGACCTTTGAAAAGGGATTGAAAAGGCATTTTAAGAGCGTGATTTAGGTGCCTCAACCTTACAGGTGGTACACTACAATATAGCCCACAAAGAGTATGTCAACTAATAGTAGTGTGCTGTATGCTACATACAGTGGCTCTCAGAAGTATTCACCCCCTTGGACTTTTCCACATTTTATTGTGTTACAACATGGAATCAAAATGGATTTAATTAGGAGTTTTTGCCACTAATCAGCACAAAAAAGTCAATAATGTCAAAGTGAAAAATAAAATCTACAAATTGTTCTAAATTAATTACAAATATAAAACAGAAAATAAATTGATTGCATAAGTATTCACCCCCTTTGCTATGACACACCTAAATAAGCTCTGGTGCAACCAATTGTCTTTAGAAGTCACATAATTAGTTGAATGGAGTCCACCTGTGTGCAATTAAGGTGTTTCACATGATTTCAGGTTAAATACACCTGTCTCTGGGAGGTCCCACAGTTGGTTAGTACATTTCCTAACAAAAACTACACCATGATGACGAAGGAACATTCAAAGCAAATCTGGAATAAGGTTCTTCAAAAGCATCAATCAGGGGTAGGATATAAGAACATTTCCAAGGCATTGAATTTCCCCTGGAGCACGGTAAAGTCCATTATTAAGAAATGGAGAGAATATTGCACAACTGTGAATCTGTCTAGAACAGGCCGTCCTCAAAAACTGAGAATCTGGGCGAGAAGGGCACTAGTCAGGGAGGCCACCAAGAGGCCTATGGCAACTCTAAAGGAGTTACAGTCTTCCACGGTTGAGCTGGGAGACACAGTGCATACGGCAACAATAGCCCGGGTGCTTCACAAAACTGGTCTTTATGGGAGAGTGGCAAAAAGAAAGCTCACATCAAATCTCGGCTAGAGTTTACCAGAAGGCATGTGGGAAGCGCAAGCCTAACACTGCACATCATCCTGAGAACACCATCCCTACCGTGAAGCATGGTGGTGGCAGCATCATGCTATGGGGATGCTTCTCTGCATCAGGGCCTGGAAAGCTCGTAAAGATAGAGGGCAAAATGGATGCTGCAAAGTACAGAGAAATCCTGGAGGAAAACCTGCTGAAGTCTGCAAGAGACCTGGGACTTGGGGGAAGATTCATCTTCCAGCAGGACAATGACCCCAAACATACAGCCAAAGCCACACTGGAGTGGCTTAAAAACAAAAAGGTCAATGTCCTGGAGTGGCCCAGTCAAAGCCCGGACCTCAATCCAATGAGAATATGTGGAAAGAGTTGAAAATTGGTGTTCACCAAAAGGTCCCCATCCAACTTGACGGAGCTTGAGCAATTTTGCAAAGAAGAATGGGCAAAAATTGCAGTGTCCAGATGTGCAAAGTTGGTAGAGAGTTGGTGTGGCAAAGTGCCCCGCCCCTGTGTGCATTTGTGTGTTCTGTGTTGTATATATGCGTGCGTATGTTAATGTTGGTGTATAGATTGGTACACGGGATATAAACGGGTCTGTGTTTCACGTGTGTTTAAAGTGTATAATTATATTTAGGCACGGGATTGCACATCACGCACGTGCATTTAAAATATAATATGTGAGCACGGGGTTGCACAGAATTAATTCACGTGCTGGGATTCAAGTGAATAATTAATTAGTAATTGAATCCCAGCACAACAGTATATATAGATGCACATTTTCACTCAGTCGGGGTTGGGTGTTCGGAAGAGGAGAACGGGTGAGAGAGAGAGGAGAAACTAAATAGTGAAAGATCGTAAACGTAAAGTGTTTGTTCTCACCGTGTCTGTTTGTCTGTCCGTGCACCGTTTGTTTAGTGTTAGTCCGTTTTGTATGTCTGTTTATTTTGGCGCAAGTGCCGTGTCCAGTGTTTTTGTGCTGTTTGAAACCTTTTATTTGTTAATAAACGCTGAGTGCAGCCATTGCACTCAGCTCATCACCATCACCGTCTGTCTGTGTTTGAATTCCTTCCTGCTTCCGGTCTGACGCCACCCACTCTGGCCGTTTACTTTACGTTTACGATCTTTCACTATTTAGTTTCTCCTCTCTCTCTCACCCATTCTCCTCTTCCGAACACCCAACCCCGACTGAGTGAAAATGTGCATCTATATATACTGTTGTGCTGGGATTCAATTACTAATTAATTATTCACTTGAATCCCAGCACGTGAATTAATTCTGTGCAACCCCGTGCTCACATATTATATTTTAAATGCACGTGCGTGATGTGCAATCCCGTGCCTAAATATAATTATACACTTTAAACACACGTGAAACACAGACCCGTTTATATCCCGTGTACCAATCTATACACCAACATTAACATACGCACGCATATATACAACACAGAACACACAAATGCACACAGGGGCGGGGCACTTTGCCACAGTTGGTTACAGCCATGAGTCTATTCAGATAGACTCATGGCTGTAATTGCTGCAAAAGGTGCCTCTACCAAATATTGACTCAAACGGGGTGAATACTTATGCAATCAATTATTTTCTGTTTTGTATTTGTAATTCATTTAGAACAATTTGTAGATTTTATTTTTCACTTTGACATTATGGACTTTTTTTCTGTTGATCAGTGGCAAAAACTCCTAATTAAATCCATTTTGATTCCATGTTGTAACACAATAAAATGTGGAAAAGTCCAAGGGTGGTGAATACTTTTGAGAGCCACTGTAATATTGCAATTGTTAGACATTTGCCAATTTATAATGAAGGTAGATATGAACATATCACCCATTTTGGCAGATTTGCACTGGCTTTCTGTTAGTTTTAGGATTGATTTTAAGATCCTGCTCCTGACATATAAAGCTCTCCATGACCGTGGTCCCCTATACTTAAAAGAACTCCTGACTATATAGTCTCGTAGTCGGCCTCTTAGATCACAGGGCAGCCTTGCTTAACATTCCAAGGATACAGAAAAAAATGCAGATGGCAGAGCATTCTCTTACAGAGCCCCTAAACTGTGGAATGCCTTGCCACCATCTGTGAGGGAGGCTCCCTCTTGCTGTTTTAAAAGCAAGACTGAAAACTTACTTTTATGACAGAGCGTTCACAGTCCTGTAAATTCTATTTATTTTTATCACTTGTTTTTACTTCTCTGTAATTAACATATTTATACTTATTTATTTATTGTTTTTATCTATTTTCATTTATGTATTTCTAAAAAATTTATATTTTATTTTCTCTTGTTCAGTGCTTTGAGGCAAATTTTTTGTGAAAGGCGCTATGTAAAAATAAAGATTGATTGATTGATTATTGAAACAAATTATGCACCTAACAATGATGATGATGGTAATGAAGATGAACCAGATCAAAATCTTCCCAGTGGTCGTGACATCAGGAACAATTTAATTCAAAATGTATTTGCCTAAACAAGGTAATTTACTTAAATACCAAAATAAACAGAATAACATTATTATTTTGCATATTTATTAGAGGTAATTCTAGCTATCAAACATACACATGCAGTGCATTTGTAGGTTTATTTATTTCTTCTTCAATATGTACAATTTGTAAATTACATTTTTTAAAGTTTGCTCAGGACGCTAATGAGTTTAGTGAATGTCACCCTATGAAGCAAACCATGACAAGAAATATGATAAATAAACAGGAAAGTTACTTAGCACAGTTGAAAAGCAGCAATCGATGTTTACTAATGCCTGTAACATAAGTGATGCTGCTGTTAAGGTATGTGATTGCTCACGAAATAGCTGTTTCTTCAAAACCATTTTCTGATTTTTTGAAGAAATGCATGCTAAAGCTGCTGAAATAGTGTGTCCTAAGAGAACTCGATACTCAAGATATCCTCAGCCCAGTCATTCGATCCAGATGTTGATGTGCTGATCAACAGGTATCAGGAAGCAGCAGCAGCAGCAGTCATTAATATTCTTTGTCCTTATCTTTTGGTGAGTGTTAAATAAAAACTTGATCCGTATCTATTTATATTTTGTTATTTTTTTTAACTGTATCCTATTGAAGAAAAAATGATATTCTGTGATATTCTGTGGGCCAGATGACGTGCCTGCTTTAGAATGATTTAATTCATTTAGTATTTAATTAAATGTGTTTCAGTTGTACTCAATTAAATTGCCAGGAAGGTAGTATTTGCTTATAATTGTGAAAATAAAGAAAACACTGACAAATAAAATAACAATAATAATAATAATTTAAAAAAAAAATCTTAATTTTAATTTGACTATTGTCTACTAGAGTGTAGTATTTGTGACTATTTATTTTACATTAGAACATAAGGCCATTCAGCCCATCTTGCTTGTTTGGTTGTTAGTAGCTTATTGATCCTAAAATCTCATCAAGCAGCTTCTTGAAGGATCCCAGGGTGTCAGCTTCAACAGCATTACTGGGGAGTTGGTTCCAGACCCTCACAATTCTCTGTGTAAAAAAGTGCCTCCTATTTTCTGTTCTGAATGCCCCTTTATCTAATCTCCATTTGTGACCCCTGGTACTTGTTTCTTTTTTCAGGTCAAAAAAGTCCCCTGGATCGACATTGTCTATACCTTTTAGGATTTTGAATGTTTGAATCAGATCACCGCATAGTCTTCTTTGTTCAAGACTGAATAGATTTAGCCTGTCTGCATACGACATGCATTTTGAACCCGGGATAATTCTGGTTGCTCTTCTTTGCACTCTTTCTAGAGCAGCAATATCCTTTTTGTAACGAGGTGACCAGAACTGAACACAATATTCTAGGTGAGGTCTTACTAATTGTGGCGGAGTGTCCCGCCCCTATATATTTATTTATTATTATTTGTATTTTTGTTTGCGGCGCAGATAAAAGTGCTGCGTATTTGTTATTGTTTTTATAATTTAAAACCTCGTGAGGATGCGTGGCTGATCAGCTACTGATTATTTAACTAGCTGACAGTCACGCATCCTTACTAAACTCGTGCAGACTGTGGCCGAGGGGTAATAAGATAATTAACAGCTAGTTAACTCCTCGGCCAGAGTATAAGAACCTGCAGCTGTCCGTGCTGCGAGGTTGAGTGTACAGAGGAGAGTACGGGGAGCGGAGAGAGCGAGACTGTCACAAAGACGGCCAGAGTGGGTGGCGTCAGACCAGAAAAGGAATACACAGACAGAGACGGTGGTGATGATGAGCTGAGTGCAATGGCTGCACTCAGCGTTTATTTAACAAATAAAAGGGTTGTAAACAGCACAAAACAGGACACGGCACTGGTAGCCAAAAGAAACATATAAACAAAACGGACTAAACACTTAACAAACGGTGCACGGAGACAAACAAACACGGTGAGTACAAACAACTATTATATTTACGATCTTTCTTCACTTTACTTTTACTCCTCTCTCTCTCACCCGTTCTCCTCTTCCGAACACCCAACCCCGACTGCATGCTACGTGTCTCTATATATACTATTGTGCTGGGATTCAATTACTAATTAATTATTCACTTGAATCCCAGCACGTGAATTAATTCTGTGCAACCCCGTGCTCACATATTACATTTAACCAGCATGTGAAGTGATTTGTGCCCTCCTCGTGCCTAAATATAAATCTACACTTTTTAAACACACGTGAAACACAGACCCTTTATATCCCGTGTACCAATCTATACACCAACATTAACATATGCACGTATACATACATATGCACACAGGGACGGGGCACATTGCCACATATACCCCCCCTTGTGCGCAGCACACATGGCCTCAACGGCCACCTCCCCCTTTAAAAACCCAGCAGTCCAGGACAAAGTCTCGGGCTGGGAAGGGAGGCTTCAGTGGGCCCATGGCTGGAAATGCTGTCAGCTCCCCTGCCGGTAGTGGCACGGCTGACAGCATGCTGGTCCCGTCCTGCAGCGAAAAAGCTGCAGGGGCAGGTGGTCCCCCGACCTCCCCCTTCTTCGTAGCCGGCAGCTCCCTCCTGTGGGGCTCCGGCCACAAGAACTCCTGCAGCGAAACTGCTGCTGGGGAAAGTGGTCTCCAGACCTCCTCCCCCTTCTTCGTGGCCGGCAGCTCCCCTTTCTGGGGCTCCGGCCACCGTACTCCCTGCGGAGGTACAGGCAGCAGAGGCAGCTCCTGCTCCTCTGCTCCGGGCGGTGGCGGAGGCAGAGGCAGCTCCAGCTCCTCTGCTCCTGGCGGTGGTGGAGGCAGAGGCAGCTCCAGCTCCTCTGCTCCTGGCGGTGGTGGAACCAGCAGGCATTCACCCTCTGCTGGTGGAGGTGGGACCAGCAGGTATTCACCCTCTGCTGGTGGAGGTGGGAGGGGCAAGCAGTCCTCCCACTGCGGTGGAGGTGGCGGAGGTAGAGGCGATGGGGCTGATGCTGGCCACTCAGAGGGAGGCTGTGGCGGTGCTGGCTCCCTCTGCTGTGGCGGCTGGGCATGTGCGCACCGTGCTGCCTTCAGCAGCATAGCTAGAGGCTGCTGGGGGACACCAGCATCCTGCCCTTCTCCCCCCAAAAAATTTTCAGGGGGTTGAGCCTGTAACTCCTCCCCTTCTGGCTCTTGGGACGGCACCAGCAGGTATTCACCCTCTGCTGGTGGAGGTGGGACCAGCAGGCATTCTCCCTCTGCTGGCAGCTTGGGTCCTACGGCTGTGGAAGCCCCGACTTCCCCCCTTTTGGGCTGTGGACGCACAGACTCCTCCCTTTTGGGCTGTGGACGCACCGACTCCTCCCTTTTGGGCTGTGGACGCACCGACTCCTCCCTTTTGGGCTGTGGACGCACCGACTCCTCCCTTTTGGGCTGTGGACGTTCGGGCTCCCCCCACTCAGGCGTAGGACGTTCGGGCTCCTCCCACTCAGGCGTAGGACGTTCGGGCTCCTCCCACTCAGGCGTAGGACGTTCGGGCTCCTCCCACTCAGGCGTAGGACGTTCGGGCTCCTCCCGCTTGGGCTGTGGACGCTCAGGCTCCTCCCATTTGGGCTGTGGACGCTCAGGCTCCTCCCGCTCGGGCTGTGGACGCTCAGGCTCCTCCCATTTGGGCTGTGGACACTCAGGCTCCTCCCATTTGGGCTGTGGACGCTCAGGCTCCTCCCATTTGGGCTGTGGACGCTTAGGCTCCTCCCGCTTGGGCTGTGGACGCTCAGGCTCCTCCCGCTTGTGCTGTGGACGCTCAGGCTCCTCCCGCTTGGGCTGTGGACGCTCAGGCTCCTCCCGCTTGGGCTGTGGACGCTCAGGCTCCTCCCCATAACTGCGGAAGGGACAGTGGGCGAACAGGTGATCCTGGTCGCAGAGGAGGCACCCCGACGATGGCTTGTTACATCGCCGTGGATGCCTGGCCCTTAGGCGGCAC
This sequence comes from Acipenser ruthenus, assembly GCF_902713425.1. Classification (NCBI taxonomy): domain Eukaryota; kingdom Metazoa; phylum Chordata; class Actinopteri; order Acipenseriformes; family Acipenseridae; genus Acipenser; species Acipenser ruthenus. The sequence goes on from NC_081189.1 coordinate 51,008,740, forward strand.
TCCTCCTCCCTGTCCTTCACCTCTTTATCTGTCTCCCGCTTGGGCTGTGGAGGCAAAACCAGCAGGCATTCACCCTCTGCTGGTGGAGATGGGGACAGCAGGTACTCCTCTGCTGGTGGTCCTGCTACCTGGGCTGCTGTTCCGTTTATCGTTGCCTCCAGGTAGCTGAGGAGAAACTCCACACCTTCCTCCAAGGTGTTTGGGGTGTGTTCCTGCTGATAGGCCTCCCATCTCTCACTGTCCATCATCCACAGGGCCCGAACGACTATGGGCAGAGCCTGGGCCTCCAGCCCAGCATTCTCCAGGAACCAGTCCCGCCATTTTGTGGCGTCTTCTGCCATTATATATATATATATATTTTTTTTTTAAACAAAACCCCTCCTGGTCTGACGCTTGGAGGCGCGGCTATCCCACGATGACACCACGTGTCACAAAGACGGCCAGAGTGGGTGGCGTCAGACCAGAAAAGGAATACACAGACAGAGACGGTGGTGATGATGAGCTGAGTGCAATGGCTGCACTCAGCGTTTATTTAACAAATAAAAGGGTTGTAAACAGCACAAAACAGGACACGGCACTGGTAGCCAAAAGAAACATATAAACAAAACGGACTAAACACTTAACAAACGGTGCACGGAGACAAACAAACACGGTGAGTACAAACACTATTATATTTACGATCTTTCTTCACTTTACTTTTACTCCTCTCTCTCTCACCCGTTCTCCTCTTCCGAACACCCAACCCCGACTGCATGCTACGTGTCTCTATATATACTATTGTGCTGGGATTCAATTACTAATTAATTATTCACTTGAATCCCAGCACGTGAATTAATTCTGTGCAACCCCGTGCTCACATATTACATTTAACCAGCACGTGAAGTGATTTGTGCCCTCCTCGTGCCTAAATATAAATCTACACTTTTTAAACACACGTGAAACACAGACCCTTTATATCCCGTGTACCAATCTATACACCAACATTAACATATGCACGTATACATACATATGCACACAGGGACGGGGCACATTGCCACAGAGACGAATAAGAGAAACAACTGCTAAGTATCGTGCTGGGGTAAAACCAGCATGCTTATTTGTTTATTTCTGTTTGTTTGGCCAACATGCCCTTTTGTTTTGTTGTGTTTTGTTTAAATCTTTTGGTTTATTGATTTAATAAAATCAGCTGAACACTGTTGCGTTCAGTTTCACCCGCCCATCCACTGTTTTGGTTCAGTTACTTCCTGGTCTGTGACGTCACCACACCTCACCACTGCAAGCTATCCTGCCACATATGGTGTCCTGGGTGGGACAAATCAATGCCTCCAACAGCCGGACCAGGAAAGAAAGGACGTTTTTTGTTTTTTTTTTCGAATAGTGGTTTTTGTGTTTTGAAAAAAAAAATAAAAATAAAAAAATAAATGGGAAGAAGCGGCTGAAGAAAGCAGCAGCAGGAGGTGCATCAGGAGCAGCGCGGGGCTGGTCACAGGTCCCATCGTGTCTCTACACCGCCTTGCGTGTCTGGATGAGGAAGGGTGGTACTCCCTGTGTGGCGAGGTCAGGTATCTTCCACTCAGCCAGAGCCACGCATGGCAGGAGATGGAGGAGCCTGAGCGTCCGGCGTCAGGGGGAGAGGTCCCGCTGGCCAAGAGGCCGACGAGTTCACTCTCCTCTGAAGGAATCTGGGGTTGGCTGGTGGAGCCTGGGAGGAATGCTGAAGAGGCCCTCCCCGATGTGATCAACCTCCTGTGGGCCAGAGATGGAGAGTGATGGGAAGCTTGGGAAAAGCAACACTGCCCAGTGTCCCTCCCGGAGGTTGTGGACATGGTAATCCGCTACCTGGCTGCAGATATGGCAGGGCTACCGCTATCTCCAGCTCCATCGGGAAAAGCCCTGCCGCTGCCGTCTCCAGCGCCAGAGGGAGAGGAGCCATTGCTGCCGTCTCCAGCGCCAGAGGGAGAGGTCCCATCACTGACTTCTCCAACGCCAGAGGGTGAGGAGCCCTCGCCACTGTCTCCAGCACTAGGAGCAGAGCAGCAGGAGCTGCCTCTGTCTCCACCACCGCCAGGAGCAGAGCAGCGAGCTGCCACTGTCTTCACCACTGCCAGGAGCAGAGCAGCAGGAGCTGCCTCTGTCTCCACCACCGCCAGGAGCAGAGCAGCAGGAGCTGCCTCTGTCTCCACCACCGCCAGGAGCAGAGCAGCAGGAGCTGCCTCTGTCTCCACTACCGCCAGGAGCAGAGCAGCAGGAGCTGCCTCTGCCTCCGCCACCTCCACCAGCAGAGGGTGAATACCTGCTGGTTCCGCCTCAACCCCTGTGGGAGGACTGCTTTCCCCTCCCACCTCCACCAGCAAAGGGTGAATACCTGCTGGTTCCGCCTCAACCGCCATGGGAGGACTGCTTGCCACTCCCAGCTCCACCAGCAGAGGGTGAATGTCTGCTGGTTCCGTCTCAAGCGCCGTCTTCTTCCACAGTATGGAACCAGCAGGTATTCACCAGCAGAGGGTGAATACCTGCTGGTTCCACCTCCACCGTCATGGGAAGGACTGCTCCTGCCCTGCCTCGCACCGCCCAAGGATGCCTGCCTCGCACCGCCCAAGGATGCCTGCCTCGCACCGCCCAAGGATGCCTGCCTTGCATCGCCTGGGGCTGCTTGTTGCTCCGCATCGCCTGTTGCTCCACATCGCCTGTTGCTCCGCATCGCCTGGGGCTGCCTGTTGCTCCGCATCGCCAGGAGAGCCACCAGTTACAGGGTACGAGGAAGAAGTGGAGCTCCCGCTGCCGCCTCCATGGCCAGGGGCTCCCCTCCCAAGTTCGCCTCCCGAGGGTCTGCTGCTGCTGCCGTCGCCTCCCGAGGGTCCGTTGCTGCTGCCGTCGCCTGCCGAGGGTCCGCAGCTGCTGCCGTCACCTCCCGAGGGTCCTATTTTGCCTGGGGTCGCTACCAGTCCTGCCATGCGGCAGGAAATACTGTGGAAGAAGACCAGAAGACCAGCTCCCGCAGCCGCACTTTCGCGGCAGGAAATACTGTGGCTGGAGCCCCATGAAGGACAGCTGCCAGCCATGAAGAAGGGGGAGGGGAGGTCAGGAGACCAGCTCCCCCCACAGCAATTTCGGTGCAGGAAAACGAGTGGTCGGAGCCCCTCGGAGGGGAGCTGCCGGCCATGAAGAAGGGGGGGGAGGTCAGGAGACCAGCTCCCCTCGCAGCAATTTCGCTGCAGGAGAACGGGTGGTCGGAGCCCCTCGGAGGGGAGCTGCCGGCCATGAAGAAGGGGGGGCAGGTCTGGAGACCTGTGCGTGGTCCACCAGGACGCTACAGTTGTTTGGGTGGGAGGAGGACATCCCACCGTGGCCGCCACCTATGGCCAGTTGCTGCTCCTGTTTCTGGGCCGGGACTGCTAGCCGGGACTTTGGGGACTAAGGGGGGAGGAGGCCGAAAAGGCCATGTGTGCTGCGCACAAGGGGGGGGGGGCATGTGTGATGGAGTGTCCCGCCCCTATATATTTATTTATTATTATTTGTATTTTTGTTTGTGGCGCAGATAAAAGCACCGCGTATTTGTTATTGTTTTTATAATTTAAAACCTCGTGAGGATGCGTGGCTGATCAGCTACTGATTATTTAACTAGCTGATAGTCACGCATCCTTACTAAACTCGTGCAGACTGTGGCCGAGGGGTAATAAGATAATTAACAGCTAGTTAACCCCTCGGCCAGAGTATAAGAACCTGCAGCTGTCCGTGCTGCGAGGTTGAGTGTACAGAGGAGAGTACGGGGAGCGGAGAGAGCGAGGTGAATAAGAGAAACAACTGCTAAGTATCGTGCTGGGGTAAAACCAGCACGCTTATTTGTTTATTTCTATTTGTTTGGCCAACGTGCCCTTTTGTTTTGTTGTGTTTTGTTTAAATCTTTTGGTTTATTGATTTAATAAAATCAGCTGAACACTGTTGCATTCAGTTTCACCCGCCCATCCACTGTTTTGGTTGTGACAGGATTGAAAGGAGTCCCTGTTGTAATTCGCCCTCCCGACCACCGGCAGCGCTGTGTAGGGTTGACCGTGATTGGGTCAGGTCGCTGAACTCTGACCATACAGGAAGTTCCGGGTCAGGCGGCCATCTTGGACCAAGGTGGAACCATGCGGCCGTCAGGTCCCATCATTGCAATCAGCTGTGCTGTTCTCATCGATTGGTTGACGTGAGGCAGCGTGCTGATTGCAGGGTTGGGACTTGAAAGTATTTAAGCAGTATGGTTTTGCCATTCGGCCCCCTGTCCTGAACTGAAAACACGTGCTGTGCTTTGTTGTTGTTTTGTTTTATCAAACTGCTGTAATTCGCAGAAGCTTGAAACCTAAGGAACTTTGGTGGATTGCCGCAGTGGAAGAAACCCAGGAGAAGCCAGTAATCCGTGGAAGGGGGCCAGGAGGCGGTGAGAGGAAACCCACTGCAGGAGCACAGAGAAACCCAGTGCTTCCTTTATTGTTGTTTGTAACGAGACGTTTTTGTTCATTCTTTTTTTTTAAACCTGAGTTTACCATCGCTGGTATTCCAGGTGGTTTTCTTGTTTATTTTCTGGAATACTGGACTGTTCTATTTTTGTTTGTTAAAATAAAATCCTGCCTGTACCGTTGATGGTACAGGGCTCCAAGGACTAAACGACACTTCCGGCTCCTGTGTGCTGTCATTTCTGGTCCTTCCCTAAAGCTCCACCCACTACCCTCCCACAGGTTCAGTTACTTCCTGGTCCGTGAAGTCACCACACCTCACCACTGCAAGCTATCCTGCCACACTAATGCATTGTAAAGTTTTAACATTACTTCCCTTGATTTAAATTCAACACTTCTCACAACACATCCAAGCATCTTGTTGGCCTTTTTTATAGCTTCCCCACATTGTCTAGATGAAGACATTTCTGAGTCAACATAAACTCCTAGGTCTTTTTCATAGTTCCCTTCTTCAATTTCACTATCTCCCATATGATATTTATAATGCACATTTTTATTGACTGCATGCAATACTTTACACTTTTCTCTATTAAATGTCATTTGCCATGTGTCTGCCCAGTTCTGAATGCTGTCTAGATCATTTTGAATGACCTTTGCTGCTGCAACAGTGTTTGCCAATCCTCCTATTTTTGTGTCGTCTGCAAATTTAACGAGTTTGCTTACTATACCAGAATCTAAATCATTAATGCAGATTAGGAATACCAGAGGACCTAATACTGATCCCTGTGGTACACCACTGGTTACCTCACTCCATTTCGAGGTTTCTCCTCTAATCAGTACTTTCTGTTTTCTACATGTTAACCACTCCCTAATCCATGTGCATGCATTTCCTTGAATCCCTACTGCGTTCAGTTTGAGAATTAATCTTTTATGCGGGACTTTGTCAACAGCTTTTTGGAAATCTAAATAAACCATGTAGTATGCTTTGCAGTTATCCATTTTCAATGTTGCATCCTCAAAAAAGTCAAGCAGGTTAGTTAGACACAATCTCCCTTTCCTAAAACCATCTTGACTGTCTCCCAGGATATTGTTACCATATAGGTAATTTTCCATTTTAGATCTTATTATAGTTTCCATAAGTTTACATATAATAGAAGTCAGGCTTATTGGTCTGTAGTTACCTGGTTCGGTTTTGTCTCCCTTTTTGTGGATCGGTATTACGTTTGCAATTTTCCAGTCTGTTGGTACAACCCCTGTGTCAAGAGACTGTTGCATGATCTTGGTTAGCGGTTTGTAAATAACTGCTTTCATTTCTTTGAGTACTATTGGGAGAATCTCATCCGGCCCAGGGGATTTGTTTATTTTAAGAGCTTCCAGTCCCTTAAAATTTTAAAGGATTTTGTGTTGTAGTTACCTAGTGGGACCGCTAGAGGGTTCACTTAAGTCTATTATCATTCAATATATGTGGGTACTACCTTGTGTCACACCCCTCACCTATGTCCCGCCCCCTGAGTGTGTAGTGTCTGATGCTGTAATTCGAGACAGAAGGCTAAGTCAGAGCAAAAGACACAGACTATCCCCTGCACTATATGCTTAACAAGTACCTTGCTTTATTGTTCAAACGGATTTCATAAATTCCAGATCTCGGTGGGACCTCCAGTTGTAGGAAGAATTAAGCAAATTTACAATACCCAATCAACAGTAACTAGCTGATATGTGTAATGGCTTTAATTAATTAGCACTTTAATTATCAATTACTTCCAACCAAGCTCAAGATCCAGAAAATTAAACACAGTCGAACAACACAACACTGTTATATACAGTAGTCTACAAAGTTTATCAAAGTGAGTTAAGTAATACGGTACAAAAGTAAGAAAGATAATTAGCGTCAACATAATCAGTACATTAGATTTAGCAATGGATGTGATGAATGAAACACTATGTAACACAATTTTTGTTCCTGGGTAGTAAGTGTTATTTCCTAATTGCTTATGCCTCAGAAGTATAGAAAATGGCTGTTATTCCCCACAAACTTTGCTTTTGTGACCAGGACAGTGATATTTTGAAATTTACCTATTTCCAATGAGAAAATGGGCGAATTTGTGTCCTTTCGTTCACATAAAGTCAGAAAAAACCAACATATGAATCCAAATTAACATGTATTTATACTAAAGTAATACAAAAATGACTACAAAAGATTTAGAAGTGAGTAGTTTTTCGAGATTTACGATTATACTGTAAATGACTTTCACAAATCAGCCCCCAAATGTAGTCTCCCATCATGTTCTCGTTATACTGTCCTTGGTAGCGGCGTTCAAAGTCCAGTATATCCTGGTGGAAGTGCTCGCCTTGCTCCTCCGAGTACGCTCCCATGTTCTCCTTGAATTTATCAAGATGAGCATCAAGGATATGGACTTTGAGGGACATCCTACAGCCCATTGTGCCGTAGTTCTTCACCAGAGTCTCAACCAGCTCCACATAGTTTTCGGCCTTGTGATTGCCCAGGAAGCCCCGAACCACTGCGACAAAGCTGTTCCAAGCTGCTTTCTCCTTACTAGTGAGCTTCTTGGGGAATTCATTGCACTCCAGGATCTTCTTTATCTGTGGTCCGACGAAGACACCGGCTTTGACCTTTGCCTCATACAGCTTAGGGAAGAAGTCTTGAAGGTACTTGAAGGCTGCCGACTCCTTATCTAGAGCTCTGACAAATTGTTTCATAAGGCCCAATTTGATGTGCAGTGGTGGCACCAGCACCTTCCGGGGGTCCACCAGTGGTAAAACCGCCTTGGAGACCCATCAGGAATGCCACCATTTTGAAGTCTCCTATGACCTCCCAGCCGTACTCATCATACTTCAAGGCATCCAGCAAGGTCTTGATGCTGTTGTAATCCTCTTTGAGGTGCACCGAGTGAGCCGGGGGAAGAGACGGGTACTTGTTACCATTATGGAGCAGCACGGCTCTGAGGCTCCTGGATGAGCTGTCAATGAAGAGGCGCCACTCATTCTGGTTACAGGCGATTCCGATTGCCTCGAACAGACTGGTCACATTGTGGCAGAAGCAGAGCCCATCTTGACGGGTGAAGAAGCTGGAAAAAGGTTGGTGACGCTTCCTCTGATCTGCGACTTGCACACTTTCATCCAACAAGTTCCACTGCTTGAGCCTAGACGTCAAAAGCTCGGCATTGGACTTGGTGAGACCAAGATCTCTAATCAAGTCGTTGAGGTCTTTTTGGTTGGGGTAGTATTGGTTTCTCTCCTCAGCTCCACCTCTGAAATTGTCATCTGGCTCTACAACGTCTTCCTCGCTCTCTGACTTGCTGCTCTCTTCTAAAGACGGCTGCTCTCTCTCCGGAGGAGTGGGTACGGGGCGATGGATGAAGGAAGGTCCGGATATGTGATAGCAGGTGCATTTTTGCCAGTCCGACGTTTGGAAGGGTCCACCATGCAGAAGTAGCAGTTGCTTGAGTGGTCAGTGGGTTCCCGCCAAATTCTTGGGATAGCGAACTTCATGGCTCTCTTTTCCCCTCTGTACCATCCTACAAAAATACATTTATTTCAATAATGTGTAAGAGATTCTCGCAACATTTTTCATATATGATATATTTTTTCAATAACATTGAAAATTGTAAAACATTTTAAAATTAAAAACTTTTACAATTTTAAAAATTAACAAATTTTATAACATAAAATTCAGAGCAACAATTGTCCATCTTACCTTCCAGAGTTTTTTTGCAGTGCTCGCAGGTGAAATGAGGTGCCCAGGGTTTGTCTTGATCCCCGACAGGCATGCCGAAATATGCCTTGTAGGCCTCACACATCTTAGCAGATGCTTCCACGCAATACTTTTTCGCTCTTGTCTTGATAAATTGGCCGCAGACATAGCAAAATGCGTCTGCCGGATGCTTGCAGCCTCTTGATGTCATCGCAGAAAAATGCAGATATGTATCCACTTAGGCAGCTGGAACTAAACTGAACTGGTGGGCTTAAGGCCCTTGTATTTATACTACTATTTATATTACTGGAAAGTTCTAGAAAGTTCTAGAAGTTACTCCAAGTTTACTCAGCACTGAATCTATCTGGAATGTTCTGGAAAATAGGTAAATTTCAAAATATCACTGTCCTGGTCACAAAAGTAAAGTTTGTGGGGAATAATAGCCATTTTCTATACTTTTGAGGCATAAGCAATTAGGAAATAACACTTACTACCCAGGAACCAAAAAAAAAATTTGTTACACGGTGTAATATTCAATTAATATTTAATCTTAAATGTCAATCATAAGTAAAAAAACAAGCATTCATCAATCATCTATATTTGTCTTTCTATAATAATAGCAATGTTCTTAAATCAATAGGATCGGATGAATATAGTACAATAACTCTTTGAATATGCGAGTCAGGAAAATATCAAAATACAAACTCAGTAAATTCTAATTAATAGGATATTACAAAATCGCAATTAATTTATTAGCAATCTGTTTTTTTTTATTATTAATTTAGTCATTGCCAATTAGTTTTTATTATTTTCTCCCCAATTTGAAATGCCCAATTATTTTTTTAGGCTCAGCTCACCGCTACCACCCCTGCGCTGACTCGGGAGGGGCGAAGATGAACACACACTGTCCTCCGAAGCGTGTGCCGTCAGCCACCCGCTTCTTTACACTCTGCAGACTCACCGTGCAGCCGCCTCAGAGCTACTGCGTCGGAGGACAACGGAGCTCTGGGCAGCTTACAGGCAAGCCTGCAGGCGCCCGGCCAGACTACAGGGGTCGCTGATGCGCGGTGAGCCGAGGACACCCTGGCCGACCTAACCCTCCCTCCCCCCGGATGACGCTCGGCCAATTGAGCGCCGCCCCCTGGGAGCTCCCATCCACGGTCGGCTGTGGAATAGCCTGGACTCGAACTCGTGACGTCCAGGCTATAGAGCGCATCCTGCACTCTAGCGAGTGCTTTTACTAGATGCGCCACTCGGGAGCCCCTTGCAATCTGTTGTTTTAATTATATATCCCTTAATTAGAATCACGGCACCTAAATTTAACACCCATTATATTTGTTCTTATTCTATATTTATTCTACACTCATTTCAATGTAGTAGATTACTTCAATTATTTTCACTCTGTCTGACTGTTAAATTGTTTCCATCAGATATTACACTGGCCTCTGGTTCATATAGTACAGCAACTTATGTCCACACCCTGTTATACTTTATAACTCTCACTCTTTCTGCTTATACATTTATTACATTCCCACATATATAGCCTTTTCATACTAGCACAGTGGAGCCGAGCCGAGCCCTCACGGTACATCTAGTTTCACAGTGGTCATTTTGTCGAGCCAAGCCGAGCCGGAACCATGAAACTCTGGCCTGGCATGATATCTGGTACTGGTGTTGAGCAAGGCTGGGGGAGGGGTTAACTTGTACTGCCCGAAACAATAGAGTCTACCAAAAGATTTCACAGGAATCGAGAAATATGAAACTAAACCGCAGCGCAAAACAGAATAATAAAACAGAATTACAAAAAACAAAAGATCATAACAATAAAAGCGTCAGACCACAAAAAAATTAATATAATATCAATTGCATATCTAATATTAATTTATGCCACGCAATATGAAGCGTTACCATTTTTTCTAATGAATAAACTGATCAGTAATTGCGCGTATTATTTTGTGGTTACTTTATAAACCAGTCCTTAACAGAAAAAAATAATAAAATAAGATACTGTGACAGGATGGACCGAGGTTTGAGACTCAGAGACAGTTTTAAAGTTCAAAAATAAAGTTTTAATAAACAAAAATACAAAATAAATCAGCACAAGGGCCAAACAAAGAGATTTAAACACAAAATACAAACACAAAACAAAAACTTACAAAATAAAGTTTCCAGGCTGGGCGTTGCCTTCACTGGAACCAAAAACTTACAAAGACACAGCACAAACAAAACACTCTTCTGGAACTCTCTTTCTCCTACTCTCTCCTCCTAGCCAGGGCCTCTGCCCTGGCTTTTATCCCCTGTGGCTGGAGCCCAATTAATCAATAATTGCTAATTAGTCACTTAGGGCTCCAGCCACATTCTCACATGTTTTCCTGGCAGGGAGGAATTTTAACCCCCTCCCTGCCAGTCCCAACCATGATCATAAAGACGGGGCAGTACCCCGTCACATATCCCCCCCCCTTGTGCCAAGCACAACATGGCCTAAATGGCCACCTCCCCCCTCAGTCTCAGTCCCGGAAGAGGGGGAAGCACAGTGTCCATGGGGGTGGCCATGGTGGGACGTCCGGCACCACCCAATTCTTCGTGGCCAGCAGCTCCCTCTTCCGGGGCTCCGGCCACACACCATCTTGCCGCGAAAGTGCAGCTGGGGGAGCTGGTCTCCTGACCTCCCTCCCCCTCTTCATGGCCAGCAACTCCCCTCCGTGGGGCTCCGGCCATAGTGTAGCGACCCCAGGCGAAACAGGATCCCTGGCAACCCCAGGCGACGGCAGCAGCAGCGGACCCTCGGGAGGCGACGGCAGCAGCAGCGGACCCTCGGGAGGCGACGGCAGCAGCAGCGGACCCTCGGGAGGCGACGGCAGCAGCAGCGGACCCTCGGGAGGCGACGGCAGCAGCAGCGGACCTCGGGAGGCGGAGATGGGAACGGCGGCCCGGCTCCCTCTGGTGGCGGAGGCGGGAACGGCGGCCCGGCTCCCTCTGGTGGCGGAGGCGGGAACGGCGGCCCGGCTCCCTCTGGTGGCGGAGGCGGGAACGGCGGCCCGGCTCCCTCTGGTGGCGGAGACGGGAACGGCGGCCCGGCTCCCTCTGCTGGCGGAGACGGGAACGGCGGCCCGGCTCCCTCTGCTGGCGGAGACGGGAACGGCGGCCCGGCTCCCTCTGCTGGCGGAGACGGGAACGGCGGCCCGGCTCCCTCTGCTGGCGGAGACGGGAACGGCGGCCCGGCTCCCTCTGCTGGCGGAGGCGGAAACAACAGCAACTCGTCTCCCTCTGCTGGCGGAGGCGGGAACAGCAACTCGTCTCCCTCTGCTGGCGGAGGCGGGAACAGCAGCTCTTCTCCCTCTGCTGGCGGTGGAGGGAGAAACAGCTCCGGTTGTTCCCCATCTGCTGGCGGTGGAGGGATAGACAGCTCCGACTGTTGCCCCTCTGCTGGCGGTGGAGGGATAGACAGCTCCGACTGTTTCCCCTCTGCTGGTGGTGGAGGTGGGAACAGCCTATATTCTTCCCCTGTGGGTCCCTTCAGCCCTGGGCCTGTGGGCTTCCCCTTCTCGGGCCGTGGACGCACCGACTCCTCCCGCTCGGGCCGTGGACGCACCGACTCCTCCCGCTCGGGCCGTGGACGCACCGACTCCTCCCGCTCGGGCTCCTCCCCCTCGGGCTGTGGACGTTCGGGCTCCTCCCTCTCAGGCTGTGGACATTCGGGCTCCTCCCTCTCGGGCTGTGGACGTTCGGGCTCCTCCCTCTCGGGCTGTGGACGTTCGGGCTCCTCCCTCTTGGGCTGTGGACGTTCGGGCTCCTCCCTCGGGCTGTGGACGTTCGGGCTCCCCCTCTCTGGGCGACGGCAGCAGCCCCCATTCTGGCTCTCGGGACGGCAGCTCCTCCCCTTCTGGCTCTCGGGACAGCGGCTCCTCCCCTTCTAGCTCTCGGGACAGCGGCTCCTCCCCTTTTGGCTCTCGGGACAGCGGCTCACCCCTCTCTGGCTCTCGGGACAGCGGCTCACCCCTCTCTGGCTCTCGGGACAGCGGCTCACCCCTCTCTGGCTCTCGAGACGACAGCTCACCCCTCTCTGGCTCTCGGGACGACAGCTCAAGGCCAGCTCTGCGAAGGACGCCGGGTGATGCTGTTCCTCCCACTTTTCCCACCTCCCCCATTCTGACACCAAATGTGACAGGATGGACCGAGGTTTGAGACTCAGAGACAGTTTTAAAGTTCAAAAATAAAGTTTTAATAAACAAAAATACAAAATAAATCAGCACAAGGGCCAAACAAAGAGATTTAAACACAAAATAAAAACTTACAAAATAAAGTTTCCAGGCTGGGCGTTGCCTTCACTGGAACCAAAAACTTACAAAGACACAGCACAAACAAAACACTCTTCTGGAACTCTCTTTCTCCTACTCTCTCCTCCTAGCCAGGGCCTCTCCCCTGGCTTTTATCCCCTGTGGCTGGAGCCCAATTAATCAATAATTGCTGATTAGTCACTTAGGGCTCCAGCCACATTCTCACATGTTTTCCTGGCAGGGAGGAATTTTAACCCCCCTCCCTGCCAGTCCCAACCATGATCATAAAGACGGGGCAGTACCCCGTCACAGATACATATTGGAAATGTGCAAAGTATCTGAAAATCACATTCAATCTGGTCATTTTAAAAAACACTGGATGCATAAAAAAAAAGTTGTAAAGAGAATATCTTAATGTTACGTTTCGATTTTGTTTTTCATATGCCTACTTTAAATTTACTTTTCTGAAGTGTTTACTGACATTTTTTAAATACTATCTAACTTTTTAAAGTTATTATTAGTAGTATTTAATCTAACTTTAATAATATTAAAATAAATTATATGGTTTGTATTTGCATTCAGCAACATGTGAAAAACATATACATATTTCTCAATTCCTGTGAAATCTTTAGGTCTACTTTATCATTTTGGACAGTATGACCTCGGGATCCATTCTCAAAACAAATCCACACCACTCCTCTGTGCGCCTGTGTCCACTGAATTTGATGTCACGTTCCACAGTGCAGTTTCTACTTTGAACAGCAGTGCGAACGCAACCGAGCCGCGCTGGGTGGGCTCGGCTTGGTTCCGTCTTGGCGCCGCTCAGGTGTGCAAGTGTGAAAAGGCTAATAGATTCTATCAAATCTCTTTTAGTTGAATTAGGAATACTATATTTGTGTCTTGCAGAGTCGATGCAGGGTATGATTAAGTTGCCGTCTGTGCTTCCAGTTCAGTTATATATTCAGTTACCTTCAAGGCTTAATAATTCAGGAGAGGCTATCTCCCCCAAAACTTATTGGGTGTTACTATGGTGCCTAGGCCATTTCATTATATATAACCTCAAATCATCATGGTGACCACAGGCCGATTTCTTTCCAAACTATACTGTTTCAAATTTCTCAACTCCCTTTTACATTTCTAGGTTCTAGACAATTATAGCAAAGTTTAACCTTTGGTCCTACAGTTCTGTAAGGTGATGCATATATTGTAACACAGACGGGAGGGGGTTAATATCCTCCCTGCATAAAACATGTGCGTATGCACATTTGGTTTAATTATTTTGTTAATTGTTTTATTGTTAATTATCTCCTAGAAGGAGACAGAAGGTGTGCTCTGTTTCCGAGCAGTCAAAAGAAAAGTGCTGTGATAAAACTTTGTGTTTGTTTGGCAGGTAAACAGCTTAGCTGTCCTGCGAGCTAGTCAGAAACCTGCCTGTGTAATCAGTGCTCCAGGATTTTGTTTGTTTTTGTTTTATTTGTTTATTAAAAATAGCGCAACTGCGCTTAAAACTCCATTTCCTGTGTTATGGGTCTGCTTTTAAAGGGGCAAACGAACGACCGTGAGTGCCAGTGGGTTACATATGGTGGCAGCGTGTGTGGGCGTCCCTACGACCCAAAAGAAATGGAACTAAAAGCGCTGATCGAAAGGATCAACAGAAACACCGCTGCTCAAGTGGAGCAGAACAAGATGTGGAGACTGGAGCTAGGGCTGCCAGAGCAGGAGCCTACAGAGCTGGAACTACTGCTCCAGAAGTGGGTGCTTGAGTCGGCAAAAGAAGCCCAGCAGTCTCCTGCACCAGAGGAGCTGGTGCTGAGTCAAGGGCGGGAGGAGGAGGAGTCCTTCCCAAAGCCAGAGGAAGCGGAGCCGTGGTTGTCTCTGGAGCCACCGGGTGCAATCAAGGAAGAGGAGGTGCTGTCTCCCGAGCCAGAGGAGGTGAAGAGCGCACCTCCACCACATTTCCAGCCCCCAGCCCCCAGACCCGGAAGCTTGTCCGGCACTGGTCAGTGCAGTCCCTTGCCCCTTGCTCCTGGACACCGTGCCGGTCTGCCTAGACCTCCCTGCGCTAGACCTGGAGCCCAGGAGTGCACCATCAGCCACAGCTCTGCCCCTGGTTCCCTACTCTGCTCTCCCCAAGCACCCAGATGTTGCTGGGCTGCTGCCAGACGTCGCTAGTGCTCCCCCTGTTCGTTGCTTCGCTCCCCCTGAGTGATCGGACATCGCTGCACCGGTCCCCAGGTGAAGACCTCTGCCTGCTGCTGCATCCTCCTGTTTCCCAGCCGTCGCTTCAGTTGCTCCTGTCATCCTGGTGGGGTCCCGTGTCGCCGGTTTGTGGTCCCTCCCTGGAAGCACCGGAGGGACCGACCCATCCTCAAGCCCGCCCATGGAAGAGGGCGAAGATTAAAGAAATCGAACTTAAGGGTGGGTGGTCTTTTAAGGTGGAGGGGAGTGGCCTTGGAATGGCCGATCAATGTTGCACACTTGAGGGGGAGGATGTGTGACACAGCAGGGAGGGGGTTAATATCCTCCCTGCATAAAACATGTGTGTATGCACATTTGGTTTAATTGTTTAATTATTTTGTTAATTGTTTTATTGTTAATTATCCCCTGCACCTGGTACTGATTGTAAATTAGAACCAGGTGCAGGGTATTTAAGAGGTGCAGTCAGTCTGCACAGGACTGCTGAGTAGAAGGAGAAAGGAGGTGTGCTCTGTTTCTGAGCAGTCAAAAGAAAAGTAAGTACTGTGATAAAATTTTGTTGTGTTTGTTTGGCATGTAAACGGCTTAGCCATCCTGCGAGCTAGTCAGGAACCTGCCTGTGTAGTCAGGGCTCCAACACGGAGTTAGGACTGTTTGTTTTTGTTGTATTTGTTTATTAAAAATAGTGCAACAGCGCTTAAAACTCAATTTCCTGTGTCCTGGGTCTGCTTTTAAAGGGGCAAACGAACGACCGTGAGTGACGGCTGGTTACAATATATACACATACACTGCTGTGCAAGCCTCCACTAGTGTTTTCTACTATTATAACAACCTTGACTTGCATAAAGAAGGAAAAACATTGAGTGAAATAGCTTGCATCACTTGATTTTCAAGGTGTGGTATCCGAAGCATAATCAATTACAGAGAAACACCATCTGTAATTGACAAACCAAGGACTAGAAGACCCAAAAAGCTGCCTAACAAGGATGAGCTGGAACTGGTAGACGGCACAGATGTTGTTGTCCATCCATCAACAGTCCAAAGCACCTTTGACCATTGTTCCATAGTCCAATTGATGTGTTCTTGTGCATATTTTAGTCTTTTAGTCTTGTTCCCCTTTTAATAGAGGTATTTTTTTTACTGCAACACATCATTTGAGTCCTGATTTCAAGAGTGACCGTCATACTGTTGATTTGATGGACAACAGCACCTGTTCCTTCTGCCAGTTCTGTTGTCAATTCAACACTTGTCTTCTTTCTATTCCTTAAGAATATTATATTCAAGTATTGCTCATCCTTGTTAGACAGCTTTTTGGGTCTTCTAGTCCTGGGTCTTCTAGCTGTTTCACTCAATGTTTTTCCTTCTTTATGCAAGTCAAGGTTGTTATAATAGTAGAAAACACTAGTGGAGGCTTTGAATAAATTGTTGATGCTCATAATGCATCAGAGTAGAAAAATGCAACACGTCTAAGACTTCTGCACAGATAAAGAAAGTGAAGGAAAAGGCTTGTTCCCAGAAAGTACAATGGTGTGTTCCAAGCGAGATAATAACAAGATATACAGATGTTATATATACACTTATGACCCCAGTCTTTATTCTTGACATTCTTGGGTACAATTTGTATGATTAACAACTGGAACCAGTGTGGCTCAGTGAAGCTCCTTACCTGCTTAAGCTGTGCCTTGGGAATGTATATTACACCAAACTACTGCAGTTTCAATGGATGTGGAATTAAATAACTTTGTGGAATGGCACCAGTACATACTGACTTTATTTGTGAGCCCTCATGTTAGGTTTCCTCATCTGAGGTAAAAAAAATAAGAAGAAAACTAAAAAGAAAAGATTAGTAGGGATCTTGCAACACCTGTGGTACAACAAAAACTTAGCATGTGAGATGTTTGTGTTTTCACTTTTTTGTACTGTAAGGTGTCCTTTCTAATAAATGGCTGTTAATAATGGTTTCTCTGTTAAATGCCTATTGGATGAGGTAAAGCTTAGATCTGTCCCAATATATTTTTTACAATCGCACACCAAGACAGAAAGAGGTCCCTTCTTCCCAGCAATCATTTCTGTTTAAAAGTTAACTTTGGTTATTGTTAAATAGTTTGAGAGCCAACTGTGACTTTTACAACATCTCTTTTTAAATGCAATCACAATTGCTTTGTTACATTATTCATATGTCCTCAGCCTTAAACACATAAGTTAACAGATTTATTTTAACATGAGGATAAAGCAAAAGTCACGAAGACTGTACATTATGTAAACTATTCATATGATTTGCATTAATAAACAAACTGAGGTACAGCTTTTCTCAAGTCATTGAAGAAGTACTTTTATAACATTTTTAAATGTTTGTTTTAGAAGAAAAGTGAAAATGACAATAATTCAGCACCAACAAAAACTTGCTGTTCAAATTCTTGACATTTTATTTGATTTATTCATGGGAACTCCCATCAGAATTACAATCATAAACATATTCAATCCAGGTGCTGCTTTTTATATGACAGCTATTTCACAGACACCAGTAATCAATTCCAGTCCCAGAAAAATGGCCAAAAAATGTAATTAAAAAAGACTTTGAAGCATGTTCTCTGCTTCTAATTTCAAAAGTCATATTTGCAGCATTTCTGAAAAACATTAAGGACAGGATTTTTTTTTTAAATAATATATAAGAACATAAGAACATAAGAAAGTTTACAAACGAGAGGAGGCCATTCAGCTCATCTTGCTCGTTTGGTTGTTAGTAGCTTATTGATCCCAGAATCTCATCAAGCAGCTTCTTGAAGGATCCCAGGGTGTCAGCTTCAACAACATTACTGAGGAGTTGGTCCATACCCTCACAATTCTCTGTGTAAAAAAGTGCCTCCTATTTTCTGTTCTGAATGCCCCATGATCTAATCTCCATTTGTGACACCTGGCCCTTGTTTCTTTTTTCAGGTCAAAAAAGTCCCTTGGGTCGACATTGTCTAAACCTTTTAGGATTTTGAATGCTTGAATCAGATCACAACGTAGTCGTCTTTATTCAAGACTGTGTAAAGTGCTGCATGATCCAGGACTTGCTTAAACTAGTAAGTATGCTAGAAATGGAGCTGCAGGAAATGAGACAGCAACAGGAGCTTGAGGAGCTGGCACACCCATAATTCTTGGAAGTCTGCACCCCTAACAGACTGAAAGCCACCAGGGAGATAGAAGAGGGTCAAAACAGCTGGGTTCAGGTAGGCAGAGGCAGGGAAAAAAGAAACTTCATCAAACATAACCACCAGAAATCAAAACATCAAACAAATTTGCGACACTTCAAAATTTAGATGATCAAAACCAACATAAAGAGAACAAAAGGAACAACATCCAGGACCCTATAAACAGTGCTGGCCAGACAGCAAAAAGAAGGGAGGTCATGATTGTTGGGGACTCCATACTGAGAAACACAGCGAACGAACATAAACAGGAGATGGTACAAACAACATTGGAAGAGACAGGCCAAAATCCTTCTAAACAAATTCAGAGAGCTAGGAAGGAAATTAAAAGACAAGACCAAAACTTCTGGGATACTGCCGGCACCTTGCAAAGGAGTATACGGACAGCTGGAAATAATTAATCTAAACGCATAGCTGAAAATGTGGTGCACACAGGAAAGCTTCACCTTCCTTGAACACTGGACCACATTTAACAACAAGGACTATCTATATAGGTGGGACAGACTGCACTTATTAGAAATGCCTGCAGCAAAGGAGAAGCCATATTAATGGGGGATTTCAACTTCCCCCATATAAAATGGGAGAACCCGGTAGGGAGCACGACAGACGAAATTGAAATACTAGAAATGACAAATTACTGCTTCCTTACGCAATTTGTCAAGGCACTGACTGGAGGGGAGGCATGCCTTGATTTAGTCTTTTCAAATAACGAAGACAGAATAACTCAAATAAGGTCAGAGAACCATTGGCAAACTCAGACCACAACATGGTCTCATTTGAAGTGCTTTTTAAAACCCCAAAAGTAATGACTAAAGCTAAGGTTTACATTTTAGGAAGCCAAACTATGAAGGAATGAAACAGAGACTAACAGAAGTAGATTGGAATAAAATAGAGAAAACATCCACGGAAAAAGGATGGCTGTTTTTTAAAATGTAGTACAGAGGTGCAAAACAATTACATCCCAAAAGTAGACAAATCTAAATCTAAAACAAAATGGCCAAAATATTCAGAGAAAAAAAGGCATTTTACAGAGCGTTTAAAAGGGACCAAAAACAAAATACACAGAAAGAGTACTTGGAACTGCAAATACAAGTCAAGGAAGTTAAAAAGGCCAAGAGAGAGATAGAAATGAGCATTGCTAAGGGGGCTAAAACCAATTCCAAAATGTTTTTCCAATATTATAACAGAAAGAGAACATTCAAAGATGAGGTTATAAATGTCTAAGAGATACAAATGGCAAAATCATAGATGAAGAGAAAAAATAGCAAATATATTAAATGATTACTTTTCACAAGTTTTTACAAAGGAGGATACGGGCAACATGCGCCACATGTTGACCTGTTCCTATCCAGTTTTAAATAACTTTGGCATAACAGAGGCAGAAGTGTTAAAGAGACCAGGAGCTCTTAAAATAAACAAATCCCCTGGGCCGGATGAGATCCTCCCAATAGTACTCAAATAAATGAAAGAAGTTATTTACAATCCGTTAACCAAGATCATGCAACAGTCTCTTGACACAAGGGTTGTACCGACAGACTGGAAAATTGCAAACATAATACTGATCCACAAAAAGGGAGACAAACCGAACCAGGTAACTACAGACCAATAAGCCTGACTTCTATTATATGTAAACTTATGGAAACTATAATAAGATCAAAAATGGAAAATTACCTATATGGTAACAGTATCCTGGGAGACAGTCAGCATGGTTTTAGGAAAGGAAGATTGTTTCTAACTAACCTGCTTGTCTTTTTTGAGGATGCAACATCGACAATGGATAATTGCAAAGCATACGACATGGTTTATTTAGATTTCCAGAAAGCTTTTGACAAAATCCTGCATAAAAGATTAATTCTCAAACTGAACGCAGTAGGGATTCAAGGAAAAGCATGTAAATGGATTAGGGAGTGGTTAACTTCTAGAAAACAGAAAGTACTGATTA
The DNA here is from genome assembly GCF_902713425.1 of Acipenser ruthenus. NCBI lineage: Eukaryota > Metazoa > Chordata > Actinopteri > Acipenseriformes > Acipenseridae > Acipenser > Acipenser ruthenus. Next base: position 51,028,497 of record NC_081189.1, read on the forward strand.
GAGGAGAAACCTCAGAATGGAGCGAGGTAACCAGTGGAGTACCACAGGGATCAGCTACATTAATAACTTAGATTCTGGTATAGTAAGCAAACTTGTTAAATTTGCAGACCACACAAAAATAGGAGGAGTGGCAAACACTGTTGCAGCAGCAAAGGTCATTCAAAATGATCTAGAACTGGGCAGACACATGGCAAATTACATTTAACAGAGAAAAGTGTAAGGTACTGCATGCAGGCAATAAAAATGTGCATTATAAATATAATATGGGAGATACTGAAATTGAAGAAGGGAACTATGAAAAAGACCTAGGAGTTTATGTTGACTCAGAAATGTCATCTAGACAATGTGGGGAAGCTATAAAAAAAGGCCAACAAGATGCTCATATATATAGTGAAAAGTGTTGAATTTAAATCAAGGGAAGTAATGTTAAAACTTTACAATGCATTAGCAAGACCTCATCTAGAATACTGTGTTCAGTCCTGGTCACCTCGCTACAAAAAGGATATTGCTGCTCTAGATAGAGTGCAAAGAAGTGCGACCAGAATTATTCTGGATTTAAAAGGCATGTCATATGCAGACAGGCTCAAAGAATTGAATCTATTCAGTCTTGAACAATGCAGCGATCTGATTCAAGCATTCAAAATTCTAAAATGTATTGACAATGTTGACCCAAGGGACTTTTTCGACCTGAAAAAAGAAACAAGGACCAGGGGTCACAAATGGAGATTAGATAAAGGGGCATTCAGAACAGAAAATAGGAGGCACTTTTTTACACAGAGAATTGTCTGAAACCAACTCCAACTGTTCTTGCTTTCTGTTGCTGGATGGACGTGGTGTCGGCCGGTGTGGACACTGTGCTGACCAGCAGCCCTGCTACCCAGCGCTGCACAAACAGATTATTGAGAAAGGGAGTGTTGTTGAAGCTGACACCCTGGGATCCTTCAAGAAACTGCTTGATGAGGTTCTGGGATCAATAAGCTACTAACAACCAAACAAGCAAGATGGGCCGAATGGCCTTCTCTCATTTGTAAACTTTCTTATGTTCTTGTGTTTCAGCTTCAAGATGGTTGTTCTGTGTGAATTAAGATTTAATTTTGCCATCAGAAATGGAACGAAGCATCAAAAACTTGCATATAGTATTGGTACCGTCTACTTGTTGACTCCTCTGATTTGTAAATAACGCCTCATTCTTGAAGTTACACTTTCAAAGTCTCTTCTTCAGAGGTATGTAGACATTTAACACTAGAACGACCAAGGCGGTCATTTTGACCGTTTGTGGAATTTAGATTTAAATTGCTATGCGTGTGTTTAAGATACGGAGCTGTGCTTTCCTGACTTTTCCTAAATATATGTACTAATTACCCTGACAAAGAAAGAATCGTGTAGCTGCAAATGGCTTCATATTACACCACTTAGGATTAAGTGTGTATGTGCTGTAATGTAATGCTAAGGATCTTAAGTAGGACTTCTGGTTGTTTTTTTGTTAGTTTTTTTCAGTGCTTATTTGATCTATTTTCAAGTTTTATGTAAATCGTTTTTTGGCAACAACTGCAAGATTTTTTATTTTTCTGTGGAGTTTAACTGCACTGGTAGGTTTTTTTGTCTAATGTTGAAATTATTAAGTGTTTATTTCAAGTTTTTGTAAGTGTGTCCAAAGTCTGCACGAAGCTCTGGAATATTGGACAGATTTTCAATAAAGAAAGTAAGACCTTTAGTCACGTGATATGATTTATGTTTATACACTATTATGTAGCCCCCAGGTATACCTGTAAATATATCACACATTTAGTTTCAAAAGATTAATTACATCAAAGTTATTACAAAAATGTTGTCAAATTGTCCAATGCTACCTAATTTTACGGTACTATACAAATTAATATTAACTATTACCATGCCTGAATCTTTTGGGGAAATATATAAAGCACAATATTCAGTGGGTGTGCTACTATAAAAACTACCCATAGATAAGCCTTATATCTGTAGTCAAAATCTTAATTAAAATGTAAAGTCACTAAATATATTAGGTGAAAAAACATTTTGACCTTTGAAAAGTGCTTTGTACAAAGTACAGTATAAATTGCTTTTTACAAGCATTTTTTAAAGGTACTTTATAATAAATGATTACCTAAGCTATGAAAAATAGAAGTGATTGGAGTGGCCTGTAGAGCTTCCAGGAGTGAATGAGGCAGTGTAGGAGGTTACTGTTAATGTGAAACAAATACTTAATAAGATGTTTTTCTGTTTAGCCATACAAGCAGAGGCTGGACAATAAATGTTTTTGCTACAACTTTTGTTGACAGTATTTACTGTATAGAAGTTGGGCATGGGTACCTGTATCAAAGGCTGTTAGTAGCCCAACATTTTTTTTTTTTTTTAATTTGCATGATTTTTTTATTTATATGATTCAGAATGGGAACTGCAAAGGCTTATCGGAGGATGATTTTTCAGTGATTTGCATCAGAAATGACGGTAAGTATAACCCTTATAAATGCACAAAAAACATTTTATAAGTCATCTTTAGTACAATATAATTTATTCTATATGTATTTGTAAGTGATTGGGATTTGACTATGCTGTTCCACAAACTGACAATACACGCATTCTTAAACTGCTGAAAGTTTATGATTTCCTGAAATCTGTATTTTAACACTGCACTCAATGTTTTTTCTTAGGTTATATAAATAATTGAATGTCATGCGGTGGTAAAATGCTTAAATAAAGATTTCAACTTCAAACAATAGTTATAAATCCTCGACCTGCGGTTATGTCCTTGTACACTCAATGCACCCTATACAGACGTGCCATACAGAGTACTACAGTAAATATCTCTACATATTAAATATGTTAAAGTTGTCCTTAAATGAATAACACATGCACAAGAAACTGTATTGTAACTTGAATTATGTAAATGCGTTGTATAGGGCAATCTAGCATGTGTATGTTGGTTATAATAGTTTATGTCTGTAATAAGGCACTTGATTACACTGTACTGATTACAGTGTACCGGATAAAGGCGTCTGCTAAATAAACAAATAATAATAATACTGAGCATGTGAGATGTTTGTGTTTTCACTTTTTTTGTACTGCAAGTGAAGATAATATTAATATTGAAAGCCACATTTGTCTTTAAAATGTTGTCTATAGTGTAACCTGTAACCTCTTTGTGTCATCTGGATTATTATTTGTATTTATTTTCCCCCAGTTTGGAATGTCCAATTATGTTTTTTTCTCTAGCCAGTAGGGTTCGCTGTTGCACAATGAGGAGGAGTCCCTGCCGATTTCCCATCGCCCACACCGGGAGCATCAGAGCCAATGTGACGCCCCACTCGGGGTCTCCAGCAAAGTTCAGCCTCTTTGCACAGCCTGGACGTGAACCGGCGCTGTCCAAGCTGTATGACTCATCCTGCGCTCCCAGTGGCAATGCTTTAACTGGATGAGCCACTCGGGGACCCTCTGCCAATCTCTATTTTAATAATAAAAAATATCTTCCCTTTTGAAAGCACCACAAAGACAGATATTCAACAGAAGAATTATTGTGGAATTTTAAGAAGACACAATTGATGCCATCATTGTATTACCTTTTAGTAATCTCAAGAAAAGCATTATATAGACAGCAACCTTTTTCTATTCACTTAAATTACAAATCGCACGATTCCAATTTAGTGCATACTGGCAGGTGTTCATAATCTTTATGGTGTGCGAATCAAAGTTCTCTCTTCTGTATGAAAACCTGTTAGTCCAGGTGTTGGATCAGGATCGGAGTAGTAAATGGCCTCCTATTACTATCCTTCAGTGTAAATAGAAGAAAGCTGACTGGGACACCGGTCAACAGCATTAATTTGGAGGAAGCCGGGGTCCTCAGCAACATTTCGCACAGATTCTCCAAAGATTCCTTGTGAAGCTGAGGAAAGGTCATACACTGAAAAACAAAACAAAAAACACAGGTGAGGAATTGAATATCCACACCATTAAAACTTTTTAACCATTTTGAAGGGTTCCCTAATTGATTTCAGTGGTGATTTATATTGCAATATGTTCAGATGCACAGCACAACACGGTTTCTTCTGTTAATACTAAGTCACATCCATTAATTCTGCAATAAAATAGAATCTCAGGTAGATCATTTCTCATCATGCTACCATGGTTTGCGTGCGTAAGCCTTGGTTTACTATAAAGAACAGACAGTGGCAGACTCTACATGTACATGGTGTGATAAATTTTGTTGTGCTACATTTTCCAAAGAGCTAGTATCATAATTTAACATTTGCAGGTTTTTCATTATGAACAGTTTTTGGTGTTTTTGTTTTCCTGTATTGGAAAGACCCAACCTATCAGGTTGAACATCTTAGTTTCAATCCAGAAATAAAAGTATCAAATTACTTCCAGCCACCAAGTTACCTGAAGCGGTCTTGTAATTGTGAAACAGCACTGTGAACAGGAGAGAATTAATCTAAACTGTAAATCTCGACTACGTAAGGTTGGTGGTACGCCTTCACAGGGACGGGCCAACTGGATGGAAGTCAGTCGTCTTGGTGAAAGAGCGTAGCTGTAAGAACAGCTGAACAACTCTTTGTGATCAGCTGTGGACTGCACGCCAATTGGGTAAGGCATGGTCGCCTACTGATCATGGGGTGTTTAGCAGTACAATGGGGACACAGCTACGTGAGTATGGCCCTTTACATTGACACGTTAGCAGACCGGAGCGCTACTGTTTTGCTGTTGCTTTTGTATGAGCAGACGGAGACGGATTCAGGAGGTGAAGCCACAGAGCGAGCACTACCACCCAGCGCACCTGCACTACCACATCACTTCAGCCTGTTACAGCACCACGGAGCACGGGCACTTGCACCCTGGAACTGTACTTATTGTTTATTGTATTATTATTGTTTGGGACTGCAAGCCCATTGTTTAATCCCAGATATCATTGCTGGTAGAGGGGATCGTTTATTTTAAATAAACCAGAACAATTATTGTAAATACAACCTCTGTGGACATTGTTATCCTTATCGCACCACTCGCATCCTGACAAGCACTGACATGTATTTCAAGTGAACCGGGAATATAGGAAAACTACAGAAAAGTCACCAGAAAACATCCGTCAGGTTATAACATATACCATATATCCTCAAATTAACGCTGCAGCATTTGTTTTAAATTGCCTGAAAGAGCTGCAGCTTTTATTCGAGGGTGGCAGCTTTATTGGAAGTAAATATTTGATCAAGATATCATCCATTGCACAAGAGAGGAGAAGTAGCAGAATGTGCATGAGATTTGCTCCTTCTCATTAATACCAGTGTAGGGCCAGAATGTGGTACGCGTACCCGTTTAAAGCAAGAAAATGGTACGCTGTCAATGCTGTACTACTGCACAAAACACTACGAACAAGACAAACTGTAGTTCACTCACAAAATCGTATTTGTTTACAGTGTTAGATAACCCAATGTGTTACTCATCAGTTAAAGTCGCATACATTTGTGAAAAAAAAAAAATGATATATTAAAAAAAAATCGACCGCAGCATGGGCAAGGAGTAGGATGCATATGTAAACTGCTCAGCAATTTATTATATATTTTTTTACTAGCAACAGTTTTTACAAAAAACTGTGGATGCGACAGCGTGGAGAAGTACAAGTGGAAAAGTACAGAGCAGTTAGAAGCAGTAAGGAGAAATTACATCTTTAATTGTAAGACGATATTACATCTTTAAATCTTTAACCAGAAAACACTGCAGCTTAAAGTCTAACTGCTGCCTGTCTTTTTCTGATAACAAGCTGAAACTCAGAACAGCTGATTCAAATTCGCCGTCGTTCTGAGACACGGTGGAGGGGCGGAGCCAGCAGCAAACAGAACACAATAAAGCCAGGCAGTTCTTCCTGCGACAGCGTGTGGATGCGACAGCGTGGGAGAAGTACAAGAGGAAAAGTACAGAGCAGTTAGAAGCAGTTTGAAAGAACGTTGACACCTACAGAAGCTAAACTAAACTTCCAAAGAAAACAAAAAAATAACATGGTTTTCAAGCCAGTAATCTGTGACAACTGCATGATGTGGGAAATCCGAGAAAACCCAACAGAGCTCAACTAAGTGTGTTTAAAGAGCCCCAAAATCCAGGACTTGCTTAAACTAGTAAGTGTGCTAGAAATGGAGATGCAGGAAATGAGACAGCAACAGGAGCTTGAGGAGCTGGCACACCCACAATTCATGGAAGTCTGCACCCCTAGCAGACTGAAAGCCACCAGGGAGATAGAAGAGGGTCGAAACAGCTGGGTTCAGATAAGCAGAAGCAGGGAAAAAAAGAAACTTCGTCAAACACAACCACCAGAAATCCAAACATCCAACAAATTTGAGCCACTTCAAAATTTAGATGATCAAAACCAACATCAAGAGAACGAAAGGAACAACATCCAAGACCCTATAAACAGTGCTGTCCAGGCAGCAAAAAGAAGGGAGGTCATGATTGTTGGGGACTCCATATTGAGAAACACAGCAAGTTCAGTTCGCAGTTTGGACCCCCTTACTACAACAGTGTGCTGCCTTCCAGGAGCCTCTGTCACGCAATCACTGAGAACGTGGACAGGCTCCAAGAACGAACAGAAGATGACCTGGTAGTAGTCGTCCACATCGGTACAAACAACATTGGAAGAGACAGGACAAGATCCCTGCAAAACAAATTTAGAGAGCTAGGAAGGAAATTAAAAGACAAGACCAAAACTGTGGTATTTTCTGGGATACTGCCTGCACCTTGCAAAGGACCATATGGACAGCTGAAAATACAAAATCAAAATGCATGGCTGAAATCATGGTGCACACAGGAAGGCTTCATCTTTCTTGAACACTGGAGCACATTCTACAACAAGGACTATCTATATAGGCGGGACAGACTTCACTTAAACAAAAAGGGAACCAATCTACTCGGAGAAAGGATCATTGAGGAGGTCCAGAAGCATTTAAACTAGAAAGGAAGGGGGAGAAAACAAAAAAACAAAAGGGAGACCACATCAAAACAAAGGCAACAACTAAGACAGCTATTAAATGTATTTATCTAAATGCTAGAAGTCTCAGAAACAAAATGTTAGAACTTGAAGCTACTGCACTAACAAGTAACTACGATGTGATAGGTGTTACAAGACACTTGGTTGTCTGAGAGTGATGGAAAAGAATATAATCTTAATCATATCCTGATGTAACTATCACTATTTAATCATATCCTGATGTAACTTTCACTATTATCTGCTGTATTATTGAATTGTGGTTTGTCACACTTGAGAATTATTGTATTTCTTGTTCTTATTGTATGACTTATATTGTAACACTTGAATGTATTTGTATTTGCTTGCGATTGTAAGTCACCCTGGATAAGGGCGTCTGCTAAGAAATAAATAATAATAATAATAATATTACAGGGTACACATTGTACAGGATAGAAGAGGCGGAGGGGTAGCGCTATACATAAATAATAGTCTTGAAGCCCAGGTGTTAAATCTGGACAAAGAAAACAAAGCTGAATAATGGACAAAGATTCAAAGGGCATAATAATAGGAGCATGCTATAGACTGCCAAATTCAGACAGCGAGCAAAATAATCTGTTATACAATGACATTAGAAATGCGTGTAGCAAAGGAGAAGCCATACTAATGGGGGATTTCAATTTTCCCCATATAAAATGGGAAAACCCGGTGGGGAGCACGACGGGCAAAATTGAAATGGTGGAAATGACAGATGACTGCTTCTTAACACAATGTGTCAAGGCACCGACTAGAGGGGAGGCATGCCTTGATTTAGTCTTCTCAAATAACTAAGAACGAATAACTAAAACAGAGGCTAGAGAGCCATTGGCAAACATCTGAAGTGATTTTTAAACCCAAAAAGTAATGACTAAAGCTAAGGTTTACAATTAAAAAAAAAATATGAAGGTATGAAACAGAGACTAACAGAAGTAGACTGGAGTAAAATAGAGAAAACATCCACAGAAAAAGGATGGATGTTTTTTAAAAATGTAGTACTGTATGTAGGCGCAAAACATTACATCCCAAAAGTAGACAAATCTAAATCTAAAACAAAATGGCCAAAATGGTTTAATAGATCAATTAAAAAAAATATTCAGTGAAAAAAGGCATTTTACAAAGCGTTTAAAAGGGACCAAAAACACAGAAAGAGTACTTGGAATTGCAAACGCAAGTCAAAAAGGAAGTTAGAAAGGCCAACAGAGAGATAGAAATGAACATTGCTAAGGGGGCTAAAACCAATTCCAAAATGTTTTTCCAATACCATAACAGCAAGAGAACATTCAAAAAGGAGGTTAAATGTCTAAGAGACACAAATGGCAAAATCATACACAAAGAAAAAAATTAGCAAATATATTAAATGATTACTTTTCACAGGTTTTTACAAAGGAGGACATGGACAACATGCCCCACATGTTGACCTGTTCCTATCCAGTTCTAAATAACTTTAGCATAACAGAGGCAGAAGTGTTAAAGGGACTAGGAGCTCTTAAAATAAACAAATCCCCTGGGCTGGATGAAATCCTCCCAATAGTACTCAAAGAAATGAAAGAAGTTATTTACAAACCGCTAACCAAGATCATGCAACAGTCTCTTGACACAGGGGTTGTACCGACAGACTGGAAAATTGCAAACGTAATACCGACCCACAAAAAGGGAGACAAAACCGAACTAGGTAACTACAGACCAATAAGCCTGACTTCTATTATATGTAAATTTATGAAATCTATAATAAGATTTAAAATGGAAAATTACCTATATGGTAACAATAGCCTGGGAGACAGTCAGCATGGTTTTAGGAAAGGGAGATCGTGTCTAACTAACCTGCTTGACTTTTTTGAGGATGCAACATTGACATAGTTTATTTAGATTTCCAGAAAGCTTTTGACAAAGTCCCGCATTAAAGATTAATTCTCAAACTGAACGCACTACAGATTCAAGGAAATGCATGCACATGGATTAGGGAGTGGTTAACATGTAGAAAACAGAAAGTACTGATTAGAGGAGAAACCTCAAAATGGAGTGAGGTAACGAGTGGTGTACCACAGGGATCAGTATTAGGTCCTCTGCTATTCCTCATCTACATTAATGACTTAGATTCTGGTATAGTAAGCAAACTTGTTAAATTTGCAGACGACACAAAAATAGGAGGAGTGGCAAACACTGTTGCAGCAGCAAAGGTCATTCAGAATGATCTAGACAGCATTCAAAACTGGGCAGACACATGGAAAATGACATTTAATAGAGAAAAGTGTAAAGTACTGCATAGGCAAAAAATGTGCATTATAAATATCATATGGGAGATATGCAAAGAAGAGCGACCAGAATTATCCCGGGTTTAAAAGGCATGTCATATGCAGAGGCTAAAGAATTGAATCTATTCAGTCTCGAACAAAGACGACTATGCAGTGATCTGATTCAAGCATTCAAAATCCTAAAAGGGGACTTTTTTGACTTGAAAAAAGAAACAAGTACCAGGGGTCACAAATGGAGATTAGTTAAAGGGGCATTCAGAACAGAAAATAGGAGGCACTTTTTTACACAGAGAATTGTGAGGGTCTGGAACCTACTCCCCAGTAATGTTGTTGAAGCTGACACCCTGGGATACTTCAAGAAGCTGCTTGATGAGATTCTGGGATCAATAGGTACTAACAACCAAACGAGCAAGATGGGCCGAATGGTCTCCTCTCGTTTGTAAACTCTTGTGTTCTTATGTTCTTGTTATGTTCTTAAAACTGTACCACGGCTTTCAACTAACTGACCTTTAGTATACAGACCTGGCTTACTTGCAGTATGTCCAAGAGTAGAGGGAAACATAATCCGATAGGGCCCTGTTAGCTACTGACAACGTGGTGACCACGGATGATGAGTCGGCACCAGCTTCGATTAGAGTGCTCCTTACCAGCAATCAAACAGAGTTGACGGAGAGCTTCGATTTTCAGTGTCTGCACTACAAACCACAGTTTCAACTCATGGGCAAAAGAATTAGGATATGGAGCACTTGTTTAATAGATGTTGACGATCAGCTCACATCGGTTGAGTCACTATATAAGAACATAGAACATAAGAAAGTTTACAAACGAGAGGAGGCCATTCGGCCCATCTTGCTCGTTTGGTTGTTAGTAGCTTATTGATCCCAGAATCTCATCAAGCAGCTTCTTGAAGGATCCCAGGGTGTTGGCTTCAACAACATTACTGGGGAGTCGGTTCTAGACCCTCACAATTCTCTGTGAAAAAAAAGTGCCTCCTATTTTCTGTTCGGAATGCCCCTTTATCTAATCTCCATTTGTGACCCCTGGTCCTTGTTTCTTTTTTCAGGTCAAAGAAGTCCCCTGGGTCAACATTGTCAATAATTTTTAGAATTTTGAATGCTTGAATCAGATCACTGCGTAGTCTTCTTTGTTTAAGACTGAACAGATTCAATTCTTTGAGCCTGTCTGCATACGACATGCCTTTTAAACCCGGGATAATTCTGGTCACTCTTCTTTGCACTCTTTCTAGAGCAGCAACATCCTTTTTTGTAACGAGGTGACCAGAACTGAACACTATTCTAGGCGAGGTCTTACTAATGCATTAGTAGTAAAGGCACGACAGCGTCTGTCACTTTTCTAAGCCCCGGCCCTTTCACACATTTTGATTGATTTATGACCCCACGCCCCGCCCCTATTGGTTGATTTACGACCTTAAGCCCCACCCCTTTGAGTGATTTATGACCCATAAGCTCCTCCCCTTTTCCCACAGTTTGATCGATTTATGACCCTTAAGCCCCTCCCCTTTTCCCCACGCTTTGAGTGGTTTATGGCTCTAAAGCCTCGCCCCTTTTTCCCCACGCTTTGAGTGATTTATGGCTCTAAAGCCTCACCCCTTTTTCCCACGCTTTGAGTGATTTATGGCTCTAAAGCTTCGCCCCCCTTTTTCCCACGCTTTTGAGTGATTTATGACCCTTTTTAACGGACATCCGTCAAAAATCATCCTCCCTAAAAATGGCGTCTGTTGTAACCTTATTTTATAGACTATTAAAGAAAAAATAGAAAGAAAGAAGAGAAAGCAAGTTGTATTGTAATGCAATGTTTTTTGACTATGTTTGAGAGCCTCCATAACAATAACCAGGGGTTATTACCATACAGAGAATACCTAAACATTTTTTTACTATGTTTGAGACTCTCCATAACAATAACCATGGTTATTACCATACAGAGAGTCCATAAACATTGAAAAGAGTCTCATAATCAGTATATTATACACATACTACACTGAAAACTAACCCATAATAACAAGTCTCAAATGCGCCGGGCCCTACTTTTCGGTTGGATTTCCAGGCCGTGGTAGGTAGCTGTGTCAATTCCATAATAAACATGTTTCCATCTAATAGTTGATTTTAATATTACAACATGTTCCAAAAAACGATTTAAAGTTGTTTTTGAATCCAATAAAGGTTAGCACAGGCTGAATTGTAAGGTTTTAGGGTATTTTAGGAGCCTACCCATAATGCCCTGTATTTGCATACTGGTTTCTATTAACTTCACAGAGAACTCTAAAAAAACTATTTAAAATGTAATTTGGACATTGATAGATGTTACCAATATGTTCTTTGTATTAATGTGAACATTTTAAAACCATACACGACGTGGTTAGGTACAAGAATAATCTTTTTCTGTTAAAAATGTTTAAATGCCGCATTATTAAGCAAGCCGTCTACTGCCATCTGCTGGTCGAATTGAATATTGCAGTGGCTGTATTATTAAGCAAGCCGTCTACTGCCATCTGCTGGTCGAATTGAATATTGCAGTGGCTGTATTATTAAGCAAGCTGTCTACTGCCATCTGCTGGTCGAATTGAATATTGCAGTGGCTGCATTATTAAGCAAGCCGTCTACTGCCATCTGCTGGTCGAATTGAATATTGCAGTGGCTGTATTATTAAGCAAGTCGTCTACTGCCATCTGCTGGTCGAATTGAATATTGCAGTGGCTGTATTATTAAGCAAGCCGCCTACTGCCATCTGCTGGTCGAATTGAATATTGCAGTGGCTGTATTATTAGACAGTGTCTGTAGCTCGTTTTTAATATGTGAGCATCGGTTTCTAATTATTTTCATAAATAAATATTGTATGAAAGGCGTATTTGAAAGCGAAAACTAATGTTTTAATATAAATAAAAGTATTTTCGATAGTTTCACCGCGCCTACATCAGCGGACTGTAAAAAAAGACGTGAGGCCATGTCTAATTGATCGTTCTGTGTACTGTATTCAAATGGGGGTAGACAGCTCTTTGAAAAATGTTTAAATGCCGCAGGCTTAAGCAAGCCACAGACTCGTGTCTGTAGCTCGTTTTTAATATGTGAGCATTGGTTTCTAATTATTTTCAAAAATAAATATTGTATGAAAGGCGTATTTGAAAGCGAAAACTAATGTTTTAATATGAATAAAAGTATTTGATAGTTTCACCGCGCCTACATCCGCGGCTGTAAAAAAGACGCGTCTAATGAGGCCATGTCTAATTGATCGTTCTGTGTACTGTATTCAAATGGCGTAGACATCTCTTTGAAAACAAATAATCAATAGCGTTAAGGGATTTTTTATGCCTCCTTCAGTTAACAGTATTTTTTTTAAAAAAACCTGTTATTTTAGACGTTGATAGATGTTTCCACAATATTATTTGTCTTATTGCGATTATTTTAAAACCATACACGGCGTGGTTAGGTACAAGAATAATATTTATTCTGTTAAACTGTATCAATGCAGCAGGATTAAGCATTCCGCAGACTCGTGTCTGTAGCATCGGTTTCTAATTATTTTCAAAATAAATATTGTATAAAAACCTTATTTGAAAGCAAAAACTAATGTTTTAATGAATAAAAGTATTATCGATAGTTTCAACTCTCCTACATCCGCGGGCTGTAAGAAAGATGCTGTGTAAAAATAACCCTCCCTAAAAATGGCGTCCGTTGTACCCTTATTTGATTACAAAGAAAAGACAGAAAGAAAAAGAAGAGAAAGCAAGTTGTATTGTAGTGCATTGTTTTTTTTACTATGTTCAAGACCCTCCGTAAGAATATTCAGGGGTTATTACCATACAGAGAGTCCATAAACATTTTTTACTATGTTTGAGATGCTCCTTAACAATAATCAGGGGCTATTACCATACAGAGAGTCCATAAACATAGAAAAGAGTCTCATAATCAGTATATTATACACATATTACACTGAAAATTAACCCCTAATAGCAAGTCTCAAATGCGCCGGGGCCCTACATTTCGGTTGGATTTCCAGGCCGTGGTAGGTAGCTGTGTCAAGTCCATAATAAACATGTATCCATCTAATGATTGATTTTAATATTACAACATGTTCTAAAAAAACTATTTAAAGTGTTTTTTTAATCCAATAAAGGTTAGCACATGCTGAATTGTAAAGGTTTTAGGGTTTTTTAGGAGCCTCCCCACAATGCACCTGTATTTGCATACCGGTTTCTATTAACATTACAGAGAACTCTAATTATTATTATTATTTATTTATTAGCAGACTCCCTTATGCAGGGCGACTTACAATTGTAAGCAAAGACATCTAATTAATGTTATTTTTGAAGCTAAAAAATTTGACCACTACATTCTTTGGCTTAATACGTGATTAGGAGTAAGGGTCATCTTTTCCTGTTAAAACTGAATATATTTTGGGATTTCTCAGGACTAGTAAGAAATTATAGAGAAAGAAGGAAGAAAGTCTGTTTTTTAACCAAGCAGCAGAGTTATGGGGAATATGGTGAACAGACCCTGTCTGTTGGCCAAGAAGAAAGAAGCAGTCCTATAGAAGAAAAGGTACAAAAACCTGTTTTTTTATTTAGTAAGAAATCTTTCTTAAATAAGAGTCTTAACTACTATCCTTCAGAATAATACATAAAGGCTTCTTAATCAATATGTAATATTTTAAACTATTACACTGAAAAATAACCTTATCTAACTGTGAAAAGTCTATTGAGCCTGTTCTTTTTTCAGGGAGGTAGACTTGGGGGTGGGCTGTTCACTGTGTAATTTTTTTTATTATTATTATTTATTTCTTAGCAGACGCCCTTATCCAGGACGACTTCCAATTGTTACACGATATCACATTATTTTTTACATACAATTACCCATTTATACAGTTGGGTTTTTACTGGAGCAATCTGAGTAAAGTACCTTGCTCAAGGGTAATGCATGGACTGTTCCCACAAGGCTGTTGGCTGATATTCGAATACGGGGTCTTTCTATCTACTGTATACAGGTTCTCTAATTATTTTCAAATTAAAGTTCTAAAAACAAAAAATAAATGAAAATCTTTCAAAGTTGGCTGTTTGGTCGTGTGTAAATTCAATTCTTTAATAATTACAATTATTTTAGTTAAGATGAAAACATTTACAAAGCGATGAAATTAATAAATACACAATTAAATAAATACATGTCTACTGTTCAAGTATAGTCTATAATTGTAGACAGTGTTCAAGTTTGTTACAAATATTTTAGTTCAGATGTAAGCAGTGCCAAACTATGGACGCTTATCTTTGAATTGATTGAATGGAGGTCAGAAATTGTTTTACAATCACAAATGGTCGGACATTATGTAAAAAAAAACATGTTTTTAGTACTGTGTTTCTGATTTTACTGGGCGGATAGGCAGCTGCAAATGTGATATGGTTGTCTTTTTATGATACACTTAATATGACCTAACTTAACATGATATGGCCTGTATGTTATGATGTTTAAGATTTTACTGTATTTAACTAAGTATTTGCATTATTTTAACATATTCATTTTAGATCTTGAAACAAAATGACATACTTAAAATACCTGAAAATCTTATCAAACACCTTTGTGGTATTTTTCATACATCTGGATAAAAAAATTAATTTCTCTACATAAGTTATTGGGCCTCATTTATTCTGGAATTGTTTCTTTTCTGTTAGATTAAGATTTTTTGCTGTCAAATTATAATAGATATGTTATAAAAGAAGAAAGATTAAACCAAGCATACATTAACTTGTAGAATGACTGGGAATTTACAAACAGTATGAATGAGAACAACAAAGCATATTGCATAAAGAGGATACAAAATACCCTTTACAAAGGGAATCATTTCAACCTTCACCAGGGTGTGTATAAAGAAAATCAGCATATATCTAAACTAGCTGTTTTAAAACAGAAAGATTCCTGTTAAACATAACACCACAGTCAGCATATCTCTAAACTAGCTGTTTTACATTCTTAAAGAATACAACCACCAAAGAATAATATATTTAGAAGCCATGCGAAAAACATACAAAGAAGCAGTACCCATATATACGTGCACTTTATTTTAGGGTTGATAGATTCCTTGTATCGGCTCTTCTGTTTATGTTTGACAAGTCTGTGGCGTCGGGACAGGCATCCTCAAAACAAGTCCAGAACAGTTGAATAGGGGTGCCGACACAGCTTTGAACTATTGAGGACGTCTCCTGTCTTTGTAAAGCAGCGTCATAAAACACCTTTGCTTAATTTACATGTTAAGATCTCGAACAAACCCCTGGCTGTTTTTGACCCTTGACAACGATGTTACTTTTTTTTTTTTTTTTGAACCCTCCACGCACACCCCAGGTATCTCCACTTGTTCGTTCAGTAACGGGGGTGTACACTTTCAATCGGAGGACTTTTTGAAACGCCATAGGTAATTTAATGTTTTTGTGTTTTCTTTATTTTGTGTTTGTTTTCAGTTGATGTTCATTTATTTTTAAAAGGCGATCTTTCAGTATAGTTTAGTGAATGTTACTTGTATTCATTCTTTCTTTCTTTATTTTAATTAAGTCAATCTATCCTATACATATGGAGGCAAGCTTCCATATGTATCTCTCTATGACGGCTGCACGTTCGAGAAGCCCACCCCTCGCTCCGAAAAACACATTTTGTACACGGAATATTTTAGGAATAAATTAAGTAAAACAATAAAATGTGTTTTTTTTTTATTTAGAAAATAAAACTAACTTATTTTTTTTCGTTTTTGGCAGGGTTATTTTTGGTACTTCAAGTGCGATTTTGAAGAAAACAAAAGGAAGCACGGTCTCTGTATATGCGTTGCTGTCGTGCAAAATCAAATACAGTAGACCTGTTTACTGTAAAATAAATTAGAAGGAAGTAATAAAGTGGAGTAGGTTCACGCCTCTATCTTATAGGCCATCTTCAATTTAGGCCGCTAAGATTTCAGTTTACTAAAGACCCTGTATTTATTTATTTATTTATTTTAAGACGTGAGTAGATTGTAGATAATATATTTCCTAAAAACAATCGCTATACTGTATTTTTATAAATTAGTAAACGATTACTATAAGCAAGTTTTTTCATTTTAAAATTCTGAGCGTCAAAAGTTTTTACAAGTACTATCATGGACCGTCTTCTGTGTTGAAACTCAACAAGCAAAATAAAATGTCGGATAGTAAACAATTTGTGTACGTAACAAAATGACCTATTTCCCTCTTGCAAAAGTATGAAATCATCCATCTGGTGATATTTTAGAAGAGGTTGTTACAGAGGATGCAGGATTCAGGTAACACCGCTAGGGTAGGAATACATTTGGCCACCCACGAGTATCACCGTTCCCCTTAATCACTTTTTTCATTATTAAAATACACGTTGTTTTAAGTGCATGTAATAGATGATGCTTGCAAACTCTATGCAGTAAGCTTGTATTGCAGGAGCACATCGGGGCCATATACAGAACTGCATCTAACTTACTTGGTCAAAACAGATTTAACAGGGACAGTTCCATGAACGTTATCCTTCACGTTTATTTTTCTATTACCATTTCATTTAAGGCTGAGGAGTTTATCAAATGTATTAATAAAGTATCACCAGTACAGAACAGAAATAGTTCATTATGATTATGAATAGTAAATTCAGAGAAGCTCTGAAATACTTTCACAGCCAGTACATAATATAACTCTTTATTTAACATTATTTATAGCATTATCATGTTTCTCAACGGCTATTCTGCACACCATCCAGTTCAAATTCAAACTAATGGAACATATTTTTGATGTTTGTAGGAAAAATGTAACTACTGTAAGAGCACTTAAATAAACAGTAACATAGCTGTTATAAAACAGAAAGCTTACTGTTAAAAGTAACACCACTTATTTATTTTTTTTAATTCATGAAAATATTAGTTGACTACGGTGTATTTCTTTAAATAGTAATTTTAGATGCATGACAGCTTTTTTTTTGTTTAAAAATAAGTTAAAAGAAATTACATTTCAGTCATTATTTTTACTTCTGTTGTAATCTGTGCTTTATCTGTTTTAGCCATTTTTTATTGTACATTTATTTACAGTGTAGGTAGGTTACAAAGTACCCCTGTTAACACTATCACTATCCCCTCCTTCATAAACTTTATATTAACAGGCCAAACACACACAATCAATCAAAAGGGGCGGGGCTTAGAAAAGTGACAGACGCTGTCGTTAATTTGAAAATAATTAGAGAACCTGTATACAGTAGATAGAAAGACCCCAGCATTCGAATATCAGCCAACAGCCTTGTGGGAACAGTCCATGCATTACCCTTGAGCAAGGTACTTTACTCAGATTGCTCCAGTAAAAACCCAACTGTTCACTGTGTAATTTTTTTAATTATTATTTATTTCTTAGCAGACGCCCTTATCCAGGACGACTTCCAATTGTTACACGATATCACATTATTTTTTACATACAATTACCCATTTATACAGTTGGGTTTTTACTGGAGCAATCTGAGTAAAGTACCTTGCTAAATGTACAATAAAAAATGGCTAAAACAGATAAAGCACAGATTACAACAGAAGTAAAAATAATGACTGAAATGTAATTTCTTTTAACTTATTTTTAAACAAAAAAAAGCTGTCATGCATCTAAAATTACTATTTAAAGAAATACACCATAGTCAACTAATATTTTCATGAATTCAAAAAAATTAATAAGTGGTGTTACTTTTAACAGTAAGCTTTCTGTTTTATAACAGCTATGTTACTGTTTATTTAAGTGCTCTTACAGTAGTTACATTTTCCTACAAACATCAAAAATATGTTCCATAGTTTGAATTTGAACTGGATGGTGTGCAGAATAGCCGTTGAGAAACATGATAATGCTATAAATAATGTTAAATAAAGAGTTATATTATGTACTGGCTGTGAAAGTATTTCAGAGCTTCTCTGAATTTACTATTCATAATCATAATGAACTATTTCTGTTCTGTACTGGTGATACTTTATTAATACATTTGATAAACTCCTCAGCCTTAAATGAAATGGTAATAGAAAAATAAACGTGAAGGATAACGTTCATGGAGCTGTCCCTGTTAAATCTGTTTTGACCAAGTAAGTTAGATGCAGTTCTGTATATGGCCCCGATGTGCTCCTGCAATACAAGCTTACTGCATAGAGTTTGCAAGCATCATCTATTACATGCACTTAAAACAACGTGTATTTTAATAATGAAAAAAGTGATTAAGGGGAACGGTGATACTCGTGGGTGGCCAAATGTATTCCTACCCTAGCGGTGTTACCTGAATCCTGCATGCTCTGTAACAACCTCTTCTAAAATATCACCAGATGGATGATTTCATACCTTTTGCAAGAGGGAAATAGGTCATTTTGTTACGTACA
Source organism: Acipenser ruthenus (assembly GCF_902713425.1). Taxonomy (NCBI): domain Eukaryota; kingdom Metazoa; phylum Chordata; class Actinopteri; order Acipenseriformes; family Acipenseridae; genus Acipenser; species Acipenser ruthenus. The sequence goes on from NC_081189.1 coordinate 51,047,130, forward strand.
CAAATTGTTTACTATCCGACATTTTATTTTGCTTGTTGAGTTTCAACACAGAAGACGGTCCATGATAGTACTTGTAAAAACTTTTGACGCTCAGAATTTTAAAATGAAAAAACTTGCTTATAGTAATCGTTTACTAATTTATAAAAATACAGTATAGCGATTGTTTTTAGGAAATATATCATCTACAATCTACTCACGTCTTAAAATAAATAAATAAATAAATACAGGGTCTTTAGTAAACTGAAATCTTAGCGGCCTAAATTGAAGATGGCCTATAAGATAGAGGCGTGAACCTACTCCACTTTATTACTTCCTTCTAATTTATTTTACAGTAAACAGGTCTACTGTATTTGATTTTGCACGACAGCAACGCATATACAGAGACCATGCGTCCTTTTGTTTTCTTCAAAATCGCACTTGAAGTACCAAAAATAACCCTGCCAAAAACGAAAAAAAAATAAGTTAGTTTTATTTTCTAAATAAAAAAAAACACATTTTATTGTTTTACTTAATTTATTCCTAAAATATTCCGTGTACAAAATGTGTTTTTCGGAGCGAGGGGTGGGCTTCTCGAACGTGCAGCCGTCATAGAGGGATACATATGGAAGCTTGCCTCCATATGTATAGGATAGATTGACTTAATTAAAATAAAGAAAAAAAGAATGAATACAAGTAACATTCACTAACTATACTGAAAGATCGCCTTTTAAAAACAAATGAACATCAACTGAAAACAAACACAAAATAAAGAAAACACAAAAACATTAAATTACCTATGGCGTTTCAAAGAGTCCTCCGATTGAAAGTGTACACCCCCGTTACTGAACAAACAAGTGGAGATACCTAGGGTGTGCGTGGAGGGTTCAAAAAAAAAAAAAGTAACATCGTTGTCATGGGTCAAAAACAGCCAGGGGTTTGTTCGAGATCTTAACATGTAAATTAAGCAAAGGTGTTTTATGACGCTGCTTTCAAAGACAGGAGACGTCCTCAATAGTTCAAAGCTGTGTCGGCACCCCTATTCAACTGTTCTGGACTTGTTTTGAGGCTGCCTGTCCCGACGCCACAGAAGAGCCGATAGAAGGAATCTATCAACCCTAAAATAAAGTGCACGTATATATGGGTACTGCTTCTTTGTATGTTTTTCGCATGGCTTCAAATATATTATTCTTTGGTGGTTGTATTCTTTAAGAATGTAAAACAGCTAGTTTAGAGATATGCTGACTGTGGTGTTATGTTTAACAGGAATCTTTCTGTTTTAAAACAGCTAGTTTAGATATATGCTGATTTTCTTTATACACACCCTGGTGAAGGTTGAAATGATTCCCTTTGTAAAGGGTATTTTGTATCCTCTTTATGCAATATGCTTTGTTGTTCTCATTCATGCTGTTTGTAAATTCCCAGTCATTCTACCACTTAATGTATGCTTGGTTTAATCTTTCTTCTTTTATAACATATCTATTATAATTTGACAGCAAAAAATCTTAATCTAACAGAAAAGAAACAATTCCAGAATAAATGAGGCCCAAATAACTTATGTAGAGAAATTAATTTTTTAATCCAGATGTATGAAAAATACCACAAAGGTGTTTGATAAGATTTTCAGGTATTTTATGTCATTTTGTTTCAAGATCTAAAATGAATATGTTAAAATAATGCAAATACTTAGTTAAATACAGTAAAATCTTAAACATCATAACATACAGGCCATATCATGTTAAGTTAGATCATATTAAGTGTATCATAAAAAGACAACCATATCACATTTGCAGCTGCCTATCCGCCCAGTAAAATCAGAAACACAGTACTAAAAACATGTTTTTTTTTACATAATGTCCGACCATTTGTGATTGTAAAACAATTTCTGACCTCCATTCAATCAATTCAAAGATAAGCGTCCATAGTTTGGCACTGCTTACATCTGAACTAAAATATTTGTAACAAACTTGAACACTGTCTACAATTATAGACTATACTTGAACAGCAGACATGTATTTATTTAATTGTGTATTTATTAATTTCATCGCTTTGTAAATGTTTTCATCTTAACTAAAATAATTGTAATTATTAAGAATTGAATTTACACACGACCAAACAGCCAACTTTGAAAGATTTTCATTTATTTTTTGTTTTTAGAACTTTAATTTGAAAATAATTAGAGAACCTGTATACAGTAGATAGAAAGACCCCGTATTCGAATATCAGCCAACAGCCTTGTGGGAACAGTCCATGCATTACCCTTGAGCAAGGTACTTTACTCAGATTGCTCCAGTAAAAACCCAACTGTATAAATGGGTAATTGTATGTAAAAATAATGTGATATCGTGTAACAATTGGAAGTTGTCCTGGATAAGGGCGTCTGCTAAGAAATAAATAATAATAAAAAAAATTACACAGTGAACAGCCCACCCCCAAGTCTACCTCCCTGAAAAAAGAACAGGCTCAATAGACTTTTCACAGTTAGATAAGGTTATTTTTCAGTGTAATAGTTTAAAATATTACATATTGATTAAGAAGCCTTTATGTAAGTTGTATTCTTCTGAAGGATAGTAGTTAAGACTCTTATTTAAGAAAGATTTCTTACTAAATAAAAAAACAGGTTTTTGTACCTTTTCTTCTATAGGACTGCTTCTTTCTTCTTGGCCAACAGACAGGGTCTGTTCACCATATTCCCCATAACTCTGCTGCTTGGTTAAAAAACAGACTTTCTTCCTTCTTTCTCTATAATTTCTTACTAGTCCTGAGAAATCCCAAAATATATTCAGTTTTAACAGGAAAAGATGACCCTTACTCCTAATCACGTATTAAGCCAAAGAATGTAGTGGTCAAATTTTTTAGCTTCAAAAATAACATTAATTAGATGTCTTTGCTTACAATTGTAAGTCGCCCTGCATAAGGGAGTCTGCTAATAAATAAATAATAATAATAATTAGAGTTCTCTGTAATGTTAATAGAAACCGGTATGCAAATACAGGTGCATTGTGGGGAGGCTCCTAAAAAACCCTAAAACCTTTAAAATTCAGCATGTGCTAACCTTTATTGGATTAAAAAAACACTTTAAATAGTTTTTTTAGAACATGTTGTAATATTAAAATCAACCATTAGATGGATACATGTTTATTATGGACTTGACACAGCTACCTACCACGGCCTGGAAATCCAACCGAAATGTAGGGCCCGGCGCATTTGAGACTTGCTATTATGGGTTAATTTTCAGTGTAATATGTGTATAATATACTGATTATTAGACTATTTTATATGTTTATGGACTCTCTGTATGGTAATAGCCCCTGATTATTGTTAAGGAGGGACTTGAACATAGTAAAAAATGTTTAGGGACTCTCTGTATGGTAATAACCCCTGAATATTCTTACGGAGGGTCTCGAACATAGTAAAAAAACAATGTACTACAATACAACTTGCTTTCTCTTCTTTTTCTTTCTGTCTTTTCTTTGTAATCAAACAAGGGTACAACAGACGCCATTTTTAGGGAGGGTTATTTTTACACAGCATCTTTCTTACAGCCTGCGGATGTAGGAGAGTTGAAATTATTGATAAGACTTTTATTCATATTAAAACATTAGTTTTTGCTTTCAAATACGCTTTTTATACAATATTTATTTTGAAAATAATTAGAAACCGATGCTACAGACACGAGTCTGCGGAATGCTTAATCCTGCTGCATTGATACAGTTTAACAGAATAAATATTATTCTTGTACCTAACCACGCCGTGTATGGTTTTAAAATAATCGCAATAAGACAAATAATATTGTGGAAACATCTATCAACGTCTAAAATAACAGGTTTTTTTAAAAAAAATACTGTTAACTGAAGGAGGCATAAAAAATCCCTTAACGCTATTGATTATTTGTTTTTCAAAGAGATGTCTACCCCATTTGAATACAGTACACAGAACGATCAATTAGACATGGCCTCGTTACACACGTCTTTTTTACAGCCGCGGATGTAGGCGCGGTGAAACTATCAAATACTTTTATTCATATTAAAACATTAGTTTTCGCTTTCAAATACGCCTTTCATACAATATTTATTTTGAAAATAATTAGAAACCGATGCTCACATATTAAAAACGAGCTACAGACACAAGTCTGTGGCTTGCTTAATCCTGCAGCATTTAAACATTTTTCAAAGAGCTGTCTACCCCCATTTGAATACAGTACACAGAACGATCAATTAGACATGGCCTCGCGTCTTTTTTTACAGTCCGCTGATGTAGGCGCGGTGAAACTATCGAAAATACTTTTATTTATATTAAAACATTAGTTTTCGCTTTCAAATACACATTTCATACAATATTTATTTTTGAAAATAATTAGAAACCAATGCTCACATATTAAAAACGAGCTACAGACACGAGTCTGTGGCTTGCTTAACCCTTTGCGGTCCATTGTCGGACTGGGTCCGACATTGCAATTATTCCCCTCAGGTCCTTTGTCGGACTGGGTCCGACATCATTATAGCAACGCAAAAAACGGGTTTCTAGTCGTTTTTTCTCCGGAAAAAGCCGAGAAAACCATTCAATTGCCGAGTGGGAGCGACAGGAGCCGAAACAAGTCGGAAAAAAAAGGCGTATCTCATGAATAGGCATACATGGTATCAGGTATCAGATAACGGGGCAGTCATAGTAAACAAGCTGGCTGAGTGCGTCAGCGCACAGAGACTATCATGGACATTTGCAGAGCTTTTTTCAGATGTTATAGTAATAAAATAATGAATTTGATCGCATTATTGAGGAGTTTGGTGATAAAACGAGTGATCCGGAGATGATTGATCGGTATGTACGACTATTATTTTTATTATTATTTATTTCTTACATAGATGAAAGCAATAGCGAACGAAAGGGTGTGGTGGGGCTGGAGAAGTCTAGTGAGTGCTTTGTTGATTTGCAGGGCCATTTAAACCTGTTTGACTGTGGAAAAAAATACATTTTAAACAGCGCGTCTAAAATTAACTGCGCGTGTGAAAATAAATTGGACCTGACGCGCCTGACGCGCACTTAATAACATTTTTCAAAGAGCTGTCTACCCCCATTTGAATACAGTACACAGAACGATCAATTAGACATGGCCTCGCGTCTTTTTTTACAGTCCGCTGATGTAGGTGCGGTGAAACTATCGAAAATACTTTTATTTATATTAAAACATTAGTTTTCGCTTTCAAATACGCCTTTCATACAATATTTATTTTTGAAAATAATTAGAAACCGATGCTCACATATTAAAAACGAGCTACAGACACGAGTCTGTGGCTTGCTTAATAATACAGCCACTGCAATATTCAATTCGACCAGCAGATGGCAGTAGGCGGCTTGCTTAATAATACAGCCACTGCAATATTCAATTCGACCAGCAGATGGCAGTAGACGGCTTGCTTAATAATACAGCCACTGCAATATTCAATTCGACCAGCAGATGGCAGTAGACGGCTTGCTTAATAATGCGGCATTTAAACATTTTTAACAGAAAAAGATTATTCTTGTACCTAACCACGTCGTGTATGGTTTTAAAATGTTCACATTAATACAAAGAACATATTGGTAACATCTATCAATGTCCAAATTACATTTTAAATAGTTTTTTAGAGTTCTCTGTAAAGTTAATAGAAACCAGTATGCAAATACAGGGCATTATGGGTAGGCTCCTAAAATACCCTAAAACCTTTACAATTCAGCCTGTGCTAACCTTTATTGGATTCAAAAACAACTTTAAATCGTTTTTTGGAACATGTTGTAATATTAAAATCAACTATTAGATGGAAACATGTTTATTATGGAATTGACACAGCTACCTACCACGGCCTGGAAATCCAACCGAAATGTAAGGCCCGGCGCATTTGAGACTTGCTATTATGGGTTAATTTTCAGTGTAGTATGTGTATAATATACTGATTATGAGACTCTTTTCAATGTTTAGGGACTCTCTGTATGGTAATAACCCCTGGTTATTGTTACGGAGGTTCTCAAACATAGTAAAAAAACATTGCATTTCAATACAACTTGCTTTCTCTTCTTTCTTTCTATCTTTTCTTTGTAATAGTCTATAAAATAAGGGTACAACAGATGCCATTTTTAGGGAGTGTGATTTTTGACGGATGTCCGGTAAAAAGGGACGGGTCATAAATCACTCAAAAGCGTGGGAAAAAGGGGCGAGGCTTTAGAGCCATAAATCACTCAAAGTGTGAGAAAAAGGGGAGGGACTTAAGGGTCATAAATCGTGGAAAGGGGTGGGGCTTAAGGTCATAAATCAACCAATAGGGACGGGGCTTTACTACTTGCATTGTAAAGTTTTAACATTACTTCCCTTGATTTACATTCTTTTTTAAACTTTTCACAGTATATCTGAGCATCGTGTTGGCCTTTTTATAGCTTTCCCACATTGTCTAGATGAAGACATTTCTGAGTCAACATAAACTCCTAGGTCTTTTTCATAGATTCCTTCTTCAATTTCAGTATCTCCCATATGGTATTTATAATGTACATTTTTCTTGCCTGCGTGCAGTACCTTACATTTTTCTCTATTAAATGTAATTTGCCATGTGTCTACTCAGTTCTGAATGTTGTCTAGATCATTTTGAATGACCTTTGCTGCTGCAACAGTGTTTGCCACTCATCCTATTTTTGTGTCATCTGCAAATTTAACAAGCTTGCTTACGATATGCTCTTCCCTGTCCGCTGAAAATACAAAAATGAAGCTGAAACTGGATGATCTGGAAAATTGCTCATGCAGGCAGAACGCCAGGGTGATTTTAATCCCGGGGGGCTGAGGGGTCTAGGCCAACTACCTGTTGTTGAAGCCAACACCCTGGGATCCTTCAAGACGCTGCTTGATGAGATTCTGGGATCAATAAGCTACTAACAACCAAAGGAGCAAGATGGGCTGAATGGCCTCCTCTCATTTGTAAACTTTCTTATGTTCTATGTTCTAAAGGTGTGGGGAGCTGTAGCAGAGTAAGAGCCCTGCCTATAAATAGGTGGGTGCTTGTGTGTGTTTTGGTGGTGGTTGGCAGGGATGGGGTTCATTCCTGTCCCTGCCAAAAACATGTGAGAATGTGGTGTTAATAAGTGGTGTTAATTGGGAACAGTCACATCCTATAAAAAGAGAACCTAAGACAACAGGGAGCTGGAACAAAGAGGAGGTACAGTGTTTTGTTTAATTTATAAAAGTATATGGGTTTTGGTTACCGGTAAACTGCTTAGCTGTCCGGTATAGTTTAGTTAGCACTCCTGGAAAGAGTTCGTTTTTTCTTTATTTTGTTTTATGTTTAAAATACATATATGGGCCTGCCCTGTTTAAAAACCTACCTGTTAATTATACACAAAAAGACAAGTGAAGACGGTCCTGCATGTGGCAAGCTCAGCCCAGTTTCTCACATATGGTGGCTTGCGTGGGATAAACAACGCCTCCAAAACAGGCCAGAGACAGTACTTGGGTACATTTTTTTTGTTTGTTTGTTTTTGAATGAAGAGGATGAAGGAGGCTCCGCTGTGCTTGCACTGTGCAAAGGATGGAAAGGAAGGGTTACCTACGCTCGTGGAGTTGGAGTGTGTGTTGGATTTTTACAGTATGGCACTCCACAAGCAGGCCAAATTCAGGCAACCACAGCATTGGGGCTTGATGGCAACCATGGAGGCCTGGGAAAACTGGTTGTCCCACCACCCTGACCTGTTCCCAGCGCCTTGATTTTACTGTATGGTATTGTGGTGATCCCAGCCACCACTGGAAGGACTGCCCGGATGACAGTTCAACAGAATGGTGTGGACTGTGTGAGCACTTTGGACATGGGTGGCGAGAATGTCCAGAGCCAGAGTCGGACAGAGGGAAGTCGGAGCTCCTGATACAGGAAGTAAAGTGATACAACCAGAAGGGGGGAGCACGAGTGTCCCGCGCCCACAAGCGGGAAGCCAGTGTCTCCAACGTCCAAGAAGGGGAAGCCCACGTGTCCAGAGCACAAGAGAGGGAAGCAGCAGTCTCCAGTGACCGAGGGAGAGCTGCACCAGTCTCCAGAGACAGAGGGAGACTACTCCCGCCTCCACCGCCAGCGGGAGACTACCCACTGCTTCCGCCTCCACCACCACAGGAAGACTACCTGCTGCTCCCGCCTCCACTGCCAGAGGGAGACTACCTGCTGCCCCCATCTCCACCGCCAGAGGGAGACTGCCTGCTGCTCCCACCTCCATCGCCAAAGGGAGACTACTCGCTGCTCCCGCCTCCATCACTAGCGGGAGACTACATGCTGCTCCCACCTCCACTGCCAAAGGGAGACTACCTGCTGCCCCCACCTCCACCGCAAGAGGGAGACTGCCTGCTGCTCCCACCTCCACCGCCACAGGGAGACTACCTGCTGCTCCTGCTTCCACTGCCACAGGGAGACTACCTGCTGCTCCTGCCTCCACCGCCACAGGGAGACTACCTGCTGCCCCCACCTCCACCGCCAGAGGGAGACTGCCTGCTGCTCCCACCTCCACCGCCAAAGGGAGACTACCCACTGCTCCTGCCTCCACCACTAGCTGGAGACTACATGCTGCTCTCACCAGAGGGAGACTACCCGTTGCAGTGGCTGGTGGAGTCTACAGGACAACAGGGAGGCCCACTTCAGCAGGCACTACATTTGCTGTTGAGGGGAGACTGGCGAAAGCCAGTTGCATGTCCAAGTGCAGAGTGCCCAGTGCCGCCTTCCAAGGGTCCTGCACCGCCTAGGGCTGCAAGTTCGCCATCGCCCGGGGATGCCTGCACGCATAGTCACTGTCAGCATTGCAGCTGCCAGCGGTACCCCTAATAACATTGCCATTGCTCCCCACAGAACTGAAGGAGCCAGCCTTGTCTTTGAAGGAGGACCTCAACTGTGGCCACCACCCATAAACCCATTTTTTCCTGTGTTCCTGGGCAGGAAATACAAAAGAGACTTTTGGGAATTGGGGGGGGGGGGTTGTGTGTGTTTTGGTGGTGGTTGGCAGGGATGGGGTTATCCTGTCCCTGCCAAAAACATGTGCATTATAAATATCATATGGGAGATACTGAAATTTATGAAGGAATCTATGAAAAAGACCAAGGAGTTTATGTTTACTTCATCTAGACAATGTGGGGAAGCTATAAAAAAGGCCAACAATATGCTCTGATATATTGTGAGAAGTGTCAGCATTGCAGCAGTCAAGGGAAGTAATGTTAAAACTTTACAATGCATTAGTAATACCTCACTTAGAATATTGTGTTCAGTTCTGGTCACCTCGTTACAAAAAGGATATTGCTGCTCTAGAAAGAGTGCAAAGAAGTGCAACCAGAATTATCCCGGGTTTAAAAGGCATGTTGTATGCAGACAGGCTAAAAGAATTGAATCTATTCAGTCTATGCGGTGATCTGATTCAAACATTCAAAATCCTAAAAGATATAGACAATGTCGACCCAGGGGACTTTTTTGACCTGAAGAAAGAAACAAGGACCAGGGGTCACAAATGGAGATTAGATAAAGGGGCATTCAGAACAGAAAATAGGAGGCACTTCTTTACACAGAGAATTGTGAGGGTCTGGAAGCAACTCCCCAATAATGTTGTTGAAGCTGACACCCTGGGACCTTCAAGAAGCTGCTTGATGAGATTCTGGGATCAATCTTAGTGGGTTTTAATGTACCTTTAAAATTGCTGCTTTTGTATTATTATGTGTATACTGTTATTTAAATGGTCTGACTGTGGCAGTTGTATGTGTGACATGCTATACAAATGTATTGTGGTTTGTTCTTTTTCCTGCTATGTACTGTACAGTGATTTGCGATACCTTTGTATAAAAAGTGCTATATAAATGCAATAAATAAATAAATAAATAAAATTTGGCAAATTCTCTGGGTATAAACTAAATCTCCATAACAGCGAATTGTTCCCCATCAACTCGGCTGCTATAAATTATCCTCGCTTCACCTTTCCTTTCAAAATTGCTTCCAATAAATTAACATAATTGGGTATCACAGTAACACCTTTCTATAATGACCTCTTAAAATCTAATTTCACTTCATTACTGGAACACACCAAACAAGACTTTGTGTGTTACCTTTAACGCTTGCTGGCCCTATTAACTCTGTAAATATGAACACGCTACCTACATTTTTATATGTCTTCCAGTGCTCATCCCCAAATCCTTTTTCAACTCACTTGATCAAAGTATCTCCTCTTTTATTTGAAACAAGAGGCCTCCTCATGTTTGCAGAATCTTCCTGCAGAGGCCAAAGTCTTTGGGAGGATTGGTGCTGCCTAACTTTCAGTTTTACTACTGGTCAGCTAACATTCATAGTATTGCCTACTAGTTACACTCTCGTCATCAGGCTGGCCCTGCATGGCTATGAATGGAAGCTGCTTCATGTCAGTCTACATCTCTATCCGCTTTGCTCTATTCCTCCTTACCTCTTTCTCTCTCAATTCAGCACTAACCCTCTAGTTCGACAGTCTCTAAGGATTTGGACACAGTTCAGGAAACACTTTGGCTTGCAATCTATCTCTGTATTTTCCCCCATTGATGCCAATCACCTGTTCCCTCCTTCTCTGGGGGATCTGGCATATCTAGCACAAAAAAGGTATTAAGTCTCTTAAAGACCTATACATTGATAATAATTTTGCATCTTTTGACCAACTTTCCCAAAAATGTAATCTTCCCAGAACTCATTTTTTCTGTTACCCACAGGTCCGGAATTTTGTTGCACAATTTCCTATGTTACCCCCAAAATCTACTGATTCTATACTTGAGTGTAACCCAAACTGCAAAAGTATGATTTTAAAATGATACACCACTATTTTCCCCCTACATTGCCCTTCACTTTCCACAATTAAGAACATAAGAACATAAGAAAGTTTACAAACGAGAGGAGGCCATTCAGCCCATCTTGCTCGAATCTCATCAAGCAGCTTCTTGAAGGATCCCAGGGTGTCAGCTTCAACAGCATTACTGGTGTTGGTTCCAGACCCTCACAATTCTCTGTGTAAAAAAGTGCCTCCTATTTTCTGTTCTGAATGCCCCTTTATCTAATCTCCATTTGTGACCCCTGGTCCTTGTTTCTTTTTTCAGGTCAAAAAAGTTCCCTGGGTCGACATTGTCTATACCTTTTAGGATTTTGAATGCTTGAATCAGATCACCGCGTAGTCTTCTTTGTTCAAGACTGAATAGATTCAATTCTTTTAGCCTGTCTGCTTTTAAACCCTGGATAATTCTGGGTGCTCTTCTTTGCACTCTTTCTAGAGCAGCACTATCCTTTTTGTAACGAGGTGACCAGACCTGAACACAATATTCTAGGTTAGGTCTTACTAATGCATTGTAAAGTTTTAACATTACTTCCCTTGATTTAAATTCAGCACTTCTCACAATATATCCGAGCATCTTGTTGGCCTTTTTTTATAGCTTCCCCACATTGTCCAGATGAAGACATTTCTGAGTCAACATAAACTCCTAGGTCTTTTTCAATTAAATTGTTGTGGGAAGCAGATTTGGGTTTCAGTGTCTCAGATGAGGATTGGGAGCAAATCCTTACTCGGGTTCATTCATCTTCTGTCTGTGCCAGACATGGATCGATACAATTTAAAATTTTACATCGCATCCATTTATGTAAGACTAAATTGGCTAAGATCTTCCCGGATTTGGATCCAACCTGTGACAGATGTAAGTAGGTGCCCGCCTCCCTTATACATATGTTATGGTTATGTCCCAGGTTGGCTCTTTCTGGACCTTCGTTTTTTAAACTTTTTCTCAAATTACTGAAACAAACATTGACCCCTCTCCCTTATTGCCCTATTTTGGTGTAGTGCCCAACGACATCCCTCTGACCGAGTTGCAGTCAGATTCCCTGGCCTTTGCTACCTTGCTTGCCAGACGCCTAATTCTGTTTAACTGGAAGCAAGCTGCCCCACCCTCTCACATCCACTGGGTTAGGGATGTCATGCAATGTCTTAATCTTGAAAAAATTAAATTCACAATTCGGGGACACACAACAAAATTCTACATAGCATGGTATCACTTTTTAACATTCCGTGAACAACTCCAGTTCCTGCTTGCACCTTGAGCCAGCTTAAGACCTGCTAAAAGCTTTCTTCCACCCACTGCTCTTTGTATCCACTGAATGTGGCTGTTTACAGTTGCACATTTTTTTCTCTTACCTTTTCTTTCTTTATCTCCTCTCTATTTTCCATCAATTGCAGTGTGCATTTAAGCTTATTTTATTGTGTACATTTATTTTTTTTCCCCTACTGCTGATTGCTTTCTTTATTTACTTTTGTTGATAATATAAAATCAATGAACAAAGTTATAAAAAAGAACTTTAAGGGCCATACTCAGTACATCGTACCCCTTTCAGATGGTTGGTTCCTTGTTTTCCTGAGCTAAAATCATTTGTGTATGCCCGGGCAAACGCAGTACACGGTGTACCATATTTTATCATGTACCTCAAAATAACACCGGTACTGCTGATGACATAACAAAGAGGATCTAGGCATCCATTCAGATGAGGAAAGTGAAGGGAAGACAATGATACAGAAGAAGTTGTGTTTGACTATAAGTTTGTAAACTTTTACTTTTCTTTTTTTAATAACATGGGTTCAATATGGTATCTGTGTCCTGTTTATTTGTTTCTTGTTGAGTGTAGCATTTATTCAAGGGAGGTGTTTATTCCGTTAATTTGAGGATATACGGTAGACATGAAATTGCTTAAAAATAAAACAATTAACCAAAGTTTGTAGGGGTACAAAAATGCCACATTACATTTACTGACAAGTTGTTCTGGCTATTGAATTCATTTTAATCGTGTAAGAACTTTGATCAAATGTGAACCTGTAAAAGTTGCTAAACATTGTAATTAATGAAACAAAAAATAACAGAAACGAAACTTAGAGGCAAAACAATAATCACAGTACTTCTTTTATTCTAGCATGGGGTCTTCATTTAAGAAAATGAATGTAACTTCATGGTATTTTATGTTTCCTGTTCATAGCATAAACATTTAACATGTGAAAGAGATTCACTCATATTTCATCCTAGCATTAAAATATTTCATAATGAAAATGCCTTAAATTTCATACTAGCCACTGCTTCCTTTGCAGCCCAAGTAAGTCTGATTGTTAATAGGGTACTAAATCATTAAATGCATCAAACTAGGATGGCTGGCCATCCTAAAAGTAGCAAGTGTAAATAGGGTACTAGTTTCTATTGTTCATATTTAGTGCAGCGGGTATTAGGACCCAAATGACTCCTATTACTGCACAAAATGTGAAGCTCTAGTGGGGTCTTAATGCCTGTGAGCTTTGACAGGAAGCAAAACATAAGATGATTGTGCTTCAGCCAATCGATGAAGAAAACTATTTCTAGAAAACAGAAATAACAGAAAAAAACTAAAAGGAACTTTTAAAATCTTTGGTTATTTAATCTTTACCTGTATATTAAGTCCATTGTTAATTACACAATTCTGACAAGGTAAGGCTATGCGTTGGATGTGAAGGATGGAATGACACAAGTTCCACGGCTTACTTCTGAAATTAACTTTGTTATCAAAGGTAATGGCTTACAGACCAATATTTAATCAAAATGTTGTTAAATTATTATTTTTACCTGTGATACCAGAATGAGCTGACAGTGCTCTATGGAAAACATCTAATCCTGCCTGGTCCATTGATGTGGGAAATAGACAATCCTCAAATGGGGGTACAGGCATCATGTGACGGGAACCTTGGTGCTGTATGGTCCTTGGTGCTTCACTGTATGAAGGAGGATAAAATGTCTGTAACTGCCCATAAAAACCTAAAAAGAAAAAAAAGAAGACAAAAAGAAGCTGCATGCATTCTTTTTATTATCTTTCTGTACTATAATGGTTTGCTACAAATATTGAGAATGACAGGAACAGGAACCATGTCTGCTTCCTATAGATCTGTGAGCGCACCTCAATCCTGACCTGAACACCCCCTGCCATTTATTTTTCTCAATCAGGGACTTACAAATTCTGGTGTTTATGACGTAGATCTATAATATAAACATAGGTTAACATTTTAAAAAACATGTTACAATATGGCAAGTTGACTGCCAGGTTCTGGGTTGCTATGCTAGCATAATATGTCTTGGTACTTTGTTTGAATTTATAACACAAACATTTTTCTGTGATATTATAAACATGTTAGGTTTATTTTAGGGAAGTTACTGAGGAGATAGACTCTGATATATGAAGGTTGTGGTCCCCACGGTTTCGTTAAAAGGTGTAATCTGTTACTCAATATATATTTGCACAATAAAAGTATTAAAAATAAAATGTCAACATAAGAAGATCAAAATATTTTAAAATGTGTTGGTGAGCACGAAACAGGCGATTTTGTGCCGGATGCAGTAAGACAGACTGACCCTTGGTCATATGTTTACAAACAATTAACAGAAGGTCCGGATAAAAAGAAAGATAAAAAAAGTGGTGAAAATGATCATTTGAGAGTGCTCAATATTACTATCGAACACAACCTGCAGGAAACTAAATACAAAATATAAGAAAACACAACAATTGAAAATAATGACTCAAAACTAAAAAGGGATGACACAGGGTCTGTATGCATCCCGTCGACAGGCATGTCGTATGCAGACAGGCTAAAATAATTGAATCTATTCAGTCTTGAACAAAGAAGACTACGCGGTGATCTGATTCAAGCATTCAAAATCCTAAAAGGTATAGACAATGTCGACCCAGGGGACTTTTTTGACCTGAAAAAAGAAACAAGGACCAGGGCTCGCAAATGGAGATTATATAAAGGGGCATTCAGAACAGAAAATAAGGGGCACTTTTTTACACAGAGAATTGTGAGGGTCTGGAACCAACTCCCCAGTAATGTTGTTGAAGCTGAAACCCTGACGATCCTTTAAGAAGCTGCTTGATGAGATTCTGGGATCAATAAGCTACTAACAATAAGCTACTAACAAACAAACGAACAAGATGGGCTGAATGGCCTCCTCTCTTTTGTAAACTTTCTTATGTTCTTATGTTCTTATGAATATAAACTAAAATTGGATTACATATGTGGTTAATTACGAATGTACAAAACTCAAATGGAAAAAAGTAAAGTGCACATGATAATATGATGTAATATTAAAAGATGAGAGAACCAACTTACAAGGGCTAAATAAGACTCTAGAGTTAGATTCTGGTATAGTAGGCAAACATGTTAAATTTACAGACAACAAAAATAGGAGTGGCAAACAAGCAGCAAAGGTCATTCAAAATGATCTAGACAGCATTCAGAACTGGGCAGACACATGGCAAATGACATTTAATAGAGAAAATTGTAAGGTACTGCACGCAGGCAATATAATGTGCATTATAAATACCATATGGGAGATACTGAAATTGAATAAGGAATCTATGAAAAAGACCTATGAGTTTATGTTGACTCTGAAATGTCTTCATCTAGACAATGTGGGGAAGCTATAAAAAAGACCAACAAAATGCTCGGATATATAGTGAAAAGTGTTGAATTTAAAACAAGGGAAGTAATGTTAAAACTTTACAATGCATTGTCGACCCAGGGAACATTTTTGACCTGAAAAAAGAAACAAGGAGCAGGGGTCACAAATGGAGATTTGATAAAGGGGCATTCAGAACAGAAAATAGGAGGCACTTTTTTACACAGAGAATTGTAAGGGTCTGGAACCAACTCCCCAGTAATGCTGTTGAAGCTGACACCCGGGATCCCTCAAGAAGCTGCTTGATGAGATTTTAGGATCAATAAGCTACTAACGACCAAATGAGCAAGATGGGCCGAATGGCCTCCTCTCGTTTGTAAACTTTCTTATGTTCTTATATAGATGGCTTTGGTGTCTGCTAAAATGCACTGACTTTCTCTGCTAAATGAAGCAGTTGTGAAGGGGATAAACAATGTTCCCTTCACATTGTCTCCCCATTAAGATATTGATATTTGCAGAACAGGTGGAAGTGACATGTTCTTGCATTAATTTGATAAATGTGATATTTTGTAAATGCAATGGAAATAGATATATTTAATTTTAAGATGGCTGACCTATCTAACACTTGACATGTACAAAAAACATGAAATGACAGTAACTGTCCTGATATGGGTTTTTCAAAACAGCCCTGCACCTTCATTAATTTTCAGTTTGCCACAAGAATTTACCTCAGACAATGTTTAACTAGCTTGGTTAATGCACAAACGCTTTTAATCAAATTCCAGTCACAAATAACTGCTTCTTTGGTTTAGAGACATTTGTGGGCTTTTTAAAGTTTTACAAACTTTAACTAAACAAACACTTGATACAAGAACTGTCAAGCCCCATTGTCATCAATAGTGGAACTATTAACTGTCAAACACTGACAAGTATTTCAAATGGTGTGTCTCTTACCTTGAACATGGATGCCATTGGGTTGCACTGGAGGATTTGTCTGGTAGGGTTTCAGGCAAGGCTGTGAGTTCTGCTGGATGTGGGGTGGCTGAGGGTTTCTGCTCTGCATCATGAAAGGGGGAGCAGGGATTCTCCTTGGGCTGGTGTGATGAGGAGATGGGGCTGTAAACCTGCAGACATGGAGAAGAACCACATATGAGTTTTCAGCTTTGCAGACATGCATGTTGTTTATCTTAAATAAACTTAAATAAATCCACCTAAAAAAACCCAAGTGATAAAGAACTCCAAAGGTAGTAGGCATTACCAGGAAAATAGTCTAGCCTTATACACCGGATTGGGCTTCATCTTGGATTATGTTTCAGATAAGGTTTGAGGGAGCAAAGAAGTAAAAAAGAAAAAGAAAAGAATAAGGTTCATGAAGAAGCAGTGCATGCTGCTCTCAAAAGAGATGGAAGACATGTCAATGGCTTGACCTCTCATATCCAATAATTTCCTAAGTTAACACTTAAGCATCTTAATGAATATGATTTTTAATGACCATTTTGGTAACACCAGAGCTCCACAACAGGCCAAAGCTTACATTATGTATGATGTGGTTGTGTGGGTGTGAAAGGGCAGCGTGTTGGCCGTAGGAAACAAAACAAAGAAACAAGGCACAAGGGCCACAAAAAAAAAGGTTTACACAAAATAACAGCTCAGGCTGGGCAATGGCCATCGCTGAATTGCAAAAACACAGTGCACAATCTCACCCTAAACTCCTCTACCAAACAAAGGATTTTTGCTTCCTTTTATACCATGTGGCTGGGACTTGATTGATAATCAATTGTTTTTAATCAAGACCCAGCCACATTCCACTTGGTATTGACAGGGATGGAATTAACCTCATCCCTGCCAAACCTAAATAAAAATACACCATTTATAAGTGCAGGGCTTCTGCCCTGTCACAGGGGATGTTCAATATTCTTTCGGAGACATATTCACATGTAATACAAAATACATGACAATTATATCTATTAGACAATAATTAATGATACATTTAAAATGTAAAAAAGAAAACAGCCTACTGAATTTAGTTCAAAATGTAAAGTTGTTCTACATCACAAGAAAAAGGGTACCCGTGATAATGTTGCTAGTGTTTGTGCCTGTTAGACTGTTAGCACTCCTTTGAGAGGCTTGACTGTAAACAGTTTTGGACAAGGTTTATTTACATAGTCTCTAACGTCAAAGGACTAAGTTATTCCACTTATACCGTATCTACACTACATAAGTACCGAACTTAAAACAATCAATTATCTTGACAAACCTGGATTCACAGCACCCATACCGTTGCTACTTGTTGGCAGGATAAATCTGGAACTGGAGAGTACGCCCCTTTCAGTACAGATCTGCAGCTGATTAGCATTTATGCTGGATGTGCTTCAGGCTTGATTCCAAATGCTTGATTAATTTTTAAAGTGCAGAAGCAAAAAGGTGACTACCATGGAGAAATGAACTATGAGAATTTTGAGAAGTGGATGCAGATAATAAATTACTTCCAAATTGCCTCAGTCCTCTGTTGTGGTACTTGATAATGGCCGCTATCACATAGACCAGGGGTGCCCAATCCTGGTCCTGGAGGGCCGATGTCCCTCCTGGCTTTTGTTGCAACTGTGCCCTAAATTACTTAATTGGACCAACCAAGCACTTATTAGAAGCTTAATTGGTCCAATTAATCAATTTAGTGTACAGTTTGAACAAAAACCAGGAGGGCATCGGCCCTCCAGGACCAGGATTGGGCACCCCTGACATAAACATTGGAATTGCTTACTGGGGAAACAATCTGGTTGTAGAAGATCAAATTGAAAAGATCTTCAAAAGATCATCATTAGTCATCATCAGTGGAAGTAATAGTAGTGACTCAGATTCGCTTATTTAGACACTGATCAGGACCATGCTGAGGAATGACCGTATAATAAATAAAAAACAACACAACTGGCACTCAGCACAGAAAAAGAAAATTCAGCTCCACAACACCTAATTCTGAAAACCAACTTGCTATTTTACAGTTACAAGTTTGAACTGTTCACATTGTTACAGTTGCATTTTAACTCCTAGTACAACCATTGCAATTGCAGTTTTCTCTGTATTGTATCACATAATGCAAACCTTATTTTAAACTCTGTTCAAGTTATCAAAGTTGTTACTATTTTACAAATAAAATTCGTTATGCAGTTCACTCTCTGTCTAATAACTCACTGACATAAAATAAGTAGAGTACCCCCCCCCCCCCAACAAGTAACACATAACTTTAGAACTCTGGCAGGAAAAAATTGCTCACCAGGGATTATAAAAAAATACTGCATGGGGTAGTGTGTGATTGTGACAGGATGGCTTGCAGTGGTGAGGTGTGGTGATGTCACGGACCAGGAAGTAACTGAACCAAAACAGTGGATGGGCGGGTGAAACTGAACGCAACGGCATTCAGCTTATTTTATTAAATCAATAAACCAAAATATTTAAACAAACAAAACACAAAACAAAAAGGCGCGTTGGCCAAACAAATAAACAGAAACAAGTATATTTACATATAGCAATTGTTCTTAACTGTTTTCTCTCTCCTCGCTCTCTCTGCTCCCTGTACTCTCCTCTGTACACTCCACCCCGCAGCACGGACAGCTGCAGGTTCTTATACCCTGGCTGAGGGGTATACTAGCTGTTAATTATCTTATTACCCCTCGGCCACAGTCTGCACGAGTTTAGTAAGGATGCGTGACTGTCAGCTAGTTAAATAATCAGTAGCTGATCAGCCACGCATCCTCACGAGGTTTTTAAAATATAAATAACAAATATCAAAATCGGCTTTCGCTGTAATAAACAAATCATAATAAATAAATAAACAAAGGGGCGGGACACTCCGCCACAGTGATAAATGAGAATTTAATGCCCACCCTCAGGGTGGTATGCTTAGATAAACCCCTCAGGCTTCGCCCCCTAAATTCTCATATCACACACTACCCCATGTGTTATTCTCTATTTACCAACGGCAAATAGATGACATTGACAACATAGCTCATTCGAAAAATAACACTACCTACAGAAAGTGTAGTAGTCCACCTTTTGTGTAATGTGACTAGAATTTAAGTGGGGCCAGTAATACTGTATACATGGATATACAGACGTGCTCAATTTTGTTGGTACCCTTACAGCTCATTGAAATAATGCTTCATTCCTCCTGAAAAGTGATGAAATTAAAAGCTATTTTATCATGTATACTTGCATGCCTTTGGTATGTCATAGAATAAAGCAAAGAAGCTGTGAAAAGAGATGAATTATTGCTTATTCTACAAAGATATTCTAAAATGGCCTGGACACATTTGTTGGTACCCCTTAGAAAAGATAATAAATAATTGGATTAATTGAATAATAGACAAGCATGGTAAAGGTAAAGGCTACAAGACCATCTCCAAGCAGCTTGATGTTCCTGTGACAACAGTTGCAAATATTATTAAGAAGTTTAAGGTCCATGGAACTGTAGCCAACCTCCCTGGGTGCGGCCGCAAGAGGAAAATCGACCCCAGAGTGAACAGAAGGATAGTTCAAGGTATGTCAGAAGGTGAAGGTACGTCAGTTTCTGATCGCACCATCCATCGCTTTTTGAGCGAAAGTGGGCTCCATGGAAGAAGACCCAGGAGGACTCCACTTTTGACAGAAAAACATAAAAAAGCCAGACTGGAATTTGCTAAAATGCATATTGACAAGCCACAATCCTTCTGGGAGAATGTCCTTTGGACAGATGAGTCAAAACTGGAGCTTTTTGGCAAGTCACATCAGCTCTATGTTCACAGACGAAAAAATGAAGCTTTCAAAGAAAAGAACACCATACCTACAGTGAAACATGGAGGAGGCTCTGTTATGTTTTGGGGCTGCTTTGCTGCGCCTGGCACAGGGTGCCTTGAATCTGTGCAGGGCACAATGAAATCTCAAGACTATCAAGGCATTCTGGAGCGAAATGTACTGCCCAGTGTCAGAAAGCTCTGTCTCAGTCGTAGGTCATGGGTCCTCCAACAGGATAATGACCCAAAACACACAGCTAAAAGCACCCAAGAATGGATAAGAACAAAACATTGGACTATTCTGAAGTGGCCTTCTATGAGTCCTGATCTGAATCCTATCGAACATCTATGGAAAGAGCTGAAACTTGCAGTCTGGAGAAGGCACCCATCAAACCTGAGACAGCTGGAGCAGTTTGCTCAGGAAGAGTGGGCCAAACTACCTGTTAACAGGTGCAGAAGTCTCATTGAGAGCTACAGAAAACGTTTGATTGCAGTGATTGCCTCTGAAGGTTGTGCAACAAAATATTAGGTTAGCGGTCCCATCATTTTTGTCCATGCCATTTTCATTTGTTTTCTTATTTACAATATTATGTTGAATAAAAAATCAAAAACAAAGTCTGATTTCTATTAAATATGGAATAAACAATGGCGGATGCCAATTACTTTTGTCAGTTTCAAGTTATTTCAGAGAAAATTGTGCATTCTTCGTTTTTTGTGGAGGGGTACCAACAAATATGAGCACGTCTGTATATGTACCAAAATAGATCAAAAGGTTTCTACATTTTTGTTCTCTGAATACAATATGATAGTATTTTCATGCTGAAGACATTCTAATGCAATGCATTTGGGGATCTGAAGAAGATGAAATTTAGTACAGCATGCGATTCAGTCCTAAAAAGTTTATGTGCCAAGGATATATCTATAGCTACAGTAAATAACCAGACAAGTAAAAGTATACAGAACTGCTATCTAACTTTGTTTTTAATTAAATTTAACTGCACGTGGATCTAACTGTTTTTTTAAAGACAGTATTTGTTACCTAAACTGAAACATTGTCAAGCATAGCTTATTAAAAGTAAGCTCTTTATATAAAACCATGATGACTTTCTGCCAACCATAAAAAAAACCTATAAAATTAGTTTACCCATACCCATCAAAAACTGAAATTCTTTTCTTCCCATCCCCCTCTTTTCCACCACCCTGCCCCACCATCTCATTCCCTCCCTTGTCCCTCATTCCATCCCGCTCTGCTTGTAACCTCAGCGTCATCTTCGACTCTACCCTCTCCCTTTCTGACCATATCTTGGCCATAACACGCACCTGCCGCTTCCACCTATTCAACATCTGCAAAATATGCCTGTCCATTTCCTTTTCTGCTACTAAACTTCTGGACTACTGTGACAGAGATCGAATGAGTCTTAGTGTTAGATCTCCCTCTCGACCTGTGAGAGCACGGTATACGAGGAACAGAGTACCCTTAATGAAATGGCACGACAATTTATTCCGTAGGGTAGATGGAAGTCGGTCAGTTCGGAAGGGGGCGGAGCCATGGCACCCGAGCTCAGTGACCCAGACGGTAAGCGGCGTGGCATCCGAGGACTGGAGGAGCGGATGCGCTCGTTAACCTCGGGGTCATGGGCGAGGGTATAAATAGGGGGCATGGCTTGAGTGATCTGTTCCTTTGCAGATGGTTAAACCAAATAACCTAGAAGGAGCCCGTCTTGTTTGTGCTAAAACCGTGAGTGATTGCTTGTCTGTGTATTTACACTGTTTGTCTTGTGTGTCGTTTCTCACAAAGATTACTGAGCACGATCCGGAGCTGCAGCCGCCGGCCAGCGAAAAACCCGGACTTCACCACGCACCTTTGCACTACAGTTTGCACCTTTAGCACTTTAATCACGCACTGTCTTTGTGTTTGTGTTTAGTGTGGGTGTCTGAACGGGACTTTGGGGTTGCGGGTCAAACCCGTAGGATTTACAAATAGAAGTGATACACGCCGCTGTATCACTTCCAGCACTATTATTATTTGCAGGTTTTGCCTTAAGGCTCTGGACATTTATTAAATTAAATAAACACCCTTGCACCTGTACCAACGTTGTCTGTGTGATTCTTCTGCACTGCACTCACCTGCACGTCATTACCACTTTGCCACAACTACTCTTTCATTTTCACCCGCCTTGACTACTGTAACTCCCTCCTCCTTGGCCTCCCCTCCTACGCCTTTACACCATTACAACAAATTCAAAACGCCTCTGCCCGTACCATATCTCCCCTCTCCTCCTCCCTCCCTGTCTATTATCGTTGCCTGTTCAAATTCCTTACCCTTGTGTACAAATCTCTCCATGGTCTTGCCCCACATTATCTAGCTGCTCTGAACACCTATGTTCCCCCACGTCCCTTATGCTCCCAATCACTATTGTCCCTCTTGGTCCCACCCTTGCCCTGTGCCCAACCCCGTTCCCGTTGCTTTTCCCTTCTTGCTCCCCTTCATTGGAATAGACTGGTCCTTGTTTATTTTTTCAGGTCAAAAAAGTCCCCTGGGTCGACATTGTCTATACCTTTTAGGATTTTGAATGTTTGAATCAGATCGCTGCGTAGTCTTCTTTGTTCAAGACTGAATAGATTCAATTATTTTAGCCTGTCTGCATATGACATGCCTTTTAAACCCAGGATAATTCTGGTTGCTCTTCTTTGCACTCTTTCTAGAGCAGCAATATCCTTTTTGTAACGAGGTGACCAGAACTGAACATAATATTCTAGGTGAGGTCTTACTAATTAATGCATTGTAAAGTTTTAACATTACTTCCCTTGATTTAAATTCAACACTTTTCACAATATATCCGAGCATCTTGTTAGCCTTTTTTATTGTTTCCCCACATTGTCTATATTAAGACATTTCTGAGTCAACATAAACTCCTAGGTCTTTTTCATAGTTCCCTTCTTCAATTTCAGTATCTCCCATATGATATTTATAATACACATTTTTATGCCTACATGCAATACTTTACACTTTTCTCTATTAAATTTCATTTGCCATGTGTCTGCCCAGTTCTGAATGTTGTCTAGATCATTTTGAATGACCTTTGCTGCTGCAACAGTGTTTGCCACTCCTCCTATTTTTGTGTCATCTGCAAATTTTGCTGTGAGATAACATTTTTTTCAAAGAGATAACTAGACTACTTTTAAAACAGGAAATATACAGAGAACTTGAATAATTAAAGAATGTAAAAATGAACGCTTTAGAAGGCTAAATTAGGGCTACTGATTTTCCACGATCGCAGAATCACGGACAGAATCACTGAATTAGGCATTGGGAACAGAATTGGCATTTTGGGAATGGAATTGTGCTTTGCAACTGCACCTTTAAAAAAAAATGCGAGGGGGGCTCCCGAGTGGCACATCCAGTAAAGGCTCTCTGCGTGGAGTGCAGGATGTGCACTCCACGCAATGTTCACGAGTTCGAGTCCAGGCTATTCCTTTGCCGACCGAGGACGGGAGTTTCCAGGGGGCAGCGCTCAATTGGCCGAGTGCCGCCCGGGGGGAGGGAGGGTTAGGTTGGCCAGGGTGTCCTCAGCTAACTGCACACCAGCGACCCCTGTAGTCTGGCCGGGCGCCTCCGGGCTTGCCTGTAAGCTGCCTGAGAGCTGCATTGTCCTCCGACACTGTAGTTCTTGGGTGGCTGCATGGTGAGTCCGCAGTGTGAAAAAAAGTGGTCGGCTGACGGCACACGCTTCAGAGGACAGCGTGTGTTCGCCTTCGCCCTCCCGAGTCAGTGCAGGGGTGGTAGCAGTGAGCTGAGTCTAAAAATAATTAGCCATTTCAAATTGGGAGAAAATAATAAATAATACTGCTGTTATTCTCCTATAAAAAATAATGGATTGCTTTGAAAACTACACTACCAAGAAGCCCAGAGATGACGCTTGTATAAAACGTTTTTGTATGTTTATTTGGATCATTTTAACGAGAAAACAGGTAGTTTTTTGGGCGTACGCTGATGGACTTTTTCAGCACTGTCTGTGTGCTGTGTGAGTCAAGCTGTTTAAAAAGCAACTAGCTGTTTTGTGAGAGTTCTATTCTGTGGAATAACTTTGGAGTTGTATATACCCCCCTGATTAAAAAAAACTTAATTGAATTCATTTATTTGGTTATTATCGCAAATCCGTTACTCCATCACCTGCTTGTGGCAACCGCCACACAATGTGCTGCAAGAAGCATAGCACCTGCGCATTCTTAAGTGAATGCCAGTAAGCCTGGCCAGGCAATCTAGTTATTTCATGACAGCATTTTTAATTAGCTCCTTAATATTTTGCCACAGATACGTGTATATATAATCTATACCCTTGCCTGGTTTAAAAATAAACTCTTGGGGCAATTATTGTTTTAGTTCGTGTGCTGGGTACATTTGTTTATATTTGGGTTAAAACGCTATGGTCCTAGACTAATTCGTTTTAGGTATTTTGGCCATTACTGTTTTCCGTAATTGGGGGCGGAGTTTCCATTGCTTAAAAGCTCTAGACCAATAGGGTATAAAAAAGGGTTTTGAAAGTCTGTTTGGAAGAGAGAAAAAATACAGAGTTATTAGAGAGACAGAGAGAGAGGACTTACAGGCAATCTGTTCAAACGACAGAAAAAACGAGTTAGTTTGTGTATAGCATGCTTCTAGTCTGTGTTATGTCAAACAACCGTGTTTTGGTTTTTACCAGTTTCTATAGCGGGTTCGACTAATACTAGTGCAATAGCTAGTATCACACGCTGCTCAGTGCTCGTTGGGCAATACTTCCGTTTTGGGTCCTATTTTTCTTCCAGTTGGTTTGATTTATATATTTACCTTGATACTTTACTGCTGTTACGGGACAACTGAACGAGAGAAGATATTCAAGCAAATGGCGACTCCCAACATTGTATGAACTGGAGGACTTGCACACGGATTCATCATAACCGGGTGAGATCGATCCTTTTCTATTTTTTGCTGCAGTTTGGATTACAAATATTTTTTGAATGGCCATTCGGGTTTTTGTTTGGAGAGCGTTCTTTTGGGATTGCTGGATTGTTGTGTTATTTTTCTAGAACTTTATTGGTTTGTTTTTGTTTGTTTTGTTACTTTCTGGGTGCGTTTTAATATCAAGCCCGGGACTGAAACTTAAGTACTCATACACTTGGAAATAATTATTGCAACTGCGTGGGCCATAGAATGAATCCTTCAAGAAGCTGCTTGATGAGATTCTGGGATCAATAAGCTACTAACAACCAAACGAGCAAGATGGGCTGAATGGCCTCCTCTCGTTTGTAAACTTTCTTATGTTCTAACAGCCTGATTATTGGTTGGCCTGCCTGTATTTTTTTGTTGTCTCCTTCGCTCTCTTTCTTTTTTGTTTACTCAAGTTCCAACAGCGAAGCAGATTATTAATGGTTTTGCTATACATTGTTTGTTCAGTTTTTAGTTTGCTTACCACTGAGTCAGGGTTGATATTTGCCAGATTTCTGACCTTACTTAAGACTTACTGTTCTGATTACTCCAGGGTACACCTGTTCTTAGTACTATATACAAATAGACATAATAAACCTATCCTGTTTAAAATTTACTCCCTTGGTTCTCGTGAAATCCTTGTTTTTTGCTGTACTGATTTACCTGCTGGGACTGTAGTATTGAATGTTTTATGCTCGGTGCTAGTATACACTTATGGCCTAGGTGTTTGGTTATTGTACACTAGGTAGGTTTGTTACATGCTCAACACAAGGAAATGGCATGGTGGTTTTATAACTTATTATTTCTAATTCATCATTAACTCCTTAATAATACTACGGAGTAATTTTTAGATTTTTTACTCGTGTTGCTATAGCATGGCTCTCTCTACTCTAACTACTATAGTAAGAAAATTGTAGATTCAACAATGAGTGGACCAATAAATACTTATTTATTTTACCAACTGTACCGAACGCAAAGTCAGTGTTTTCATTGTGCGATGAATGTGTCAGTAGTTAAGGAATGCAATATGAAAAGGCATTTTGAAACCAAACAAGGCTTTTAGAAATACGTATCCAGAGGGCACAGTTTACAATATTAGAAATGCGTGTAGCAAAGGAGAAGCCATACTAATGGGGGATTTCAACTTCCCCCATTAAAATGGGAAAACCGGATGGGGAGCACGACGGACAAAATTGAAATGATGGAAATGACAAATGACTGCTTCCTACGCAATTTGTCAAGGCATCGACTAGAGGGGAGGCATGCCTTGATTTAGTCTTTTCAAATAACGAAGACAGAATAACTAAAACAGAGGTCAGAGAGCCATTGGCAAACTCAGACCACAACATGGTCTCATTTGAAGTGATTTTTAAAACTCCAAAAGTAATGACTAAAGCTAAGGTTTACAATTTTAGAAAAGCAAACTATGAAGGTATGAAACAGAGACTAACAGAAGTAGATTGGAGTAAAATAGAGAAAACATCCACAGAAAAAGGATGGCTGTTTTTTAAAAATGTAGTACTAGAGGCACAAAACAATTACATCCCAAAAGTAGACAAATCTAAATCTAAAACAAAATGGCCAAAACGGTTAATGGATACATTAAAAAAAAAAATCAGTGAAAAAAGGCACTGTGGCAATGTGCCCTGCCCCTGTGTGCATTTGTGTGTTGTGTTGTATGGTGCGTGTGTTAATGTTGGTGTATAGATTGGTACACGGGATATAAACGGGTCTGTGTTTCACGTGTATTAAAAAAGTGTAGATTTGTATTTAGGCACGAGGAAGGCACAAATCACTTCACGTGCTGGTTAAATGTAATATGTGAGCACGGGGTTGCACAGAATTAATTCACGTGCTGGGATTCAAGTGAATAATTAATTAGTAATTGAATCCCAGCACAACAGTATATATAGAGACACGTAGCATTCACTCGGGGTTAGGTGTTCGGTGAGTGGAGAACGGGATTGGAGACGGAGGTAAAGATAATAATAATAATAATAATAATAATAATAATAATAATAATAATAGTTGTTAAATCTGCTCACCGTGTTTTGTCTGTTTGGTCCGTTTTTGTTTGTCTTTTTATTTTGGTGTATAGTGCCGTGTCCTGTGTTTTGTGTTTCAAACCTTTTATTTTCTGTTCTGTTTATTAAATGCTGAGCGAAAGCATTCGCTCAGCTTCACCAAACTCTACATCTCTGTCTGTTTATTTCCTGCATCTGGTCTAACGCCACCCACTCCGGCCGTCTTTGTGACAGGCACTTACAGAGCATTTAAAAGGGATCAAAAACAAAGAAAGAGTACTTGGAACTGCAAAAGCAAGTCAAAAAGGAAGTTAGAAAGGCCAAGAGAGAGATAAAAATGAACATTGCTAAGGGGGCTAAAACCAATTCCACCAAGAAAACCAATTCCACCAATAACAGCAAGAGAACATTCAAAGAGGAGGTTAAATGTCTAAGATACACATGGCAAAATCATAGACGAAGAAAAAAAAAGCAAATTTATTAAATGATTACTTTTCACAGGTTTTTACAAAGGAGGATACGGACAACATGCCCCACATGTCGACCTGTTCCTATCCAGTTTTAAATAACTTTATCACAACAGAGGCAGAAGTGTTAAAGGGACTAGGAGCTCTTAAAATAAACAAATCCCCTGGGCCACATGAGATCATCCCAATAGTACTCAAAGAAATGAAAGAAGTTATTTACAAACTGCTAATCAAGATCATGCAACAGTCTCTTGACACAGGGGTTGTGCCGACAGACTGGAAAATTGCAAACGTAATACCGATCCACAAAAAGGGAGACAAAACCGAACCAGGTAACCAATAAGCCTGACTTCTATTATATGTAAACTTATGGAAACTATAATAAGATCCAAAATGGAAAATTACCTATATGGTAACAATATCCTGGGAGACAGTCAGCATGGTTTTAGGAACGGGAGATCATGTCTAACTAACCTGCTTGATTTTTTTGAGGATGCTACATCGGCAATGGATAACTGCAAAGCATACGACATGGTTTATTTAGATTTCCAGAAAGCTTGAACGCAGTAGGGATTCAAGGAAATGCATGCACATGGATTAGGGAGTGGTTAACATGTAGAAAACAGAAAGTACTGATTAGAGGAAAAACCTCAAAATGGAGCCAGTTAACCGGTGGTGTACCACAGGGATCAGTATTAGGTCCTCTGCTATTCCTAATCTACATTAATGACAGATTCTGGTATAGTAAGCAAACTCGTTAAATTTGCAGACGACACAAAAACAGGAGGAGTGGCAAACACTGTTGCGCAGCAAAGATCATTCAAAATGATCTAGACAGCATTCAGAACTGGGCAGACACATGGCAAATGACATTTAATAGAGAAAAGTGTAAGGTAATGCACGCAGGCAATAAAAAGGTGCATTATAAATGTCATATGGGAGATACTGAAATTTAAGAAGGAATCTATGAAAAAGACCTAGGAGTTTATGTTGACTCAGAAATGTCTTCGTCTAGACAATGTGGGGAAGCTATAAAAAAGGCCAACAAGATGCTCGGATATATTGTGAGAAGTGTTGAATTTAAATCAAGGGAAGTAATGTTAAAACTTTACAATGCATTAGTAAGACCTCATCTAGAATATTGTGTTCAGGTCTGGTCACCTCTAGAAAGAGTGCAAAGAAGAGCAAACAGAATTATCCCGGGTTTAAATGGCATGTCGTATGCAGACAGGCTAAAAGAATTGAATCTGTTCAGTCTTGAACAAAGAAGACTGCGCGGTGATCTGATTCAAGCATTCAAAATCCTAAAAGGTATAGACAATGTTGACCCAGGGGACTTTTTTGACCTGAAAAAAGAAACAAGGACCAGGGGTCACAAATGGAGATTAGATAATGGGGCATTCAGAACAGAAAATAGGAGGCACTTTTTTACACAAAGAATTGAGGGTCTGGAACCAACTCCCCAGTAATGTTGTTGAAGCTGACACCCTGGGATCCTTCAAGAAGCTGCTTGATGAGATTCTGGGATCAATAAGCTACTAACAACCAAACGAGCAAGATGGGCTGAATGGCCTCCTCTCGTTTGTAAACTTTCTTATGTTTTTAACTAGACTATGTAAATTTTGTTGGTTTAATTTGCTGTAATCCCAGACGAAAATTGGGTATTCAGGCAGTATTGTTTTTCTTTCTGATTTATTTCCTGTAAATCTGTAACGTAATTGGGTAAGGCTCTTGTTTCTCTATTTTTTTTATTAGCCAGCCATTAGTCTAGGGAGTCGCTGTAACAAAAAGTACTACTGTGAACCATTAGGTGATGCTGTAATCAGATTGGAAAAGGGAAGGGGAGTTCAGTCGTACTTGCTTTGGTAACGGGGATGGGGCTTCTGTAAGCCTAGGTTTTTGGAGAAAAGAGCACAAAGTTTTTGCCATTCCTGAACCCAATGTAAAGTATAACAACGTGTTTGCTATAGGTAGGAAATAGCGTTGGTTTTCATCAACCCGTGATTTAAATGCATGTAAGGAGAACGCGTGCAAGTTTAAACAATTGGGTACATAGGGCAAAACACTGAATATATTGCAGGTATAAAATCTGGTTTCTAAAAGTGCAGAATTAAAACAATGTTTTATTTAAGGGGTGTTTTTTAATGATTGTTTAGTTTGTGTTGAATTTCTTATGTTCCTCCTTAATCAGCAATGCGGCCATCACACTAGATTCACTGTAATAAGAACTTCCTTCATGGTAAAATAAAATGTGTCTAAGGCAAGAAAGACTAATACAACTATTATAATTTATATAAGAGAAGTAGTTTTGTATTAAAATAGTTTCAAAACAGCAAGATTCGATGCTATGATCTAAAAAACAGCAGGCTAAGACTTTATGGACTTGTGCAAGAGTTGCTGAGATTTTAGGGGTTTCATCAGCGATGATCTGGAGGTGTGAACATCTCAACTTTACTGTATTTAGTTTATATTTGTAAAAAATATATAGATATAAACATATATATATATATATATATATTTTTAAAGATTATTCAGAGAAGTCTTCTGTGAAAATTCTAAGACTGTACTTTTTTTTTTTTTTTTTAATTTTAGTCGTTGCCAATTATTTTTTATTATTTTCTCCCCAATTTGAAATGCCCAATTATTTTTAGGCTCAGCTCACGGCTACCGCCCCTGCGCTGACTCGGGAGGGGCGAAGATGAACACACGCTGTCCTCCGAAGCGTGTGTCGTCAGCTGCCCACTTCTTTACACTCTGCAGACTCACCGTGCAGCCGCCTCAGAGCTACAGCGTTGGAGGACAACGCAGCTCTGGGCAGCTTACAGGCAAGCCCGCAGGCGCCCGGCCAGACTACAGGGGTCGCTGGTGCGCGGTGAGCCGAGGACACCCTGGCCGACCTAACCCTCCCTCCTCCCGGGCGACACTCGTCCAATTGAGCGCCGCCCCCTGGGAGCTCCCGTCCACGGTCGGCTGTGGAACAGCCTGGACTCGAACCGACGACGTCCAGGCTATAGAGCGCATCCTGCACTCTAGCGAGTGCTTTTACTGGATGCGCCACTCGGGAGCCCCTCTAAGAATGTACTTTTGACAGTCTGGAGAAACACTGATGTTGCTCTGTGCCCTTTGGCAGGTTGGCATTTTTTTTAAACTGAGTTTCATTGGCCCTTGTGTTATTTGTTCTAAAGTTCTGTGATAAGCATTTCTTATTCATGCTTGATTCTTCAGTTTGTCCCTTGAATTTTACACATTTTCACCCATGGAACGATAATTGTACCAAACTGGCACTGGCCTACTCCCTCCAGGCATTTCCAAAATCTCGAAAAGTATAATACGATGACGGTATAATGACATCAAAAGTCTAGAAAAAGAATGTTCTATTCTGGGTGCCAATGTTCTTTTTCCAGCTGGATATATTTCTTGAAGCCTTCAATGCTGATGGGTTTCTTGTTGCTTAACCATGTTTTAATATAGAGTTAACCAACTACCAACTAAACCACTAAAAATACCATATACAGGCCCTAACAGTGACAGGCACCACGCTTTAGTTTAAATTTTATAGGCAGAATTGGGATAGGGACTTAGGATTTGGAGCTGAACACCACAAAACAGTTTAGCAGGGCACCTGTACAGCAGGCAAGCCGGCTTGGATTAAACTCTTAGTTCTGGCGATTATTACGGAATTATGGATAATTGATAATTAAATTATCACAATCTAGAAAAGCTGTTTTCCTACCCTTTGCTTCCGTCATCCACCGCTGAGATCTGCGGTAACTGGCTGTGGGCATGGTGTGGGCTACCCTGCACAGGCAACGGTTGAGGAAGTGGGGCAGCACCTGTTGCGGATCCACTTCGACTCGACTGGGTGCTGGAGAACATGCCTGCAGGGGCATAATTCATAGTGTTATACAGAGGCTCCAGCATGGCATTAGACTAGTGACAGAACTCCCACGTTTTATTTTATTCATTGGGTGATTCAGCACAGATACATTAAAGATGTTTAATTTATTAAAAATAATTATATCTGTACATGAAATGAACCTCAATAGGGAGTCAGTTACCTCTCTGATAAATGATCTTAGATACTGTGTTGCAGTCATAATTACAACCTGATTAAACAACATGTTTACTAGGCCGCTATATAACAATGTACTTAGTTTGTTATTGTACCACAGAATGTAAGATTACGTGTTGGACGTTACAGATTTCAGACAACAATAAATTCATTTGCATAAATAAATTTGAAAACATTTTTATTCAATAATGCACAAGCTTTTGTTGCAGGCTTTTGTTATCTAGATCACTGAGTCTCACTACAGGTCTTGTGTTTTAGCAATATTAAATTATAGCAGTATTCCAACACAATCTTCAGTAAGTTGGGTTTCAGAATTTAGTTTTTAACCTGACTATCAGATCCACACATATTAAATCTGGTGTTTATCTATTTAATACAGAAAAAACCTTGATGACCTGATTTGTGACTGTGGCAAAGTGGTGAGTGAATACAGGTGCGTGCAGTGCAGAGTGGATACAAGACAGACAATGATTTTCAGGTGCAAGGGTGTTTATTGATTTAATTAACAATGTCCAGAGCCTTATGGCAAACACCTGTAAATAATAATGATGGAGTGATACAGCAGCTTGTATCACTCTGTATTTTAAATCCCCGGGTTTGACCCATAACAAAAAGTCCAGTTTTACACACCAACACTAAACACAAACACAGTTCCTAGTGATAGTGAATAAGTGCAAGTGGTGTATTACAGTTCTCTGTGAAATGCAGGGGTGAAAGTGATGTCCGGGTTTATGCTGGCTTTCGCTACAGCTCCGGATCGTGCTACTGGTAGTCTATTAAAAAACAGACGACAGTTAACAAACACTATGTCCCCTATTTATACCCTCGCTCATGACCCCTAGGTTAACGACCACATCCTCTCCTCCAATCCTCAGATGCCACGCTGTTTACCATCTGGGTCATTGAGTTTGGGTACCGCAGCTCTGTCCCTTTCCTAAATGACCAACTTCCACCTACCCTAAGGAATAAATTGTCGTGCCATTTAGTTAAGGGTACTCTGTTCCTTTTTATACAATGCCCTCACAGGTCGAGAGGGAGATCTAACACCAAGAATCATTCGATCTCTGTCACAGTGAACTACAGACACAAATACACAATACAATGCGTGCTGCGTTTCCTGTCAGAGGTGTTATATTGATTTTGCCTCAACACATTAAAAATTCTGATTCTGGTTGGTCTTTTGATGGTAAAACCCATCTACGAAAAGTCTCAATATTGCTAAAAATTAACTGAAAAAAATAATAAAAACACTGTCCTATGTTGGCAGAAATCGGTAGTTCGGCCGCCCGGGTCTACCAAAAATTGGGTCCGGACTACCGAACTGTAATGTTCCAAAGCCTGCCGGACTACCGATGGCTTCTAAAGATTTTTTTTTTCTTAAGCAGTTACTTCAAAGATCTTCTGTATAGAAGATCTTTGGTAACTTTGTATGGATAGACTGATAAAACAGCTCTGTTTATTTCCCGTTTAGTACAAGCCTACTCAGTTGAAGTGGTAGCTATAGTAACCAACGAATCCAATCGTGATTGGTTCATGCCATTTTTTTTTTTAAATCGCACATTAGTTTCTTGCAAGATGAGTGACATGACAGACCAATCAGAGCAGGGAATTTGCTTTATACTTTACTAGAATGGCGTCGGCGGTATATAGAGATTGCAAGTATACAGTAGGCTACTATAGTTATGGCTGAGATAATATACATATATATATATATATATATAAAACAAATGAATAAACAGGAGAGAACACCGTACCCTCAGTAGCTATCGCAGTGTTACCGAGGTGCAGGGACACTGCAGCTCGAGCACAGTAGAAAGTTAATAAAGGTGCGTTATTTTATTTTATTTCCAACTGAACAATTAGCTAACGGTATTGTGAGGGAGCCCCCTCACATGGTAATGTCTTTATAAAGTGTGCAATGCATTTGTACTATTTTAAATGTATACCCTGACGTTATTGTTGTTTTTATTAAGTCAGCAGAAAGCCGTGCTCATGTTTATATTCTGTGTACACGTTTAGGCCACCACATTTCTTTCTACGGTACTACTGTATATTGATTGTATAATAATATGTCTTGAAAACAAATGCAATATGCAGTTAAGTTACTGTTAATGTGCAGTGGATACTGAGTGTGAGTGCACAGGGTAAAGAAAAAAAAATGACTATAATCCTTTTTATATTTATGTGTTTTATCAGGGTTCTCCCCAGGCCTTTTAAGTGGCTGTCACCGCCCGGCTGAAAAAACCTGATCCGCCAGTCTTGCAGATGTTACTGTGCCTTTAACAATAAGGACGATTGTGCTTCTAGCAGACTAGATCACTTCCGCATTGCTGGGTGAAAAGAATAAAAAATCTTGGAACCACATGACAGCTGTGTTACGTCTTGACACAACATTTAACCAATCAGAGAGTTGAAGGGGCGGGTTTTCTGTGTTAAGCACTTCGAGAGGCTCAAAGCAAAAATAGTGACAATGAATGCAGGGTTTAAAAAAAAAAAAAAACGGCGATCTACGCAATCCACCGCCTAAGACTATATTTGCGCCGGCTACTTTATTAAAAATATTAAGATTATTTTTGGATATTATCATTCAGTCCATTTTGTCGTATCATTGTACTGTAAGGTTATATATAGTACATAATAGCTATACAGATGCACAAAAAAGCGTATTCCTTTTGTTGTGATATCGTAAAAATATGTACCCAGGTGCTTGTGAGATATTGGGGGTTTATGTATAGAGGCTGTATGCCTTTAAGAAGAAAGGCATGATGGGATATCAGCTTAACACTTGTCAGTTGACATACAAATGCTTCAGCGCAGAGGTGCTGGATTATTACACTCCGGTTTCATGCAACAGTTATGATGATGACCAAATGTGTGCAAGTACTGTTGTGTGAAAAAAAAAAATGGCTAACTCTTTGCGGTCTTATGTTGGACCAGATCTGACATTACAATTTTCCCTTTCCTGTCCGACATCATCAAAAAGACGTAAAACACAGGTCTCTAGTCGTTTTTTCTACGGAAAAAGCTGAGAACCATTCGATGGCCGAGTGAGACCGATAGGAGCCGAGAGAAGCTGAAAAAAAAGGGTCGGATCTGAGCAATACACATAGCCCCGACACCAAAGAGATAACATGGCCATAAACAAACAAGATAGCTGCTTCTGCATCCAGTGCTCAAAGAATATCACAGACATTTGCAGAGCTTTTTGAGATGTTATAGTAATAGAATAATGACTTGGATCGCATTATTGAGGAGTTTGGTGATAAAACGAGTGATCAGGAGATGATTTATCGGTATGTACGACTATGAAGAGGTATGTGAAAAATACAGTGAACAAACTGCTCGTGTGAAAATAAATTGGGCCTGACATGCCTGAGATGTGCTGAATAACCGCAAAGGGTTAAAATTAAAACAGTTGCATTAAAAAAACGTAGAACAGCGAAAAACAAAATAGACGTGCATTAACAAAATGCCCTGAAAACTAACATAAAGAAAACATTTAAAATGAAGCAATTAGCTCAATAATTAAGCTAAAAATGAAGTGAAAAGGTTACCATTTTTTTGTGAACTCCAATAAACCTAAGTTATCTTTCCCCAGTCAAATTGTAGAGTGCCTAAATAAGCAAGGTAATTTACCATAATAAAAACAGTAATGAAAAAAAATGTAGAACATAAAAAAGAGCAACCAGATATAGTCAACGAAAGACAATACATTATTCAAATTCTTTGTCGTATTATATATTTAAGGTAAGGCAAGTTTATTTTTCTGTTAAAAGTGCTCTCGGCTATAATGTTCTGCCGGCTGTACAGAATTCCTGGGGAGAAAGAACCCTGTTTTATAGATATTTTTATGAATATTTAAAAATATAAAAGTAAACGCTACGAAATTGTTTAGCTAATGAAGACTGGTAAAAGATGGGGCTAGGCTCTATAAAAATGGCACAGGTGAGGAAAAGTAAAAACAACAGTACGACTACGACAAGTGCATACTAATTCCCACAGTCCATTTAGGACCCAGAACATAATTGTTTTAATTTGTTACGCAGTGAATATTTCAAAACTATATTTGGTTGGAGATATTGGTTGGGTTAAAAACCCACACTGTGAGTCCCCAGGACTGATAGTGTGGGAAAATAATGCAAATGATGCGGTCAAACATAATTCCCTACATTTTATATAAAGGAAACTATTATTAGCTTGTTATTGTTTGGTAGAAATATTAACAGAAACTAGGTTTTGTAGGAACAATTCAATAATTGATAATGTAATGTTTTCTGGGTTGATTAGTTCTCTTACTAACAATATTTAATTGACGTGTTACAAAGATCAAGGATTTACTATGAACACACATTTACGTGCAGACACAAGAAATGTTTAATCAATAGTAGTATTTTATTAAGCACACAAATAATAAACAGAAATCAGTCAAGTCAGAAAGTAAATCTCTTAATCTCTAAGAACAGAACACAATTCAAAACTCTCACTGCCTTAACTTGACTAGCAGGCAACTGAAATATGACACCGCCTGTCTCCTCACACACCAGCAGCACTCAAGCAAGCAAACAGGCTGTGAGGTAGTAGCTTGCTCACACACACACACACACACGCCCACATCCAAGCACACTGCCTCAACTGAAATGTGCAGACAATCTTAGAATATATCACATTAAGCTTATTAATTGTATACAGATTAAGTTTACTTTTAAAGAAATTCTTCATACAACAATATGAGGTAGATTACTAATAGTTACTTCATCAAGTTTCACTAAAAGTTATTTCACACGCAAAGTGTGAAAACTAAATAGTTAACAGTACAATTCTAGGTGAATGAGTTACAATTAATTAATTTAGTTCCATGAAAGGAAAATGCAACTGGAATAATACTCAACAGTTCCTTGAAGCTAAGACTTTTGGTCCACCTTTTTTGAAAACTCAATCTGTTGAAGTGTCCAGTACAAAAACTCTCCTCTCCGCAACGAAGTCTTCAATCCTAGATTGGATCAAACTCGGCAACAAAGCTTTCAATTCTCGAAAGAATCAACAAACAGCTGCAACAAAGTCTTCAGTCCTCGGTATAGGATCCACAACAGCGCCGGATACAGCACAGCGTCCGCTCTGTCCTCTTCGCTGAATCTTTTAGCTACGCAGGTAGCAGGGCACAGTTTATTTTGGACACTGTGGTTTTAGGTGTACAGTAGACCTAGACTAGTTTGTCTGATAAGTCTCTAAGTTTTACAGCAGTCCTTCAGCCGGCCCTCAGTCTCGTTGCTTGTGGTCGTTGACTCGCTTGCAGCTTGCTTCCTCGTCTGGGTCTGTTTCAGACAGAGTCCCGTCTTGATTCCGTTTTTAGGCAGAGTCCCAGAGTTGCAGCTTTGCGTAGCAGAGTGACAGCACCTTGTTTAGCATTCGATGTGGAGCGCAAAATGTTTAATTTTGCTTGGATATTTATAGTCTTTTTCACTCTGCTAAATAGCCACTTTCATGAGATCATTTGTGTATCTTGTCTTTTTTTAAACTCACAGTCCTTTGATGTTTTAATGTCCTTTTCCACGGGACATCACTAGTTTGTCTTCCTTGTGTAAAAACGATTATTGTTGCACGTGTGAATTATCTGTACCTAATTCAACTGTCCACTCAGCCTAATCCAGTTCAGGTGCCGGTCCTCTAATCAGTAGGTCACATCGAGGCTTTGTGACCTGCAAGGAGTATGTCTGCCAGGAACCAAGGTGCCCTTTTTCTTAAGACACAGCAGTTTTCTTTTTTTCTAAGACACAGTAGTTTCATTAATTAGTCCAGTTATATCCTTACTATATGTTCATGTATAATCATATTCAGGGAATATGTCCCACAGTTGTTAGCAAACTTTGGCAGTATCTGGTTATATATGTTTAAAAAAAAAAAAAACACCAGGGCTTGGATTTCAGCGCGTTATCACAGCAGTCATGCATTTTCCAAGTTGCTCCCACATATCTGCAACTTTCAGTGCAGGAAAATCCTGCAGGGATATTTTAAGACACCAAGCTGCTGCTGTAGCAATTTACAATGCCTGAAACGCTACAACAATCTCCAAGGAAGTGGGTGTCAATGACGAAAGCACTGAGCATTCTGCGTAGTTCTGATTAAAATTCTCTTGTACGTAATTCTAGGCCGCTACCTTTTAAGCATTATAGAAACTCAGTACAATGCAGTAAGTAAACAGTTTTGAAAAAAAGACGATATTAAGTCTATCTAGGTGTTGTTTTGCAAGTGGTGACTTTTGCTTTAACTCTTAAAACTCAGCCCCATTCATTTTGGGTTAAGCCTCTCATCCTGTAACAGAGTTAACAGCTTAGATTTCGTTTTGAGCCTAGTGCTCTGTCACAATGATGAACAGCTATAGGTCTCCTGAAAGCAGCTTATTTTAAAGCAACACCAGTGTGAATGATGATGCAGTAATATATATATATAGTTTTTTATATGCAAAAGTGCCTTTTTTTTGCCACCCCCACCATAATTTTGGAATCCCCCCCCATTGGCTGCAGCATAGGGGGAAATCCCCCCAGCACACACAAATGAAATTCAAGCCCTGAAACATGTTTTATTAGTGGCCCTCAGAAGTGATGTCGGATTTCATTTCTGAATCTTAGAATTGTATTGTATTTATTTTTAATGGTATTTAGCGTTAAATGGAAATGTTTATCTACTGAAAAATGTGGGCTACCAAGATTTGTGGTGGGTTTACCTTTTGGTAGCCCATCGGCCTACCACATATAGTAGCGATTTGTCCATCCCTGAACGGGATGTTATAAGAACATAAGAAAAACAAATTTAAAGAAAAATAATTAAAACAATACACACACCTTATGTAAACAGTTGTAGCAACACATGGGAACATGTAACACAATAAAATAAAAAGGTCTTTATGTACCTTTTAAGGCAATAAATATCAGCCAAAATCTGGATCCATTAGAAAAGAAAATAAAAAATAAACACTTGATTAAAGTAGCTGTGATACATCTGACAAATGTATTACTATCCACCCAGTCAGAAACATTCTTCCCTGCTACGATGTAAATTCAAAATTAGAGTCATCATTATCATGAAGTAAAGCACCATGACCCATATTTACATTATGCACATGTAAAAGGGGTTAATAACTTTTAATTACCTTGTTTTCTTATGAATAAGAGCAAATGAGACAACAGGACCCTTTTAGCTGTCAAAAGCAATTGCTGGGGATAATTCTATATGGCAACAACAAACCCAACACAAACAGCCACATACAACTAATTCAACAGCAATCAATAGAAGCTGTCCTTTATGCCTTGGCATAGAGAAAACAAAACGTTTGTTGGTGTCTGAGACTGGTGCACTGTGACAGGAAGAGAAGGAATCTGCACTGTAAATCTCCCTCCCTACCAGAAAGGGCGCTGTGTAAGGGGGAAAGTGCGTAGCTGCAAAATTGCTGAACAACTCCATTGTGGTCAGTTGCGGGACAGGCGGCAATTTGGATAAGCCCTGGTGCTGGGCTGATCACGGAGAGGAGTTTGGCAGTAGAAAGGGAACGTAGTTACGTGAGTATGGCCCCTTATGCTGAGACGTGCTTCCCAGTCGGAGCGTGTGCATTTGTTATTGTTTGTGTTTGTTGTTGCAGAGGAGGACTAAGGAACTTGGGAGCTGCTGCCACTGAGCCAGCACTTAACCCCAGATCACTACCCTACTCCACAGCACAGCACGGACACCAGAGCACCACTTCCCTGGGATTCAAAAGGAGCACAGTTTTGTGCACAGAGAGTTGTGGTTACAGAGTGTGTTTTTGTTTGAGACTGCAACCCACCATATTGGCTTCCCCTATACCACTGATGGTATAGGGGCAACTTGTTTTATTTTTGGTGACCTATTTAATCAATACAGACTTTTATGGGGAAACTACTGTGTGGACATTCCATTCTTCACTATAGCACTCACCATCCTGTCACATACAAAAACATATTTAGAAAAATATTCTGTAAATTAAAAAGCAGTGGCACTGGCTCTTAATGATGACTAGTTTTATACGCAAAAGTATCTTGCTCTTGTGACTTAGGTGTACTGCCAAATAGAAGTAAGATATTGAAAAAAATAATGTAGGTTGGTTGATGTATAATGGTTAGTTGGTGTATATCATTGTGACAGGACGGTGTGTGTGGTGACGTCAGGCCAGAATGCAGGAAGCAAAACAGACAAAACAGATGCGCAGTTTATTCAAAAACAATAATACAAAAATAAAATAAAAGGTTTAACAAAAAAAACTTGCTTGCTCACAGAGCACAAAAGAAAAAGTGTAAATAAAACAAATCACAAACACAAAACCGAATAGGTTAGGCTGGGCTATCGCCTTCACTGTTCCTATATATTTTTAGTTTTAGTTTAGTTTCTCTCCTCTCGCTCTCCCATTCCTACTCCGAACACCCACCACCTAGTGCAAAGAGCTGCAGGTTTATATGCAGGTGACCACCTTCTGCACGAGGTTTTTAATTATTCCTGGCAGAGGACGAGCGGCCTACCTCGCCTCTGCCAGAACACGTTTAACAAAATAGTAACAAAACAACGCACGGCTACGCCGTCATAACTACAATAAATAAATCTTAATACAAACAAATACAAAACAATAATAATAATAATACAACAAAACAAATGCAAAACAATAAACTGCACAGGGGCGGAGGGGTAGACCCTGTTCTAAAAATAAATAAACCATATAAATGTACAGGGCTCCTCGCCCTGTTACAATCATCTATTTCCATCAATATTGGTACAGTGGCACCAAGGTACAATACTGAAATTAATCTGATTATACTGTAAATAATGAGAGAATGTACTAAATATACAAATGTTTATTATATTACACAGTCATGGTTTTATTGATATGCAACAGTTACTGTATTAGTGTGACGCAAGTTGTCTGAGGTAAAATATTAAATGTTTTTGTCAAATCCAATCACCCGATTCGCACTCCTGAGTTTCTGTCTCGAGACACAGACGGGGGAACCGGGTGGAGGAGGGGCGGGGGGGTATAATGACAACAGTTCTTCATACGATTATCCTTTGTAATATATTTTTAAAAAAGTGATAGCCGACACATTTTATTCCTTGAACTTTATTCATATATCCGTACTTGGTATTTATAAATATTGTAAAAGTATAAGAGAAAAAACATGAAATCCATTCTATCCAGTGATATGCTTTTCAAATATGTACTGCAAAGTATGGTGGCCTCCTAAGCATTGTACACTTAAAATAAAAAGCATTTTAGGATTTGTTAAACTAAAATATTTTGTGTAAAAGGACAATGTTAAATATATACCAATTATAGAGTAGAATTAGTGGGGTTTTGTTTTTCTGAGGCAAAGGCTTAAGAAAAAATTGTGCTTTTACGATAATACATTCTGAGCAATACAATCATAAGTTCAAATGTATGGTTTACAAATGGTAAAAAAAAAAAGTTAATAAAAAAATAAATAAAGTTGATCTCATAAGACTGAATATATATTCATAGACGGACACAACACTGCAAGTTGTTACGGAGTGCTGATATTATTTATTTGCCAGACTAATTTATCCAAGGCAATTCACACAAGAATATAGTAAAAAAAAAAAAAAAAAAAAAGTTATGGTGCAGTTACCTAGCATGGAGTGGTGAAACAACAAAATAATGCAACAACTTCACAGCACATGAAAACAATTTAATGGTAATACAGCCCCAGATAATATATGCCGGTACACAGGGTGATATATTCAAAAATACAATGACATAAGCTAACATCACAAAGAGAAATATAAACAAATAGACCATAAATGCAATAATAAAGCAACATTACACAATACAACATACAAACAACAATTAACAAAATCTCAAAAACCCAGCAACGTGTGTGTGTCCCTGTAACAGGTGTAAAAAATCTCTAAAAACATAGAAAATCAGTGTTTTTCCGTGTTATTCGGCAGCAAACGGATTCCTAGGACAAAAAAAGCATTGTATGTTTTTTGACCCTCCCCAAGTGTAAAACTAAAAAATCTCCAAAAACATAGAAAATCAGTGTTTTTCCGTGTTATTCGGCAGCAAACAGGTTCCTAGGATCCCTGGTAATTACGCCTTGGTCGTGTCAGGAGGAAAAAAAAAAACATTCGCAACAAGCCTAAAGCAAGTTTAACATACTACAGGAGTGTTACTAAAATATTTATTCCAAACAGATTACAGTACTTTGACATGTGATCTATATAAACCAGACATGAGATTATGAAAACTGTTTTATTCAGTGATAGCTGCAGCATCATGCATTACATCTTGTTAATACTGTACCACCTAACCTTCAGTACCTGTGAAACGCACAATGCAGAAACCCCTGCCTAAAAAACAATAATAATAATAATAATAAATTGATTTACTTACCACAACATGCATACCCGCTAGCTGATCCTTACTTTAAAATTGCATTTAACATCACTGATTGTTTATTTATTTATTTTTAACGTTACTGCATATTGTTAAATATTCATTATATAACAGTTTATTTTGAATCTCCAAAGAAGCGCAAACTATATGCAGTCAGTTTTCTTCAAAGTGTACAATTTATTTACAGGCTGTTTGCCATGAATACAAGCCTGTCGTCCTGCTCTGGATACAAGGTGGCATGCTTTTTTGTTTTGTTTGTTTATACACTGAATACACAGAGGGGCGTACTTACATAGCATTTTCAAATCTGATTCGTTGGTAGGATGGGACCAGCAAATCAGATGCTAGTTAACATGAGCAGGAGAAGAAGAGCACGCCCACTGCTTGTCTGGCAGAAATACTGTAAATAGCAAGACAGGGCGTTTGGTGCAGTTTCGATGATAAACTTAAATAATATTATTAACTATGCGTGTGAATCGATTTATCCAGTATTTATATTGATGTATATAATGAGGAATGGAATCGATCGATAAATCAATTTAATCGTAGCAGCCTTAAGTACATTCTCTTACAAATTCTATTCTATACATAAACTAGGCTTAGAAAAAAAAGTTAAATATTTTCGTAAATTACTGTGTAGACCCGAAGCTGACTTTTCAGAGTAATAAAGGAATCCTTGATCTGAGAACTCGTCTGGATGTGCTGTGTTTTGGTTTTGTGAAGCCTCCAGTGGTAGTGGGATATCATATAAGCAAGTAACATGAGAGTTACACAAGCACATTGTCTTTGTTGTTAACTGTCCTGTTTTGGAAACAGCTAAAATAATATAACCTGTGATTTTATTTAGCATTTTAACTTGTTTTCATGATAGTAAATGTTAATGATCTAATACAAAACTTTACAAAAGTGGAAAATATGATTTACATACTCATCTGGGCGTTTCTTGGACTTGTCTGTTGTAATGTTGTCGGTACTGGTAATAGGCTAATCCAGCACCCTGCGGTTGAGAGTTGAAGTCTGGGTGACAGGTTCGCATGTACCTGGAGGGTCTTTATTTTTACAGGTCACCTGAGTTTTGTCAATTTCCTGACAACAAATGCTCTCCCTTTGTGTACCCATTGCTTAGCAGTTACCACAGGAGTGGAATTAGGCCTTTATTCTCGTTTGTATTCGGGAATCTGTGTAAACGATCACGAGATTGTCTTGATCGCTGCTATTGTCTGTTTCATCCGTTCTAGCCAGTAATCTCAACAAAGTGTGTGTAAAGTGCCGCACGATCCAGGACTTGCTTAAACTAGTAAGTATGCTAGAAATGGAGCTGCAGGAAATGAGACAGCAACAGGAGCTTGAGGAGCTGGCACACTCACAATTCATGCAATTCATGGAAGTCAGCACCCCTAGCAGACTGAAAGCCACCAGGGAGATAGTAGAGGGTCAAAACAGCTGGGTTCAAGTAGGCAGAAGCAGGGAAAAAAGAAACGTCATCAAACTCAACCACCAGAAATCAAAACATCCAACAAATTTGAGCCACTTCAAAATTTAGATAATCAAAACCAACATCAAGAGAATGAAAGGAACAACATCCAGGACCCTATAAACAGTGCTGTCCAGGCAGCAAAAAGAAGGGAGGCCATGATTGTTGGGGACTCCATATTGAGAAACACAGCAAGTTCAGTTCGCAGTTTGGACCCCCTTACTACAACAGTGTGCTGCCTTCCAGGAGCCTCAGTCAAGCACATCACTGAGAATGTGGACAGGCTCCTACAACGAACAGGAGACGACCCGGTAGTAGTCGTCCACATTGGTACAAACAACATTGGAAGAGACAGGCCAAGATCCCTGCAAAACAAATTCAGAGAGCTAGGAAGGAAATTAAAAGACAAGACCAAAACTGTGGTATTTTCTGGGATACTGCCGGCACCTTGCAAAGGACCATATGGACAGCTGGAAATACAAAATCAAAATGCATGGCTGAAATCGTGGTGCACACAGGAAGGCTTCACCTTTCTTGAACATTGGAGCACTTTCTACAACAAGGACTATCTATACAGGTGGGACGGACTGCACTTAAACAGAAAGGGAACCAATCTACTCGGAGAAAGGATCCTTCAGGCGGTACAGAAGCATTTAAACTAGAAAGGAAGGGGGGAGAAAACAGAAGGGAGACTACATCAAAACAAGGGCAACAACTCAGGTAAGACCACTATTAAATGTATTTATCTTAATGCTAGAAGTCTCAGAAACAAAATGTTAGAACTTGAAGCTACTGCACTAACAAGTAACTACGATGTGATAGGTGTTACAGAAACTTGGTTGTCTGAGAGTGATGGAGACGAATATAATATTAGTGGGTACACAATGTATAGGAAAGACAGGCAGGGCAGAAGAGGCGGAGGGGTAGCGCTATACATAAGAAATAGCCTTGAAGCCCAGGTGTTAAATCAGGACAAAGAAAACAATGCAGAATCAATATGGGTCAGAATAATGGACACAAATTCAAAGGGCAT
Organism: Acipenser ruthenus; assembly: GCF_902713425.1. NCBI lineage: Eukaryota > Metazoa > Chordata > Actinopteri > Acipenseriformes > Acipenseridae > Acipenser > Acipenser ruthenus. The sequence continues at coordinate 51,091,761 of NC_081189.1, forward strand.
AATAATAGGAGCATGCTATAGACGTGAAATTCAGACGCTGAGCAAAATAATCTGTTGTACAATGACATTCGAAATGCGTGTAGAAAAGGAGAAGCCATACTAATGGGGGATTTCAACTTCCCCTGTATAAAATGGGAAAACCCAATGGGGGGCACGACGGACGAAATTGAAATGGTGGAAATGACAAATGACTGCTTCCTAACGCAATTTGTCAAGGCACCGACTAGAGGGGAGGCATGCCTTGATTTAGTCTTTTCAAATAATGAAGACAGAATAACTAAAACAGAGGTCAGAGAGCCATTGGCAAACTCAGACCACAACATGGTCTCATTTGAAATATTTTTTAAAACCCCAAAAGTAATGACTAAAGCTAAGGTTTACAATTTTAGAAAAGCAAACTACGAAGGTATGAAACAGAGACTAACAGAAGTAGATTGGAGTAAAATAGAGAAAACATCCACAGAAAAAGGATGGCTGTTTTTTATAAATGTAGTACTAGAGGAACAAAACAATTACATCCCAAAAGTAGACAAATCTAAATCTAAAACAAAATGGCCAAAATGGTTTAATAGATCAATTAAAAAAAATATTCAGCGAAAAAAGGCACTTTACAGAGCGTTTAAAAGGGACCAAAAACAAAGCACACAGAAAGAGTACTTGGAACTGCAAACACAAGTCAAAAAGGAAGTTAGAAAGGCCAAGAGAGAGATGGAAATCAATACTGCTAAGGGGGCTGTAACAGGGCGAGCAGCCCTGTACATTGTTTATTTATTTTTAGATCGGGGTCTCCCCCTCCGCCCCTGTGCAGAGTGTTTTGTATTATTTATTTAGATTTATTGTATTATTGTATTTATGTCGGCGAGCGCCGTATGTTTTATTGTATTGTATTTATGACGGCGTAGCGCCGTGTTATTGTTTTGTTTATTTTTAAAACGTGTCCTGGCAGAGGCGAGATCGGTGCTCGTCCTCTGCCAGGAGTAATTAATTAAAACTCGTGCAGAAGGTGGCCATCTCCCGAATGAATTAAGTGGTTTAATTTGTTGCTAATCGGGAGATGGTCACCTGTTAATAAAAGCCTGCAGCTCTCGGCACTCTGGGTGGGTGTTGGAAGGAGAGTGAGCGAGAGGATTAAAACGAAACTAAAAGTAAACTCCAGGAACAGTGAAGGCAAATGCTCAGCCTGACCTGGGTTTTGTTTATTATTTTTGTGTTCGTGATTTTGTTTTGTTTAACTATTTATTTTGCTCTGTGAGCGAGTGTTTTCTGTTTGGATATTTTATTTATTTATTTTTGGTTGCTTTAAATAAAACGGCGCCCGCGCCACTGCACAATACCTTTTTGTTTTGGTTGTCCCTTCTTCTGCCGTGACGTCAGACCACTCAGCCATTCCTGTCACAGGGGCTAAAACCAATTCCAAAATGTTTTTCCAATATTATAACAGCAAGAAAACATTCAAAGAGGAGGTTAAATGTCTAAGAGACACAAATGGCAAAATCATAGATGAAGAAAAAAAAATAGCAAATATATTAAATGATTACTTTTCACAGGTTTTTACAAAGGAGGACACGGACAACATGCCCCACATGTCGACCTGTTCCTATCCAATTTTAAATAACTTTAGCTTAACAGAGGCAGAAGTGTTAAAGGGACTAGGAGCTCTTAAAATAAACAAATCCCCTGGGCCGGATGAGATCCTCCCAATAGTACTCAAAGAAATGAAAGAAGTTATTTACAAACCGCTAACCAAGATCATGCAACAGTCTCTTGACACAGGGGTTGTGCCGACAGACTGGAAAATTGCAAACGTAATACCAATCCACAAAAAGGGAGACAAAACCGAACCAGGTAACTACAGACCAATAAGCCTGACTTCTATTATATGTAAACTTATGGAAACTATAATAAGATCCAAAATGGAAAATTACCTATATGGTAACAATATCCTGGGAGACAGCCAGCATGGTTTTAGGAAAGGGAGATCATGTCTAACTAACCTACTTGACTTTTTTGAGGATGCAACATTGAAAATGGATAACTGCAAAGCATACGACATGGTTTATTTAGATTTCCAGAAAGCTTTTGACAAAGTCCCGCATAAAAGATTAATTCTCAAACTGAACGCAGTAGGGATTCAAGGAAATGCATGCACATGGATTAGGGAGTGGTTAACATGTAGAAAACAGAAAGTACTGATTAGAGGAGAAACCTCGAAATGGAGTGAGGTAACCAGTGGTGTACCACAGGGATCAGTATTAGGTCCTCTGCTATTCCTAATCTACATTAATGATTTAGACTCTGATATAGTAAGCAAACTCGTTAAATTTGCAGACGACACAAAAATAGGAGGAGTGGCAGACACTGTTGAAGCAGCAAAGGTCATTCAAAATGATCTAGACAGCATTCAAAATTGGGCAGACACATGGCAAATGAAATTTAATAGAGAAAAGTGTAAAGTATTGCATGCGGGCAATAAAAATGTGCATTATAAATATCTTATGGGAGATAGTGAAATTGAAGAAGGGAACTATGAAAAAGACCTAGGAGTTTATGTTGACTCAGAAATGTCTTCATCTAGACAATGTGGGGAAGCTATAAAAAAGGCCAACAAGATGCTTGGATATATTGTGAGAAGTGTTGAATTTAAATCAAGGGAAGTAATGTTAAAACTCTACAATGCATTAGTAAGACCTCACCTAGAATATTGTGTTCAGTTCTGGTCACCTCGTTACAAAAAGGATATTGCTGCTCTAGAAAGAGTGCAAAGAAGAGCGACCAGAATTATCCTGGGTTTAAAATGCATGTCGTATGCAGACAGGCTAAAAGAATTGAATCTATTCAGTCTTGAACAAAGAAGACTACGCAGCGATCTGATTCAAACATTCAAAATCCTAAAAGATATAGACAATGTCGACCCAGGGGACTTTTTCGACCTGAAAAAAGAAACAAGGACCAGGGGTCACAAATGGAGATTAGATAAAGGGGCATTCAGAACAGAAAATAGAAGGCACTTTTTTACACAGAGAATTGTGAGGGTCTGGAACCAACTCCCCAGTAATGTTGTTGAAGCTGACACCCTGGGATGATTCAAGAAGCTGCTTGATGAGATTCTGAGATCAATAAGCTACTAACAACCAAAACGAGCAAGATGGGCTGAATGGCCTCCTCTTGTTTGTAAACTTTCTTATGTTCTTAATGTCTAGCAGTAGGATTGATTGGAAATAATTCACTTATGTAAATTGAGTTTGTATCCAGAAAATTTACCAAATTGATCCAGGGTATACAGAACATGAGGAAGGGATGTAGGGGGGTGTGACAGAGATCGAATGGTGCTTGGTGTTAGATCTCCCTCTCGACCTGTGAGGGCACTGTGTAATGGGAACAGAGTACCCTTAACTAAATGGCACGACAATTTATTCCGTAGGGTAGGTGGAAGTTGGTCATTTAGAAAGGGGCGCAGCTACGGTATCCAAACTCAATGACCCAGATGATAAATGGTGTGGCATCTGAGGATTGGAGGAGCGGATGCGCTCGTTAACCTAGGGGCCATGAGCGAGGATATAAATAGGGGTCATAGCTGACGTGATCTGTTTCTTGGTAAATGGTTAGTGTTGAAAACCTACAAAGAGTCTGTGTGCTTGTGGCAATGTGCCCCGCCCCTGTGTGCATATTATGTGTTGTATGTTGCGTACGTGTGTTAATGTTGGTGTATAGAGATTGGTACACGGGATATAAACAAGTCTGTGTTTCACGTGTATTTAAAAGTGTAGATTTGTATTTAGGCACGAGGAGGGCACAAATCACTTCACGTGCTGGTTAAATGTAATATGTGAGCACGGGGTTGCACAGAATTAATTCACGTGCTGGGATTCAAGTGAATAATTAATTAGTAATTGAATCCCAGCACAATAGTATATATAGACGCACATTTCTTGCTGTCGGGGTTAGGTGTTCGGAAGAGGAGAACGGGTGAGAGAGAGAGAGGAGAGTTAAAATCATTAAAAGTAAAGATAAGTGTGTGTACTCACCGTGTTTGTTTGTCTCCGTGCACCGTTTGTGTTTAGTGCGTTTTGTTTGTCTTTTTACTTTGGCGTATAGTGCCGTGTCCTGTGTTTTGTCTGTTCAAACCTTTTATTTTCTGTTCTGTTATTGAATGCTGAGCGAAAGCATTTGCTCAGCTTCACCAAACCCCAAATCTCTGTCTGTTTATTTCCTGCATCTGGTCTGACGCCACCCACTCCGGCCGTCTTTGTGACACGTGGTGTCATCGTGGGATAATAGCGCCTCCAAGCGTCAGACCAGGAGAGGGGGTTTTGTGAAAAAAAAAAAAAAAAAAAATAGTAAAGCGAGGATGGGAAGAAAGAGCTGCAGGAAGCAGCAGAAGCAGCAGCAGCAACAACAACAGCTGCAGCCCTCATCCTGCATGCCGGGCTGGGAGGAGGACAGCCACAACGGGGCAGTAGCCACCCCTCTACCCCCACTGCCACCGGGTTCCCCACCGTCCTGGGAAATATGGGACTGGCTGGTGCACCCCGAGGGGGACTTTGCCAGTGACCTCCCCTGGGTTATTCACGCGCTGCAGATGCGAGATGGGAAACGATGGGAGGACTGGGAGCAACAGCACAACCCGGCATCCATTCGTGACCTCACCATGGTGGTGCTGGGGTACCTAGCTGCAGACATGGGAGGGATGCCTTCCAGTGAGCAAGAGGGAGAGGAGCAGTCGCTGCCTTCTCCAGTACCCGAGTGGGAGGAGCCTGAGCGTCCACAGCCCGAGTGGGAGGAGCCTGAGCGTCCACAGCCCGAATGGGAGGAGCCTGAGCGTCCACAGCCCGAGTGGGAGGAGCCTGAGCGTCCACAGCCCGAGTGGGAGGAGCCTGAGCGTCCACAGCCCGAGTGGGAGGAGCCTGAGCGTCCTACGCCTGAGTGGGAGGAGCCTGAGCATCCTACGCCTGAGTGGGAGGAGCCTGAGCGTCCTACGCCTGAGTGGGGGGAACCCGAGTGTCCACAGCCCAAAAGGGAGGAGGTCGGGGATGATGGCTGGGAGGTTTTTTTAAAGAACCTCGCAGCAGAGTTATGCCCTGGCTGTGGGGCTTATGGGCACACGTTAGCCATATGCCCCACCCCGTATGAAGAGGCGGAACTAGCGCCCAGATGGGGGGACCGCGAGCGTCCAGCGCCCAGATGGGGGGACCGCGAGCGTCCAGCGCCCAGACGGGGGGACCGTGGGAATCCAAAGCCTGAGAGGCAGCTGTTCCCACCTTCACCAGCAGAGCAAGAATGCCTGCTGGTTTCCCCAGCACAACCAGCAGAGGAAGAATGCCTGCTGGTTTCCCCAGCACAACCAGCAGAGGAAGAATGCCTGCTGGTTTCCCCAGCACAACCAGCAGAGGAAGAATGCCTGCTGGTTTCCCCAGCACAACCAGTAGAGGAAGAATGCCTGCTGGTTTCCCCAGCACAACCAGCAGAGGAAGAATGCCTGCTGGTTTCCCCAGCACAACCAGCAGAGGAAGAATGCCTGCTGGTTTCCCCAGCACAACCAGCAGAGGAAGAATGCCTGCTGGTTTCCCCAGCACAACCAGCAGAGGAAGAATGCCTGCTGGTTTTCCCTTCAGAGGCAGAGCCGCACCAGTCCCCTGCAATAGGAGCGGAGCCGCACCAGTTCCCTGCAAGAGAGGCAGAGCAGCACCAGTCCCCTGGAAAAGGGGGAGACTACACGCTGCTCCCACCTCCATCGGCAGGAGACTACACGCTGCTCCCACCTCCATCGGCAGGAGACTACACGCTGCTCCCACCTTCACCGGCAGGAGCAGAGCAGCCGGAGCTGCCTCTGCCTCCGCCACCTACATCGGCAGGAGTAGAGCAGCCGGAGCTGCCTCTGCCTCCGCCACCTACACCGGCAGGAGCAGAGGAGCAGGAGCTGCCTCTGCCACTTCCAGGAGCAGAGGAGCAGGAGCTGCCTCTGCCACTTCCAGGAGCAGAGGAGCAGGAGCTGCCTCTGCCTCTGCCACTGCCAGAAGCAGAACAGCAGGAGCTGTCTCTGCTTCCCATACCTCCACCACGGGGAGTACGGTGGCCGGAGCCCCAGAAAGGGGAGCTGTCGGCCACGAAGAAGGGGGAGGAGGTCTGGAGACCACCAACCCCAGCAGCAGTTTCGCTGCCGGAGATCGTGGGGGAGGTCTGGAGACCTGCTCCCACTGCAGCAGTTTCGCTGCCGGAGATCGTGGGGGAGGTCCGGAGACCTGCTCCCACTGCAGCAGTTTCGCTGCCGGAGATCGTGGGGGAGGTCTGGAAACCTGCTCCCACTGCAGCTTCTTCGCTGCTGGCAGTACTGTGGTCGGAGCCCCACCAAAGGGAGCTACCGGCTACAAAGACAGGGGGAGAGGTCAGGAGACCACTTTCCCCAGCAGCAGTTTCGCTGCAGGAGTGGACCAACAGGCTGTCAGCCGTGCCACTACCGGCAGGGGTGCTGACAGCATGGCCAGCCATGGGCCCACTGAAGCCTCCCTTCCCAGCCCGAGACTTTGTCCTGGACTGCTGGATTTTTAAGGGGGGAGGTGGCCGTTGAGGCCATGTGTGCTTTGCACAAGGGGGGTATATGTGGCAATGTGCCCCGCCCCTGTGTGCATATTATGTGTTGTATGTTGCGTACGTGTGTTAATGTTGGTGTATAGAGATTGGTACACGGGATATAAACGGGTCTGTGTTTCACGTGTATTTAAAAGTGTAGATTTGTATTTAGGCACGAGGAGGGCACAAATCACTTCACGTGCTGGTTAAATGTAATATGTGAGCACGGGGTTGCACAGAATTAATTCACGTGCTGGGATTCAAGTGAATAATTAATTAGTAATTGAATCCCAGCACAATAGTATATATAGACGCACATTTCTTGCAGTCGGGGTTAGGTGTTCGGAAGAGGAGAACGGGTGAGAGAGAGAGAGGAGAGTTAAAATCATTAAAAGTAAAGATAAGTGTGTGTACTCACCGTGTTTGTTTGTCTCCGTGCACCGTTTGTGTTTAGTGCGTTTTGTTTGTCTTTTTACTTTGGCGTATAGTGCCGTGTCCTGTGTTTTGTGCTGTTTTCAAACCTTTTATTTGTTAATAAACGCTGAGTGCAGCCATTGCACTCAGCTCATCATCACCACCGTCTCTGTCTGTGTATTCCTTTCTGGTCTGACTCCACCCACTCTGGCCGTCTTTGTGACAGTGCTGTATCGTGAACCGTGAGTTTTGTCTTGTGTTTGTTAGTGTTTTGTTAACTGTCATCTGTTTTTTAATAGACTACCAGTTGTACGAATCCGGAGCTGTAGCGAAAGCCAGCATAAACCCGGCCATCACTTTCACCCCTGCATTTCACAGAGAACTGTATTACACCACTTGCACGTATTCACTATCACTTAGAACTGTGTTTCTGTTTTGTGTTTAGTGTTGGTGTGTAAACCTGGACTTTTGGATTATGGGTCACACCCGGGGAATTACAAATACAGAGTGATAAACGCCGCTGCATCACTCCAACATTATTATTTACAGGTGTTTGCCATAAGGCTCTGGACATTGTTAATTAAATCAATAAACACCCTTGCACCTGGAAATCATTGTCTGTCTGTTTTTATATTCGCTCTGCACTGCACTCACCTGTATTCACTCACCACTTTGCCACAGGGGGTCACATAAATAAAGAAGGAGCTCATCAGCATACAGAGATACCTTTTGCTCCAATCCTCCACGAACCACCCCACTAACACGCTGATTACTACAAAGGGAAGCAGCAAGGGGCTCAATTGCAATGGCAAATAATAGAGGGGATAGGGGGCATCCCTGACCAGTTCCACGATGCAAAGTACCCCGAGTTCATATTGTTGGTACGAACCGAGGCAACAGGGGATGTATAGAGTAATTTTATCCAGAAATAAAGTATGAAGTTTTGACCAAATACACATTTTTGAAGGGTAGCAAAGAGATTCCACACGGTCAAAAGCCTTCTCGGCGTCTAATGAAATAAGTGCTTCAGGGTCCGGGTGAGCGGAAGATGAATATATAATATTAATATTAATATATTTAACATGCTTGATAAAGTGTAAGGGGGAGAGACTGTGACTTAAATGATTTAGCAAACACAGACATCAAAAATGGGGAGAGTTGGGCCAAAAAGTTTTTATAAAATTCGACCGGAAAACCATCAGGTCCAGGAGACTTGCCGCTTTGCATTCATTTAATCGCCTCTGTTATTTCCTTAATAGAAAAGGGCTCCTCTAAGCTAGCCTTTGAATGGAGGTTAACAGAAGGTAGGTCGAGATTGTGAAAGAAAGAATCAATTAAAGAATGATCCGTAACAGATTCAGAAGTATACAAGTTTGAGTAAAATCATTTAAATTGCTCATTAATAGCTTTTTGGTCAGTTGTAACAGAGCCTGACTGTGTTCGAATTTCAGTAATCAAATGAGAAGCACTGGATTGGCGTAATTGGTGAGCTTAAAAGCTTGCTAGCTTTATCACCATGTTCATACAAAACATGGCGTGATCTGAGTAGTTGTTTTTCTACCCGCTGAGAAGGAAGTAGATCAAAAGGATCGGACGGCTAAAGCAGTTTTACAAAGTGAGGTAAGTGGGATTAAATGTAGGATTTAAGATAAAGTCCCCGCCCAAAAGTAAGTGATTTGTATTTAAATCAGGAAGTGAAGTTAAAATGTGTAATAAAATCCCTGTCATCCCAGTCTGGGGCATAAACATTGGACAGAATCATGGGAGTATTAGCAAGTCTGCCTACAACTTCATAACGACCTTTCTTATCAGCAATAACTTCAGAAGCAACAAATGGTATGTTTTTATGTACTAAAATTGCAGCACCTCTGGCCTTGGCATTAAATGCTGAATGATAGAGCTGCCCCACCCAATCACTGCGCACGCGGAAGTGATCTGACATTCGAAAATGGGTCTCCTGCAAGAATGCAATGCCAGCATTTAAATGCTGGAGATGTGCTACAACCTTGTTTCGTTTCACTGGGTGATTTAGCCCTTTTACGTACCAACTTACAAAATTGACAGCACTTCCTGTATTAGCACACATCATAGTGACAGCAAAAACACAAAATCAAACCAGGCTGTACAAAATAAGACAAGGTAAGAGAAATCCATTATCAACTTTAAATCAAATTGTTGCATAAATAATGCAGTTGTCTGAGACCCGAGAGAAAAAAAAGAGAATTTAACCCATCCCGCCAACCCTGGCAGCAACTCCCCAAACGAGAAACAAGCCCAACCGAACATTAAAGAATTCTAACCCACTCATCAGGAGAACTCCCGTTCACACGTGTGTTATACATACCTAAACCCACAGATACAAGTGAAAGATTACAACCCATAAAATACAAATTTTCAAAAAACAAGAAACATTTTTGGAGGAAAATAATGAATAAATATAAAAAAATAGATTGAATAAACAAATAATTATAATATTAAAGAGACTTAAATATGCAAGTAAGCAAAGACAGTAGCGACCATAGGAGCCAATCAGCTTGCATATTGTAAATATATATATATATATATATATTTGACACTAGCAGGTGTTGACAATAATTTTTTAACATAAAAAAAAGTCTCTCAAGTCTGCGCAAATAACTTGATACCCCGTGCCCACGTTGAAAAAAAGGGAGAAGAAAGAAATGCATACAAACATACACACGTATACAGTATAAACAAACAAACACATACATATACAAAATAAAAATGACTAAAATGATTCAAGATATAGACAATCAGTATGTGTAAACAGTAACAGTTTGAAATATCCACAATGGTACTAATAACAATATAGAATTAAGTAAGGTACATTCTTAGAAGAATAATATTCTAGTTCACCTAACCATTTTCTAAAAACATATATCCGTAACTAACTTAACTATTTTCATTGACCAAATAGTTATCTATACAGTATTATAAGAAAGGGGAAAAAAATACGTTTAAGTAACACAGCCAGGCAAATCGTATGTTAGCCACCGAAACCAGGGCTTAATTAAAACCCCGTTGACCAGTTCAGCATGGAAGTGGACGATTACGGTTCTGGGCCTTAGGTGAGGACCCGGCTTTGGTGCTAGAGAGCGATGGGCCCGATCCAGCTCCGAAGCCGATCCCAGTGCCTCACCCCAAAGTAGCTCCGTAAAGAAATCAGACATAAACTTAGTGGGGTGCAAACCCTCAGCCCCCTCTGGCAGACTGATGATTCAGAGATTCTGACGCCTACTACGATTTTCCAGATCCGACAACTTCTCCCTGATTGCCCTGTTGTCAGCAACAAGTGTAGGAGTGAGGCCTCCAACTCATGAACCCGATCCCCAGTGTCGTAAGCTGAATGCTCAAAGCTATCAATGCGGTGGCCATGTGAAGTTACCATGGTCTGGATGGCATTGAGAGATGCTTTAAAAGAGACAAACAAGTTCTGAAACTCTGCAGTAAGATCAGCTAGCTGATCTTGAGACGACGGCGCAGGCTCGGCAGGATCAGCAGGCCCCTTGGTCTCGGAATCCAAAGGTAAAGAATCTGTTATCCCACACTTAGGTTTATTTGGCTTTGACATCGTATGACCAGTATAGAAATACGTTAAAAAAAATAGTACAGTGAAAATATATATTAAAAAATGGGTTTGGTAGGTAGTTTGTGGGAGCGAGCGTCACACGTGTCTACTCCACGTAGTGTTCGACCGGAAGTCCCAAATCCCCTTTAATGTTGTTGAGATTTTTTGGACTTATTTCCTTTAAATTAATGTCAATATCTTTTTCTTTAGCCAGTCTTTAAGTACATTAGCAGCCCATGCTGTCATTTTTTTGTGTTTCTTCAATCTTAGTTTTCATCTATTTCATTTAGCTGTGCCTCTTCTACTGTTATGTGTTTAACTCTTGACAGTTGCTGCTGCACTTATTTTATTTATTTATTTATTTCAGACTGCTGTCTTCACTCAGCAAGTTGGTGTTGTACCAGTGTCACAAAGACAGCCGGAGTGGGTGGCGTCAGACCAGAAGCAGGAAATAAACAGACAGAGAGGTGTGGTTCGGTGAAGTTGAGCGAATGCTTTCGCTCAGCATTTAATAAACAGAACAGAAAATAAAAGGTTTTAAACACAAAACAGGACACAGCACTTGCGCCAAAATAAATAGACAAACAAAACGTACTAAACACTTAACAAACGGTGCACGGAGAGACAAACAAACACGGTGAGTACAAACACTTCTAGATTATTTCACTTTACCACTTTCCTCCTTCTCCTCACCCGTTCTCCACTCTCGAACACCCAACCTCGAGTGAATGAAAATGTGTCTATATATACACTGTTGTGCTGGGATTCAATTACTAATTAATTATTCACTTGAATCCCAGCACGTGAATGAATTACGTGCAACCCCGTGCTCACATATTACATTTAACCAGCACGTGAAGTGATTTGTGCCCTCCTCGTGCCTAAATATAAATCTACATTTTTAACTCACACGTGAAACACAGACCTGTTTATATCCCGTGTACCAATGACTATACACCAACATTTACACACGCACGCAACATACAACACATAATATGCACATAGGGACGGGGCACATTGCCACAACCAGTTATCTATTTTCATTCCCAAATATATTAAGGAAATAGGTGGAATGTCACTCATTTTTAGTAACAATAACAAATAAAATGGCAGTTTGTCATGGAATTTAGAATGTAGTGGTGCTTAGTGATTTATTCAGTGTGAATTGTCTCATTAGTATGCAAGCCATGGTATACGTTATATATATGCACGGTCATGTGATGCTGTTTAAACAATCAGAGGTTGTTATTGTTCCAAGCCGTATTATATATATATATATATATATATATATATATATATATATATATATATATATATATATATATATATATATATATATTATGGTTATAGTTAAGGTTTGAACGAAGGTTCTGTTTAAAGTCGATTTTACAACCAGCTCAAAAGGGGGGTAAATCCCCATCGATATGCATGAAAATTGGTGTGTGTGGTCGGATTGACAGGCTCAACAAACCATGTGTAGCATTTGGTGAAATACTTTTTGAGATACAGCGTGGCGACAAAAACAGCTGTTTTAAATAAAACAAAATAGAAAAATTAAGATGCTTTTGTATACACCTGTATCTCAAAAAGTACTGCTATTTAAGGAACCACACTTGGCATACACATAGTCCTGGGGGTGTAGATGTACAACGGGTTATTTATATTTTCGGGGGGGGGGTCCTGGTTTTACCAAAATTTAACCAAAAAAGAAAACGGTCTGACATCACTTCTGTCTGACATCAGTGCTTGGCAGCGTTGCTTTCGACCGTTCCATTTCACTGAATAGGGAGACATTGAATAGCCTATAGTTCAGCACACACGGGTCAGATGAGGTGCCAAGGCTCAGCCCTGGAGAGCACTGGCACAAATTAAGCACTAGTTAAATAATAACATGTAAGCCACGGATAAAGGTGTTTTCCAAATGGATAAAAAATGATAAAGAATACAATGTATTTGTTATGACACCTCCTATTTTAAACTCCAATTGCTTTTTGTTTATTGAAGATCGTTGTTATTGGGTTTGTGATTATTTGTTTCTATCAAAGTTGTAATTTGCTTTGTTAAACTAATGATCTGACTGACAGCTTTACATGGCCCGGCTTAAACAAAACTCTTGTTCGTCGAGGAACACATTGATCCACATAAAATGAAAACATACTGCCTGCTGGATACAAAAAAAGAAAGAAGTCTGTCAATACTTCTAAAAGCAATACCGTAAATGGTTATGATCTTGTATAGCGTAGGTTCCAAAAAAAAAAAAAAAGTGAGAAGATAATGTTTTGCCAAATAGAATAAAATACAAATGCATACTATTATATGTATGCGTGTTATATATTCCATATTTAAGCACATACAGTACTGTGCAAAAGTTTTAGGCAGGTGTGAAAAAATACTGTAAAGTAAGAATGCTTTCAAAAATAGACATGTTAATAGTTTTTATCAATTAACAAAATGCAAAGTGAGTGAACCGAAGAAAAATCTACATCAAATCAATATTTGGTGTGACCACCCTTTGCCTTCAAAACAGCATCAATTCTTCTAGGTACACTTGCACACAGTTTTTGAAGGAACTCGGCAGGTAGGTTGGCCCAAACATCTTGGAGAACTAACCACAGTTCTTCTGTGGATTTAGGCAGCCTCAGTTGCTTCTCTCTCTTCATGTAATCCCAGACTCGATGATGTTGAGATCAGGGCTCTGTGGGGGCCATACCATCACTTCCAGGACTCCTTGTTCTTCTTGACGCTGAAGATAGTTCTTAATGACTTTCGCTGTATGTTTGGGGTCGTTGTCATGCTGCAGAATAAATTTGGGGCCAATCAGGTGCCTCCCTGATGGCATTGCATGATGGATAAGTATCTGCCTGTACTTCTCAGCATTGAGGAGACCATTCATTCTGACCAAATCCCCAACTCCATTTGCAGAAATGCAGCCCCGAACTTGCAAGGAACCTCCACCATGCTTCACTGTTGCCTGCAGACACTCATTCGTGTACCGCTCTCCAGCCCTTCGGCAAAAACTGCCTTCTGCTACAGCCAAATATTTCAAATTTTGACTCATCAGTCCAGAGCACCTGCTGCCATTTTTCTGCACCCCAGTTCCTGTGTTTTCGTGCATAGTTGAGTCGCTTGGCCTTGTTTCCACGTCGGAGGTATGGCATTTTGGCCGCAAGTCTTCCATGAAGGCCACTTCTGACCAGACTTCTCCGGACAGTAGATGGGTGTACCAGGGTCCCACTGTTTTCTGCCAATTCTGAGCTGATGGCACTGCTGGACATCTCCCGATTGCGAAGGGAAGTAAGCATGATGTGTCTTTCATCTGCTGCAGTAAGTTTCCTTGGCCGACCACTGCGTCTACGGTCCTCAACGTTGCCCGTTTCTTTGTGCTTCTTCAAAAGAGCTTGGACAGCACATCTGGAAACCCCTATCTGCCTTGAAATTTCTGCCTGGGAGAGACCTTGCTGATGCAGTATAACTACCTTGTGTCTTGTTGCTGTGCTCAGTCTTGCCATGGTGTATGACTTTTGACAGTAAACTGTCTTCAGCAACCTCACCTTGTTAGCTGAGTTTGGCTGTTCCTCACCCAGTTTTATTCCTCCTACACAGCTGTTTCTGTTTCAGTTAATGATTGTGTTTCAACCTACATATTGAATTGATGATCATTAGCACCTGTCTGGTATAATTGTTTAATCATACACCTGACTATATGCCTACAAAATCCCTGACTTTGTGCAAGTGTACCTAGAAGAATTGATGCTGTTTTGAAGGCAAAGGGTGGTCACACCAAATATGGATTTGATTTAGATTTTTCTTCTGTTCACTCACAGCATTTAGTTAATTGATAAATATAATCTATTAACATGTCTATTTTTGAAAGCATTCTTACTTTACAGCATTTTTTCACACCTGCCTAAAACTTTTGCACAGTACTGTACATTAAACACTTTCTGCTATTTGTTTACTGTATATCGCTGCCAAAGGAAGTTTGAGATTTTTTTCACATTGTTCTTCAGTTGCTACAGAATGTTTATCTTGAAAGAGACCTTCTTCACAACGCGAAGTCATTTACTGTCAGGTGGGTAAAAGCTATTATTAATCATTTGTGTTGATTTAAGAAACCCCTGAAATAAGGATGTATCAGACAGCAGTAGAACATCCACGAGTAAAATAAAAAGTTATTTAACTTTTGTTAATGAAATGGGTCTGTAACAGGGAGAGACCTGGACTGGCCGTCTGACGCATGCGCGATGCTGCAGGAAGGGGGCGGCAGTCCCGTTGGGTCTGCCTGCCAGTCATGGCGGTGACACGGAGAGGTGGGGAAGAGGGTGTGTGTGCTTTTCCCCTCTCTGAGTGGCTGGGAGGCGGACTTTAATGGGATTGCTAACCTATAAAGTAACACTCTGTTGTTTCCTCAGATCTGCCCCTTTAAACTGGAACAGCGAGCAAGGCGGTCTCGCTTTGACTACCAACAGACGGGAGGATAACAAACACCCGGAAAGAAAAATCAAAGAAAATAATTTTAAAGAAAGAAAGGGAAAAGTGGGGGATCGTTGGGCAGCCCCAGTATTGTTGTGCAGTGAGACAGCAGAGTGTAGGACGGAGTCCCGGGTCGTACGGGTAGCGGCGACTGGGGAGATTCACGCTGCGAAGTGCAGCACATTTATTTTGTAGTTTTTCCTTACTGTGTTTTATTTTCCCTGTTTCTTTTTGCCTTTTTCGTTTTTATAATTTGTGAGCACCTGCGAGTGCCGGACTGTAGCTGAGTACCCTGCCGTGGTATTCCCCGTTGGTTCTGGATACCATAGCTGGTAGCCAGACCACGGACCACAAGCGCCCTCTACGGGCTCAAAGAAATCAGTACACCTCACCAGAGTACAAAAAGAAAATAATAAAACCGAGCACCTGTGTGGTGTTGTCAACTACCATTTCTGTCTCCCGTGTCAGTGAATACCCGCACCCTCCCACACGTGGTGTCAGAAGTGGGATCACTGGCACTGCCCAAACAAAGCAGTGCACCCACCAACGGAGAAGAAATGGATGCCGTCCAATTTGCGGCCATGATGGACCTCCTGCGCCAGACCCTAACTGCTGCGGTGCAGGGGGCTGCTCGACCGGCAGGTACTGACCCCAGGTTACAGAGACCCACAAAGATGACAGCCGAGGATAAACCCGAAGCCTACCTGGAGGTGTTTGAGGCCATGGCGACCTCGGCCGGGTGGGCTCAGGCACAATGGGCCAGCTACCTCTTGCCCCAGCTGACGGGAGAGGCACAGGCAGCAGCGAGAACGCTATCCCCTGAGAGGATGATGGACTACCCCGCGCTGAAAGCGGCCATCCTTAACCGCGTGGGGGCTACCCCAGAGGGGTACCGGCGAAAGTTCCAGGAGGAACAGTTCTCAGCAGAGGAGCACCCCAGAACGATCGCGCATCGTTTGAAGGATTACGCCATGGGCTGGCTGAACCCCGACGCGAGCACCAAAGCCAGGTTAGTGGAGGTGATCGTGGTGGAGCGCTTCCTGGAGTGCTTGGCACCGGCACCTCGGCTGTGGGTGCAACGGCAGGCACCTGCCACTCTAGATCGGGCGGTCGAATGGCGGAACAGTACCAGGCAGCAGAGCCAATGCCAGCAAGACTGCCTGGAAGGAGTACAATTGCTGTATCACCCCCTCCACTGGCCCCGGAGAAGGCGAAGGGACTGGGGGGAAGGGGTAGACAGGTATTTGGACGGGGGGTGTCAGCGGGAGCTCCCGGCCCGGGAACTGGGGCAGGGTGGGGTTACCCACGGGCTGCCGCGGTGTCGGACTGGGGTCTCGCGCGGCCACCTTACCGTCGAGCCCCTTTGATGGCTCCAGTGTTTCCACCCCTTGTTGAAGCGCTGGGACGAGAAACCAGCCCACCAAGGTGTTGGACGTGCAGGGAGGTGGGCCACATCGCGCGGGACTGCCCCGTGATGGAATGTGACCTCAGCCGACCAGGTAAGCATGTTCAATTACCTCAGTCACTCCAGCAGACGGGTTTTGTTATTCCTGTAACCGTGGATGGTACACAAACCCAGGCGCTCCTGGATTCAGGGTGTGGTCAGTCCCTAATACAGGATAGCCTAATCTCACCGGGGCATAAACAAATATTGGGTCGGGTGCATATTAAATGTATTCATGGGGATGTACGCTCTTATCCTAAGGTTAGCATAACGATGAAAATTGGCCAGCAGATGACACAGGTGCAGGTGGGGTTGTGTCCTCGATTGCCGGTCCCGGTAGTTCTGGGACGGGACTGTGGGCAATTCAAAAGTTGGTTGGCTGCCCTGACGGCCCCGTCCTCCCTATTGGCTAAGAAAGAGGAAGTAATTGGAGAGATCTTTCCCTTTCGCGACCCGGAGTGATTTTGTCATAAATTTAAACCCCGTAAAACTAAACGGGAGCGCCGGGCTGCTAAGAATGAGGGCTGGTGAAGAGTCTGGGGGGGAGACCGCGGAGCCAGCGCAGGGGTCTGGTTCGGCTGCCTCCGCTCAGGACCGACCTGATCCCGAGCTGGAAGCCATGGGAGCTGATTTTTTAGCTCGTTCCCGTGACTTCCGACTCGAGCAAGGGCGTGACGACGTGCTGGGCAGGCTCTTTGACCAAGCAGCGGTGGTTAATGGTCGGGTGGTCGAGCCCAGACGCGCCGCCACGTACCCTCACTTTGAAATCGCTCGAGACCTCCTGTACCGTGTTGACAAATTGCCCCAGACCGGGGAAGTGCGTCACCAGTTGCTGATTCCTCATCCCTTTAAGGAGGATTTACTGCGGCTGGCTCACGCTATTCCTTTGTCTGGTCATTTGGGTAGGGATAAGACTAAAGCAAGGCTTGTGTCACGGTTCTACTGGATGGGGCTGGATGGTGACGTCAGACGTTTTTGCGAACGTTGTGGGGAGTGTCAGAAGGCTAGTCCTAGAGCCGTCCCACGAGCCCCACTGGTGCCGTTGCCCCTAGTGGAAGCTCCGTTTGAGCGTATTGGAATGGATTTGGTTGGGCCGCTGGAGAGGAGTGCGGCGGGATACACACACCTATTGGTCATTCTGGATTACGCCACGCGTTATCCCGAGGCCATTCCCCTTCGCTCTGCCTCAGCCAAATCTGTTGCCAACGAGCTTGTGAAGGTCTTTTCCCGAGTGGGGATTCCCAAAGAAATACTAACCGACCAAGGCACCAACTTTATGTCCCGACTAATCCGCGGAACATGTAAACTTTTAGGGATTAAGACCATCAGGACCTCGGTGTTTCATCCTCAGACCGATGGTCTTGTGGAGCGCTTTAATAAAACCCTTAAGAACATGTTGCGCAGATTTATTAATAGTGATGTGCGTTACTGGGACCAGCTGATTCCTCCCCTTCTCTTTGCGATCAGAGAGGTACCCCAGGCTTCCACGGGTTTTTTGCCATTCGAGCTGCTGTATGGGCAAAGACCCCGGGGTGTGCTCGATCTGGTCCGAGAGATGTGGGAGGAACAGCAGGACAATTCGACTAATACAGTCCGGTATGTGTTGGACCTGCGCAAACGTCTTGAGTCTGTGGGAAAATGGGCGCATGACAATTTGCAGCAGGCTCAGCACAGACAGGAGACGCAATACAACCGAGGAGCCCGGTTGCGCACATTTCAGCCGGGGGATAAAGTACTTCTATTATTACCCAGTTCTGAGTCGAAACTTCTGGCTAAGTGGCAAGGACCCTTTGAGGTTACACGCCGGGTTGGGAAGGTGGACTATGAGATCTGCCAGCCGGAGCGACGGAGAGAGAAACACATTTATCATATAAACCTCTTGAAGCCCTGGCTGCAACCGGAGGCATTGGTAGTGGCGCAGGCGGATGACGTCACAGACCTGGGACCTGATCTTTCTGTGGTGGCGAAAAAGCCCACCATCACATTGAGACTGAGCCGGGAGAGCTAGTTCGCCAGAGGCCGTACCGCATACCTGAGCGCAAAAGACAGGTAATAAAAACGGAAATTGACGAAATGCTCAGACTGGGGGTAATAGAGGAGTCCCAAAGTGACTGGAACAGTCCAATTGTTTTAGTGGATAAGCCAGACGGGTCCACACGATTTTGTATTGACTTCAGGCGAGTTAATGAAAAATCGAGGTTTGACGCTTACCCCATGCCCCGGGTAGATGAATTGCTGGAGCGTCTAGGCACGGCTCATTTTATGACGACACTGGATTTAACGAAGGGGTACAGGCAGATACCCCTGACCCCGGAATCCAGAGAGAGGACGGCGTTTTCGACTCCCTTCGGGTTATACCAATTTAGGACCATGCCCTTTGGGTTGCACGGAGCACCAGCCACTTTCCAGCGGATGATGGATCGCATTTTGCGGCCCCATCAGCAGTACGCCGCTGCTTACATAGATGACGTGGTTATCCACAGTGAGGATTGGCCGAGTCATCTGTGTAAGGTAGCGGCGGTATTGCAATCCTTGCGGGAGGCTGGGCTCACTGCTAACCCAAAGAAATGTGCCATTGGGAAGAGTGAGTCGGAGTATTTGGGGTATCGAGTAGGGGGCGGCCAGATCAGACCGCTGATTGCTAAGGTGAAAGCCTTGGCTGACTGGCCGGTCCCTACGACCAAAACCCAGGTGCGCTCTTTCTTGGGACTAGCGGGCTATTATAGGAAGTTCATTCCGAACTTCGCCACGCTCGCTACGCCCTTGACAGACCTCACCCGGAAGGCTGCTCCAAATACGGTTCAGTGGACGGAGCCGTGCCAGAGGGCCTTTCTCGCTCTGAAGCGAAGGCTGTGTAGCAAGCCAGTGCTGTGCAGTCCTGATTTCAGCAAGAGGTTCACCCTGCAGACGGATGCGTCAGAGACAGGTCTCGGGGCAGTGTTGTCTCAGGAGGTGCGGGGAAGCGAGCACCCGGTCCTGTATATCAGCAGGAAGCTCCTTCCCCGTGAAAAGAACTATAGTACCATCGAGAAGGAGTGTCTCGCGGTAAAATGGGCAGTCGAGTCACTCCGGTACTACCTCCTGGGGCGACACTTCACCCTGGTGACAGATCATGCCCCCTTGGCATGGCTTCACCGGATGAAAAATAACAATGCCAGAATCACGCGGTGGTACTTGGCCCTGCAGCCCTATGCCTTCAGGGTTGTCCACCGAGCAGGTAAGCTCCATCTAAATGCTGATTTTTTCTCTCGGGAAGGCATGGGGGTGTAGGATTTCGAATGGACCGGTGGTGCCATTCTGAGAGGGAGGATGTGTAACAGGGAGAGACCTGGACTGGCCGTCTGACGCATGCGCGATGCTGCAGGAAGGGGGCGGCAGTCCCGTTGGGTCTGCCTGCCAGTCATGGCGGTGACACGGAGAGGTGGGGAAGAGGGTGTGTGTGCTTTTCCCCTCTCTGAGTGGCTGGGAGGCGGACTTTAATGGGATTGCTAACCTATAAAG
The DNA here is from genome assembly GCF_902713425.1 of Acipenser ruthenus. NCBI lineage: Eukaryota > Metazoa > Chordata > Actinopteri > Acipenseriformes > Acipenseridae > Acipenser > Acipenser ruthenus. The sequence continues at coordinate 51,111,749 of NC_081189.1, forward strand.
TAACACTCTGTTGTTTCCTCAGATCTGCCCCTTTAAACTGGAACAGCGAGCAAGGCGGTCTCGCTTTGACTACCAACAGACGGGAGGATAACAAACGCCCGGAAAGAAAAATCAAAGAAAATAATTTTAAAGAAAGAAAGGGAAAAGTGGGGGATCGTTGGGCAGCCCCAGTATTGTTGTGCAGTGAGACAGCAGAGTGTAGGACGGAGTCCCGGGTCGTACGGGCAGCGGCGACTGGGGAGATTCACGCTGCGAAGTGCAGCACATTTATTTTGTAGTTTTTCCTTACTGTGTTTTATTTTCCCTGTTTCTTTTTGTCTTTTTCGTTTTTATAATTTGTGAGCACCTGCGAGTGCCGGACTGTAGCTGAGTACCCTGCCGTGGTATTCCCCGTTGGTTCTGGATACCATAGCTGGTAGCCAGACCACGGACCACAAGCGCCCTCTACGGGCTCAAAGAAATCAGTACACCTCACCAGAGTACAAAAAGAAAATAATAAAACCGAGCACCTGTGTGGTGTTGTCAACTACCATTTCTGTCTCCCGTGTCAGTGAATACCCGCACCCTCCCACAGGGTCAATAACAATATATTTTTTAGAAAGTATAAGACATGACTGATGACGATAATCAATCAGCCTGAATTGAGAAAATAAATTAATACGACTCGCAGCGAGTAGTCTAAAGCCAGTAAAAAAAAAAAAAACAAACACATTACAATACAGTACATTATTAATACAGTGACAATACAACTGTAGTAATATTCGTATTGTAATTGTTTATGTGTACAACTTTAGAGGTACTTTAATTGCCCCTAAATAAGAATGTATCAGGCAGCAGTTGAACATCCATGAGTAAAATAAAAAGTTATTTAACTTTTGTTAATGAAATGGGTCAATAACAATATATTTTAGAAAGTATAAGACATGACTGATGACGATAATCAATCCGCCTGAAATTGAGAACATAAATAAATTAATACGACTCACAGCGAGTAGTCTAAAGCTGGTAAAAAAAAAAAAAAAAAAAAAACAACAACATTACAATATTACAACTTTAGTAATATTCATATCGTAATTGTTTATGTGTACAACTCGTCAACACAGTACAGTACAGAATTCTATTTATTACATTCCGAGTAAACTTTTGGGCAATTCAATTTAGAAATGCATGTAACCTGTTATTGTTATTATTTCATTTTTAATAAATACTCTTAGTATATCACAGATTATTATATACATTTTCAGATATCCAAATCACTATACAGAATTCTATTTATTATGTTTCAGAAATCTTTTTTTCCTTTGGTGGTTGATCCAAATATCTCCTATCTAATTCAGGTAAGAACTGACAAGACTTGAAAGATGTGCCTGACAGACAGAAGAGAGAAGAAGCGACAACAAATCCAATATGGCATTGTGACAGGCTAGCAGCAGGGATGACGTCAGACCAGAAAGGAGTACACAGACAGGCAGTAGTGATGAGTGAAACTGAGTCGCAATGGTTGCGCTCAGTACGTTTATTGCAAAATAAAAGGTTTAAACAGAAAACAGGACTTGAGGCCAAAATAAATAGACAAACAAAATGGATTAACACTAAACAAACGGTGGACTAACAGACAAACAAACATGGTGAGTACAAATACTTCTAACAATTATTATTTTAGTTTACTTTCTTTCCTCTCCACACCCGTTCTCCACTCACCGAACACACAACCCCGAGTGAGTGCTTTGTGCATCTATATATATTGTTGTGTAGGGATTCAATTACTAATTAATTATTTACTTGAATCCCAGCACATGAACTCATCATGTGGAACCCCGTGCTCACATATTAAATACTTTAAATGCATGTGAAGTGAAGTGCAATCCCCATGCCTAAATACAATTATACATTTTAAACACTAGTGCTCCACACACCCATTTATATATCTATACACCAACATTAACACACCACACGCAACATATAACACAGAAATGCACACAGGGGCAGGGCACATTGCCACAGGCATCAAGACCTTAAATTGCACAGAACGCATCCGTCTGCCTAAAAACCTGCAGGATTCTTACATGATCTTTCTAGAGAGTGGACAGAGCCACACAACATGAAGAATAACTGCTCCCCGGCAGTACTATTCAGATAATGTCACCAGCTCTTCAGCATCAGGTACAGCCCTTGCTTTCCCCACCTTTCCAGCCACAGATAGAGCCATTGCTGTCCCCACCTCTCCAAACTCAGGTACAGTCCTTGTTGTCGCCATATCCGCAGCCTCTCTGGCAGCCGTTGCTGTCCCGACCTCTCCAGCCTCAGGTACAGCCGTTGCCTTTTAAACCGAGGATAATTCTGATCGCTCTATTCTGCATTCTTTCTAGAGCAGCAATAACATTTTTGTAACGAGGTGACCAGAACTGAACACAATATTCTAGGTGAGGTCTTTTTAATGAATTGCAAAGTGTTAACATTACTTCCCTTGATTTAAATTCAACACTTCTCACAACATATCCGAGCATCTTGTTGGCCTTTTTTATAGCTTCTCCACATTGTCTAGATGAAGACATTTTCGAGTCAACATAAACTGCTAGGTCTTTTTCATAGATTCCTTCTTCAATTTCAGTATCTCCCATATGATATTTATAACATTGCTGTTAACCATTTTTTAACTCTGCAGAGACATGTGGGACATATTTCCTGAATATGATAATACACGAACATGTAGTAATGATATAACTGGACTAATTAATGAAACTGCTGTGTCTTAGGAAAAAAGCAAACTGCTGTGTCTTAAGAAAAAGGGCCAATTGGTTCCTGGCAGACATGCTGAACTATGTGACCTACTGATTAGAGGACCGGCGCCTGAACTGGATTAGGCTGAGCGGACAGTTGAATTATGTACAGATAATTCACACATGCAACAACAATCGTTTTCACTCAAGGAAGACATAACCTAGCGATGTCCCAGTGGAAAAGGACATTAAAACATCAAAGGACTGTGAGTTTAAAAAAAGGCAAGATACACAAATGATCTCATGAAAGTGGCAAAACTGAACATTTTGCCCTCCACACCAAATGCTAAACAAGGTGCTGTCACTTTGCTAAGCAAAGCTGCAAATCCGGGACTCTGCCTAAAAACGGAATCAAGACGGGACTCTGTCTGAAACGGACCCAAGATGAGGAAGCAAGCTGCAAGCGAGTCAGCGACCACAAGCAACGAGACTGAGGCCCGGCTGGAGGACTGCAATAAAACTTACAGCGACTGTTATCAGACAAACCAGTCTGGGACTGTGGTACACCTAAAACCACAGTATCCAAAAGAAACTGTGCCCTGCTACCAGCGTAGCTAAAGATTCAGTGAAGAGGACAGAGTGGATGGGCGCTGTTGTGGATCCTATACCGAGGACTGATGACTTTGTTGCAGCTGTTTGTTGATACTATCGAGAATTGAACGCTTCAAGGAACCGTTGAGTATAATTCCAGTTGCATTTTCCTTTCATGGAACTAAATTAATTAATTGTAACACATTCACATAGAATTGTACTGTTAATTATTTACTTTGCACACTTTGCGTGTGAAATAACTTTTTGTGAAACTTGATGAAGTAACTATAAGTAATCTACCTTATATTGTTGTATGAAGAATTTCATTAAAAGTAAACTTGCCATATATTTAATCTATATACCATTAATGAGCTTAATGTGATATATTTTCAGATTGTCTGCATTATCTCAGATTTACTCTGTGCTTGGATGTGGGCGTGTGTGTGTGAGTGAGCGACTAGCTACGTCACAGCCTGCTCGTGCTGCAGTTTGTGTGTGAGGAGACAGGCGGTGTCATATTTCAATTGCTTGCTAGTCAAGTTAAGGCAGTGAGAGTTTTTAATTGTGTTCTGTTAGAGATTGAGAGATTTACTTTTTAACTTTTCTGATTTCTGTTTATTATTTGTATGCTTTATAAAATACTACTATTAATTGAACATTCCTTGTGTCTGCGCGTGAATGTGTGTTCATAGTAAATCATCGATCTTTGTAACACATCAATTAAATATTGTTAGTAAGAGAACTAATCAACCCAGATAAACATTAAATTATCAATTATTGAATTGTTCCCATAGACATTAATATATATTATGGAGATATAAAAAGGATACCTGGGTACATGTCATGAGATGGTCCTGGAGATTGGCCCATACCACTCTCTCCTGTGTCATTTGGTGAACTGCCAGGCTGAAGAGGCTGGATAGTGAGGCAATCAGAGAGGATATCCTGCCCTAATTCAGTGCGGGGTCGTAACTGAAAAAGGAAAACAAAGACACACATTAGCAGGGACCTTAATTCTTTAGCAAGGAACTTACTTCTCTGTAGACACTGTGCTACTCTAGTTATTGGAAACCGTGGAATCTTTATATATATTGTATCCCTGTGCAGATTTTAACTGCTGTAATTTAGTACTCCCTCTTTTAATTAATAGTGCAACTGCTAGACAAATGCCTGGGATACATTGCACGAAAAATTGGACCAGGTTTAAAAAGGGACAAAGTAGTATGAGATAAATCATAATCAAGCCTAAATGTTACAATTTTTGGTGCTAGAAGCTACAATTGAGGTTGAAAACAATAATGTAATTGGTATTTCAGAAACTTAGCTTACCCCAAATGACAGTGAAAAATACTCAATTACTGGGTTTAGGTTCTTTATAAGGAGGAGGCTGCGTGGTCCAGTGGTTAAAGAAAAGGGCATGTAACCAGGAGGTCCCTGGTTCAAATCCCACCTCAGCCAATGACTCATTGTGTGACCCTGAGCAAGTCACTTAACCTCCTTGTGCTCCGTCTTTCGGGTGAGACGTAATTGTAAGTGACTCTGCAGCTGATGCATAGTTCACACACCCTGGTCTCTGTAAGTCGCCTTGGATAAAGGCGTCTGCTAAATAAACAAATGATAATAATAATAAGGGATAGTCAGGATAGCAGAGACAATCTGGATATAGCTAACCAAGGTCTGACACTTGGAGTTTGCTACAGATGAAATGTAGACAGCAGTAAAGCACTGGAAGGCGAATCCGGTGAAGCAAGCTGGTGCTGATTTTTGACAAATCAATGAAGACAGGAAATGTCCTAGCTGGTATCGTATTTAAGAGAGGAGATAATGCAGAACTGGAAAATTAGATCTATCAATAACTCGATATTGGAGCAATATTGTAGAAGACTTTGCTGACAGTAATCTGGCATAGTGAGGAGGCTAAAAGAATCAAGGGAGGTTATGAAAGAATGTATAAAGCCTTAGGTGTGTGGAAGCGACATTGTGGGAAAAGTACAGTTGTGGACAAGTACAGTGCAGTTAGAAGCCGTTTGAAAGCAGGTTGACAGCTGCATAAGCTAAACTAAACTTCCACAAAAAAAAAAAAAAAAAAAATCATGGTCTTCAAGCCAGTAATCTGTGACAACTGCATGATGTGGGAAATCCAAGAAAACCCAACAGAGCTCAACCAAGTTTGTGTAATGTGCCGCACGATCCAGGGCTTGCTCCAACGAGTAAGTCTGCAAGAAAAGGAGCTGGAGGAAATAAGACAGCAACAGGAGCTTGAGGAGCTGACACACCCACAATTCATGGAAGTCCACACCCCTAGCAGACTGAAAGCCACCACGGAGATGGAAGAGAGTCGAAACAGCTGGGTTCAGATAGGCAGAAGCAGGGAAAAAAAGAAACTTCGTCAAACACAACCACCAGAAATCCAGACAGCCAACAAATTTGAGCCACTTCAACTTTTAGATGACCAAAACCAACATCAAGAGAATGAAAGGAACAACATCCAGGACCCTATAAACAGTGCTGGCCAGGCAGCAAAAAGAAGGGAGGTCATGATCGTTGGGGACTCCACATTGAGAAACACAGCAAGTTCAGTTCACAGTTTGGACCCCCTTACTACAACAGTGTGCTGCCTTCCAGGAGCCTCTGTCAAGCACATCACTGAGAACATGGACAGGCTCCTAGAATGAACAGGAGACGACCCGGTAGTAGTCATCCACATCGGTACAAACAACATTGGAAGAGACAGACCAAGAACCCTCAAAACAAATTCAGAGAGCTAGGAAGGAAAAAAGACAAGACCAAAACTGTGGTATTTTCTGTGATACTGCTGGCACCTTGCAAAGGACCATATGGACAGCTGGAAATACAAAATCAAAATTCATGGCTGAAAATCGTGGTGCACACAGGAAGGCTTCACCTTTCTTGAACATTGGAGCACATTCTACAACAAGAACTATCTATATAGGTGGGACGGACTGCACTTAAACAGAAAGGAAACCAATCTACTCTGAGAAAGGATCCTTGAGGAGGTCCAGAAGCATTTAAACTAGAAAGGAAGGGGGGAGAAAACAAAAAAAACAGAAGGGAGACCACATCAAAACAAGGGCAACAACTCAGATAAGACAACTATTAAATGTATTTATCTTAATGCTAGAAGTCTCAGAAACAAAATGTTAGAACTTGAAGGTACTGCACTAACAAGTAACTACGATGTGATAGGTGTTACAGAAACTTGGTTGTCTGAGAGTGATGGAGACGAATATTATTATTATTTATTTCTTAGCAGACGCCCTTATCCAGGGCGACTTACAATTGTTACAAGATATCACATTATACAGATATCTCATTATTTTTACATACAGTTACCCATTTATACAGTTGGGTTTTTACTGGAGCAATCTAGGTAAAGTACCTTGCTCAAGGGTACAACAGCATTGTCCCCCACTGGGGATTGAACCCACAACACTCCGGTCAAGGGTCCAGAGCCCTAACCACTACTCCACACAAGTGCCATATAATATTAGTGGGTACACACTGTATAGGAAAGACAGGCAGGGCAGAAGAGGCAGTGGGGTAGCGCTATACATAAGAAATAGTCTTGAAGTCCAGGTGTTAAATCAGGACAAAGAAAACAATGCAGAATCAATATGGGACAGAATAATGGATACAAATTCAAAGGGCATAATAATAGGAGCATGCTATAGACCGCCAAATTCAGACGTTGAGCAAAATAATCTGTTGTACAATGACATTCGAAATGCGTGTAGAAAAGGAGAAGCCATACTAATGGGGGATTTCAACTTCCCCCGTACAAAATGGGAGAACCCGGTGGGGAGCATAACGGACGAAATTAAAATGGTGGAAATGACAAATGACTGTTTCCTAACGCAATTTGTCAAGGCACCAACTAGAGGGGAGGCATGCCTTGATTTAGTCTTTTCAAATAAGGAAGAAAGAATAACTAAAACAGGTCAGAGAGCCATTGGCAAACTCAGACCACAACATGGTCTCATTTGAAGTATTTTTTAAAACCCCAAAAGTAATGACTAAAGCTAAGGTTTACAATTTTAGAAAAGCAAACTATGAAGGTATGAAACAGAGACTAACATAAGTAGGTTGGAGTAAAATAGAGAAAACATCCACAGAAAAAGGATGGCTTTTTAAAAAAAATGTAGTACTAGAGGCGCAAAACAATTACATCCCAAAAGTAGACAAATCTAAATCTAAAACAAAATGGCCAAAATGGTTTAATAGATCAATAAAAAATAATATTCAGCGAAAAAAGGCACTTTACAAGCGTTTAAAAGGGACCAAAAACAAAGTACACAGAAAGAGTACTTGGAACTGCAAATACAAGTCAAAAAGGAAGTTAGAAAGGCCAAGAGAGAGATAGAAATCAATATTGCTAAGGGGGCTAAAACCAATTCCAAAATGTTTTACCAATATTATAACCGCAAGAAAACATTCAAAGAGGAGGTTAAATGTCTAAGAGACACAAATGGCAAAATCATAGATTATGAAAAAAATAGCAAATATATTAAATTATTACTTTTCACAGGTTTTTACAAAGGAGGACACGGACAACATGCCCCACATGTCGACCTGTTCCTATCCAGTTTTAAATAACTTTAGCATAACAGAGGCAGAAGTGTTAAAGGGACTAGGAGCTCTTAAAATAAACAAATCCCCTGGGCCGGATGAGATCCTCCCAATAGTACTCAAAGAAATGAAAGAAGTTATTTACAAACCGCTAACCAAGACCATGCAACAGTCTCTTGACACAGGGGCTGTACCGACAGACTGGAAAATAGCAAATGTAATACCGATCCACAAAAAGGGAGACAAAACCGAACCAGGTAACTACAGACCAATAAGCCTGACTCTGCTAAACTTATGGAAACTATAATAAGATCCAAAATGGAAAATTACCTATATGGTAACAATATCCTGGGAGACAGTCAGCATGGTTTTAGGAAAGGGAGATTGTGTCTAACTAACCTACTTGACATTTTTGAGGATATTGAAAATGGATAATTGCAAAGCATACGACATGGTTTATTTAGATTTCCAGAAAGCTTTTGACAAAGTCCCGCAAAAAAGATTAATTCTCAAACTAAACACAATAGGGATTCAAGGAAATGCATGCACATGGATTAGGGAGTGGTTAACATGTAGAAAACAGAAAGTACTGATTAGAGGAGAAACCTCAAAATGGAGTGAGGTAACAGTGGTGTACCGCAGGGATCAGTATTAGGTCCTCTGCTATTCCTAATCTACATTAATGATTTAGATTCTGGTATAGTAAGCAAACTTAGTTGGTGTCTTAGTTGGTGCTTATCTTGGCGAGAGCCGAGTTCAAATCAGCATGAAGTTTTAACATGTACTCTCGTGTAATGGAAATCTACATTTTTAAAAAACAGCCATCCTTTTTCTGTGGATGTTTTCTCTATTTTACTCCAATCTATTTCTGTTAGTCTCTGTTTCATTCCTTCATAGTTTGCTTTTCTAAAATTGTAAACCTTAGGCATGTCGTATGCAGACAGGCTAAAAGAATTGAATCTATTCAGTCTTGAACAAAGAAGACTACGCGGCGATCTGATTCAAACATTCAAAATCCTAAAAGGTATAGACAATGTCAACCCGGGGGACTTCTTTGACTTGAAAAAAGAAAAAAGGACCAGGGGTCATAAATGGAGATTAATGATCCTTGTGAACCCGGTCAGACAAACCAGCATAAGAGAGAAAAGAACCTCAACGGGCACAAGCCTGGAGTTAAATGGCCAAGAGCTTGTGAGAAAACTGCATGGGACACAGTAAACACAGATCTCTGCGTTGCATTGGAAAGATTAAGTGGAACAGTTGAAAAGAAGCTGGATAAATTTGGGGACATCATCTACGCATATGGAAGTGAGAGGTTTGGAGTTCAAAAAAGGAAGGAAAAAGTACAAACTATTCCTGGAAAGTCTAGACGGCAGCAAGAGATTGAACGCTTAGTTAGAGAAAGGAGACAGCTGAGGAACCAATGGAGAAGAGCAGAACAAAGTCAGAAGGAGGGACTCAATCTCTTACAAAGGGTCATAAAAGATAAGCTTGCAACATTGCGCAGAGCTGAGCGCCTACGGAAACGCTACAAAAAGAAGGAGCGTGCGAGAGCTAACTTTTATAAAGACCCATTCAAATTTGTAAAGAAGTTATTCACTAGTGAGAAGAATGGCACACTAAAAGCATCTAAGGTTGAGCTGGAGAGATATTTGGAGGAAACACATACAGATTCAAAAAGGCAGGAGCCTATGTCAATTCCGTCAGACATCCCACCTATCAATCCACCAGAATACCAAATGGAGGACTGTGCACCTAAGTGGAAAGAAATAGAGCAAGCTGTGAAAAAAGCAAGGGCTTCATCATCTCCAGGGCCTAATGGAGTTCCGTACAGAGTGTACAAGAGTGCTTCAGGAGTTCTACGAATTCTGTGGAAATTGATGAAAGTGGCATGGGAAAAACAGGTTGTACCAAGAGCATGGCGCCGAGCAGGTGGAGTCTTTATACCTAAAGAAAAAGATTCTACAAGCATCAGTCAGTTTCGTCCCATTTCCCTAATAAACGTAGAAGGCAAGATTTTCTTCAGCATTATTGCTCAGAGATTGTCAGCTTACCTATTAAAGAACTGCTTCATTGACACTTCAATACAAAAAGCGGGCATTCCAGGTTTCCCAGGTTGCTTAGAACACATCAATGTGATCTGGCAACAAATTCAATCCGCTAAAAAGGAGAGGAAGGAGCTCCATGTGACATTCCTGGATTTGGCTAATGCATATGGTTCAGTGCCACATGAACTACTTTGGGCAGCATTTGATTTTTTCAGTGTACCGATGACAATAACAAATTTAGTGAAAGCCTATTTTGGAGATTTGCAATTCAGTTTTTCAACTTCAGAATTCAGCACTACATGGCAATGCCTAGAGGTTGGAATAATGGCAGGATGCACCATTTCTCCACTGGCTTTTACCATGGCAATGGAAGTAATCATTAGGGCATCAAAATGGGTAGTAGGAGGAGAGCGCTTGGCTTCTGGAATGCGACTACCACCAATTCGAGCATACATGGATGACATGACAACCATGACTACAACAGTAGCCTGCACTAATCGATTATTGGGCAAATTAACCAATAACATTGAATGGGCACGAATGCAATTCAAGCCCACTAAATCAAGGAGCATCTCTATAATTAAAGGCAAAGTAGTAGATAAAACATTCTTCATTAATGGCGAGGCAATACCAACAGTGTCTGAGAAGCCAGTGAAGAGTCTTGGGAGATGGTACGACGGGGATCTAAAGGACACAGTTCGTGTGGGAGAAGTTAGACAACAAGCAGTGGAAGGGTTGAAGAGCATAGACAGCTGCGCTCTACCAGGTAAACTAAAACTCTGGTGCTTTCAGTTTGGTCTACTGCCGAGGTTGCTGTGGCCACTGACTGTGTACGAGGTTTCTTTGACAACAGTAGAGAAGCTGGAAGCTTTAATCAGTTCATACATCAGGAAATGGTTGGGAGTTCCACGCTGCCTCAGCAGAGTGGGACTTTATGGTAAAGGAATACTGCAGCTACCAGTCTCTGCTCTAACCGAGGAGTTTAAGTGCGCCAAGGTCAGACTGGAAATGACTTTAGTAGAGTCACGCGATAAATGCGTAAGGGAGGCAGCACCTGTGTTGAAAACTGGAAGAAAGAGGGCGGCAAAGAAAGCTGTGGAAGATGCAAAGGCTGCCCTTCGGATTGGTGATATCATGGGGCAAGTTCAGCATGGAAGAGGGGGTCTTGGTTTCAGTTCAACTCCTCCTACATGGCACAAGGCAGCCCCAGCTCAAAGGAGGAAGCTGGTAGTCAACGAGGTGCAAAAGCAGGAGGAGAGGATGAGGTGTATAAAGGCCATTTCCCAGGCCAAGCAGGGAGAATGGATGAGATGGGAGAGTGTGGAACAACGCAAGATTGGCTGGAAAGACCTATGGTCAATGGAACAGAGCAGGATCAGTTTCCTCATCAGGTCAACATATGATGTTCTCCCATCACCACAGAACCTAAACCTCTGGGTAGGAGAGGATCCCTCATGTCATTTGTGTTCATCACCTGCAACATTAAGGCACATTTTGACAGGATGTAAGGTGGCTCTTAGCCAAGGACGGTTTACTTGGCGCCATGACCAGGTGCTGCGATGTTTGGCCTTAGCATTGGAAGACAAGCGTAACATGACCAATAAGTTGTCACCTGTTCCATCAAAACATTACACACAAAAGACAACATTCCTCCGCCCAGGAGAGCAACCACCAAGAAAAGGTGTTAAAACCAATTCTCGCCCAGGACAACTGGAAGCTGCTAGAGACTGGAAAATGCTGGCAGATGTTGGTCAACGGCTTATTTTTCCACGTGAGATTGCCACCACTAACCTTCGACCAGATATTGTCTTGTGGTCTGGATCAGCACGCCTTGTTCACCTGGTAGAGTTAACAGTGCCATGGGAGGATGCTGTAGATGAGGCGTATGAGAGGAAGAAACTGCGGTATGCTCAACTAGCCACTGAAGCGGAACAGCGAGGATGGAGAGTTCGGGTTTACCCAGTGGAAGTGGGTTGTCGAGGATTTGTGGCACACTCTACAACCCGGTTTCTCAGAGACGTCGGATTCAGTGGCCAAGAGTTGCGTCGCACAGTGAAGAACTTACCTGAAGCAGCAGAGAGGAGCAGCAACTGGCTGTGGTTGAGACGGAAAGATTCTGGCTGGGGACAGGTAAGTAAGCTGGGCTGAGTTGAGTGGGGGACGGAGGGGGGTGATGCTGGGACGCCAGAATCACCGTCGAGCCCTCTTGAGGTGTCGTGGGCTAGTCGACGAAACACTGAGGATGGAAGGTGCCCACTTGAAAACCCCAGAGATGTACCCTACTTAGCTCAATCCAGACGGTTGTCATGCTGATGCGCTGGGGAGGCCGCACTTTGGTTGATCCCCGGAGCCAGCATCGCAGCCGTTGTGTGTGCTGATGCGCCAGGGAGGCAAAATAAGCTGATCCCTGGAGCCAGCATTACACTTCAGCCATTAACACCAGACAGAAGGATATCTACATCATCATATGGAAGGAAACGTAAATGGATGGAGACACATATGGATCACATTAGTTTACTGTAAAGCTACGTCTTAGTTGGTGCTTATCTTGGCGAGAGCCGAGTTCAAATCAGCATGAAGTTTTAACATCTACTCTCGTGTAATGGAAATCTTGACACAGGGGTTGTACCGACAGACTGGAGAATTGCAAACGTAATACCGATCCACAAAAAGGGAGACACAACCGAACCAGGTAACTACAGACCAGTAAGCCTGACTTCTATTATATGTAAACTTATGGAAACTATAATAAGATCAAAAATTGAAAATTACCTATATGGTAACAGCATTCTGGGAGACAGTCAGCATGGTTTTAGTAAAGGAAGATCGTTTCTAACTAACCTGCTTGACTTTTTTGAGGATGCAACATCGACAATGGATAACTGCAAAGCATTGACATGGTTTATTTAGATTTCCAGAAAGCTTCTGACAAAATCCAGCATAAAAGATTAATTCTCAAACTGAATGCAGTAGGGTTTCAAGGGAATGCATGCACATGGATTAGGGAGTGGTTAACATGTAGAAAATAGAAAGTAGTGATTAGAGGAGAAACCTCAAAATGGAGCGAGGTAACCAGTGGTGTACCACAGGGATCAGTATTAGGTCCTCTGCTATTCCTAATCTACATTAATGACAGATTCTGGTATAGTAAGCAAACTCGTTAAATTTGCAGACGACACAAAAACAGGAGGAGTGGCAAACACTGTTGCGGAGCAAAGATCATTCAAAATGATCTAGACAGCATTCAGAACTGGGCAGACACATGGCAAATTACATTTAATAGAGAAAAGTGTAAGGTACTGCACGCAGGCAATACAAATGTGCATTATAAATATCATATGGGAGATAGTGAAATTGAAGAAGGAATCTATGAAAAAGACCTATGCGTTTATGTTGACTCAGAAATGTCTTCCTCTAGACAATGTGGGGAAGCTATAAAAAAGGCCAACAAGATGCTCGGATATATTGTGAAAAATTTCAATCAAGGGAAGTAATGTTAAAACTTTACAATGCATTAGTAAGACCTCATCTAGAATATTGTGTTCAAAAAAGATATTGCTGCTCTAGTGCGACCAGAATTATCCCTGGTTTAACAGGCATGTTGTATGCAGACAGGCTAAAAGAATTGAATCTATTCATTCTTGTACAAAGAAGAGTATGAGGTGATCTGATTCAAGCATTCAAAATTCTAAAAGGCATTGACAATGTCGATCCAGGGGACTTTTTCGACCTGAAAAAAGAAACAAGGACCAGGGGTCACAAATGGAGATTAGATAAAGGGGCATTCAGAACAGAAAATAGGAGGCACGTTTTTATACAGAGAATTGTGAGGGTCTGGAATCCAACTCCCCAGTAATGTTGTTGAAGCTGACACCCTGGGATCCTTCAAGAAGCTGCTTGATGAGATTCTGGGATCAATAAGCTACTAACAACCAAACGAGGAAGATGGGCCAAATGGTCTCCTCTCGTTTGTAAACTTTCTTATGTTCTTATGTTCTAATTCATTATAATGTTTCAAACTAGTGACGCGTGTACATTCTCAGGCAACCAAACCGATATCTTGTTTCATGTTTATGTACGGACTTATTTAAATCACGGAAACAAAGCAAATACATTGTGTCAAGTTGCACATGATACACGCAGACACAGCACTACACTAGCAACAACCTGGGAAAGGAAGTACAGACGTACACATACAGATACAGAAGTGGCGTTCTTGTTGTTATGCTGCTTCTCCATATACTGTACGTTAATATTTTCACTTATAATAATTGCCATGAAAATAAATTGCTACAGTCCCTGTGAAAATAAATGTTCATAATTATTTATGGTAAAGCTGTATTTCGTATTGTTTTCACTACAGAACAGCTGCAGTCTGAAGTCAAGATGCAGAAATATTTACCAGAGCTCAGCTCCGGCTGAATTTAAGCCCTGAGTATAAGTATAGCAAGTATCCTTTTAGAATTTCAGCTCAAAAAGAGAATCTACCGGTGGCGCAAGTTTAGCTTTTCGTTCCCCTCTTTGACTTCTTAAATAGTTAATATGACACTGGCTATTATCAGGGCGGTGCCAGGTTTTTGGGGGCCCCGGGCAATGGACCTCCAGTGCCCCCCACCTTCACCCCAAAATAAAATATTTTGCTATCAAAAAGGTTTTCATAATTAGTAGTCCCTCGCTAAACTGGACATGTCTGGAGACATGAGTTTAAAAAAAAAAAGTAAAAAATCTGTACAGTAGGTATATACACAAATCAAATGAATACCTGTAGCACACTTTCTTTTAACATAACATACGAGTAACACATAAAAAATCATGTTGCTGCTTTTACACATTACTGTACAGTGTGAAAATAGTAAAAAAATATGTTAAACTACTGGTATATGATTTTAGTGCATTTTCTTTTTTACTGTAGCTTACTTAGTACACATTTAACAGAAAACAGAATATACACTTTACAGAAATAATATTTTTTTAATTTACATATAGAAAATTTGACAGCGTACTTACTGCATTTGTTTTTATTTTCTTTGTTTTCGTAGTCTTTTCCTTCTGTTTTTGACATTCAGATTTTAGTTTATTTTTATTTGGAGGTTCCAGAAATTCGGCATGTTTCATTTTTGATGGTTTAAAATCGTATAATTATAATAGGTGTTCAGGCGTTCTGATAATAACAGACGTTATGATAGTGAGGCTCGACAAAACGCTTGTCAAAGGAAAAGAGGAAAAGAAGGTGGGAGAACTGAAAAGTTTCACTGCACTGCACACATACAGTTTAGTTGAGTGAAAACTAAATATTTCTAGTCCTAAAGGCTGCTGGAATAGGATAGCTGGCACAGAAATAGGACATTTACTCATACAGTATTTCCAATTTTATTTCTGCACGTGCCTCTGGCGTCAGGGCCCCGTGCGCTTACCCGGGTTGCCCGAGTGCTAACACTGGCCCTGGCCATTATTTAGCTATTTGCTTAGTTGCTGTGACATGATAGATGTTATAACCTAAGCACTTTTACTGACAAGTTCCCAGAACACTTGAACAGAATTATTAGTAAAACGTACCTTTCTCTTTTTCTTTTTGTAACACAACACCTGTTATCGTTAATTGTGAAATTCAACAAATACAAATAATCGCTATAACTTGGGAGAGGCTGTTGCTATGACATTTTTTAGGCAGAACAATTTCAAAACATAGTACTTAGTATCACTGCAGCTTTTGGTAAGAAAAAAGAAAATGTTTCATTCAACAACATTACATTGTCAGGCTAGTCGCTGCACTTTCGAAGTCCCGAAGCATGAACACTTTCCTTTATGTCTTTTAACTTCTCACAGAAACTGCCATTTGGCCGCCCCTGTCGCCCGTCGCCCCCCCAAATGATGCCCCTAATTTGGAGATACTGGGAACTGGGGAATAGTGAACAGGCACTCCATCTTTAGTAAGGGCAAGTGAAACCAAGGGTGCTGTTCCAAGTGAGGCAAAAGGTGATTTAAGCCTTCCTCACCTTGATTGTGAAAATGAATCAGTCTCTAATGGAAGGGAGAGTATGGAAAGAGTATGGAAGGAGTTAAAATATAAAAAAACTAATGAGAATAAGGATTTTTTTTCTTGTCAGGGTAAACAGGAGTAAGGAGATTCAGTTAATTAACGGTGTTTCATAAGTGAGTCTAGGACCCTTATAATGGTTTTGTTTGTTTATTTATTTATTTTTTAAAGCATTACAGTGGCAACACACCTGCTAACTGTTTGTAAATATTGTAAATAAAAATACGCTATGGCATTATTAAAAAGGATATTGCTGCTCTAGAAAGAGTGCAAAGAAGAGCAACCAGAATTATCCTGGGTTTAAAAGGCATGTTGTATGCAGACAGGCTAAAAGAATTGAATCTATTCAGTCTTGAACAAAGAAGACTACGCGGCGATCTGATTCAAACATTCAAAATCCTAAAAGGTATAGACAATGTCAACCCGGGGGACTTGTTTGACTTGAAAAAAGAAAAAAGGACCAGGGGTCACAAATGGAGATTAGATAAAGGGGCATTCAGAACAGAAAATAGGAGGCACTTTTTTACACAGAGAATTGTGAGGGTCTGGAACCAACTCCCCAGTAATGTTGTTGAAGCTGACACCCTGGGATCCACATTTCGAGAGCCTACTGAGTTACTGACATAAAAGTGGATTACGTAGTGTACCCAGAGGGCAATACATTACACGTGGTGGCAGCAGTGTGACAGACGGCCTCCCACATATGAGCAATGGAGGACAAGATGAAAGCCCTTGTTAAAGCCACCTTGGTACAACAACAACAAACTATTCGACCCACACGGGCCAGCTTGTGCTGCAAAAGATGACAGCCGCTGAAGATGTGGAGGCTTACTTACCACCTATTGAAGAAGGAGATCCTGGTCTGACTGGGTCAGAGGGTAAAGTGTCCCGGTCACAAATGTTTGACCTCATTCACCTGACCAGAAACTGGTTACAAGCGGAGATCAACAAATCCAGCAGGATCACTGAGATTTTGCTTATTGTAGGAACAATTCAATAATTGATCATTTAATGTTTATCTGGGTTGATTAGTTCTCTTACTAATAATATTTAATTGGATATTTATAGACTTTTTCACTCTGCTAAATAGCCACCTTCATGAAATCATTTGTGTATCTTGCCTTTTTTTAAACTCACAGTCCTTTGATGTTTTAATGTCCTTTTCCACTGGGACATCGCTAGTTTATGTCTTCCTTGCTTGAAAACCATTGTTGTTGCACGTGTGAATTATCTGTACATAATTCAACTATCCGCTCAGCCTAATCCAGTTCAGGTGCCGATCCTCTAATCAGTAGGTCACATAGTTCAGTATAAGAACATAAGAACGTTTACAAACGAGAGGAGGCCATTCAGCCCATCTTGCTCGTTTGGTTGTTAGTAGCTTATTGTTAGTAGCTTATTGATCCCAGAATCTCATCAAGCAGCTTCTTGAAGGATCCCAGGGTGTCAGCTTCAACAACATTACTGGGGAGTTGGTTCCAAACCCTCACAATTCTCTGTGTAAAAAAGTGCCTCCTACTTTCTGTTCTGAATGCCCCTTTATCTAATCTCCATTTGTGACCCCTGGTCCTTTTTTCTTTTTTTCAGGTCAAAAAAGTCCCCTGGGTCGACATTGTCTATACCTTTTAGGATTTTGAATGTTTGAATCAGATCGCTGTGTAGTCTTCTTTGTTCAAGACTGAATAGATTCAATTCTTTTAGTTTGTCTGCATACAACATGCCTTTTAAACCCAGGATAATTCTGGTTGCTCTTCTTTGCACTCTTTCTAGAGCAGCAATATCCTTTTTGTAATGAGGTGACCAGAACTGAACACAATATTCTAGATGAGGTCTTACTAATGCATTGTAAAGTTTTAACATTACTTCCCTTGATTTAAATTCAACACTTCTCACAATATATCCGAGCATCTTGTTGGCCTTTTTATAGCTTCCCCACATTGTCTAGATGAAGAAATTTTTGAGTCAACATAAACTCCTCGGTCTTTTTCCATAGTTCCCTTCTTCAATTTCAGTATCTCCCATATGATATTTATAATGCACATTTTTATGCCTGCAAGGAACCAAGGGGCCCTTTTTCTTAAGACACAGCAGTTTGCTTTTTTCCTAAGACACAGCAGTTTCATGAATTAGTCCAGTTATATAATTAATACATGTTCATGTATTATCATATTCAGGGAATATGTCACACATTATGGATCGGTTCTTGAGAGGACACCCACCAACGGTGTGAGAATGGGTTGGACAAGGAGATCCAGCCGACTCCAACGTGTTGATCAACCTGGTGGAGTGGCACCTAGCGGCCAAAGAACTTGGGAAGCTAACATTCCAGGAGACAATTAGGAGCAAGACGCAACCCCTGACCCCCTTGGGCTGGGGACAAAGGGACAATTGGAGACACTAAGCATCCTTGACAGTCTAAATTATTGTATTACTTGTTGTATTACTTGTATTGTAACGCTTGAAATGTTTTTGCTTACGATTGTAAGTCGCCCTGGATAAGGGCGTCTGCTAAGAAATAAATAATAATAATAATAATAATAATAATAAATTAGTTAGACTACTGAGAGAAAAAGGTTGGGATCCCATTGATGGAATGCAATTCAGTTACCACAAGCACAAATTTGTCTACCCATGATCCAGCTAACCCAGATTATGTAATACCCCTAGAGGTAGAAGGGAGGAATACTGCACCAGCCAAGACAAACTTTAGTTGCAGCCAATTTAGTGCCCCCCCAAAAATATCAGTAAATGTAGAGGTGTGTACTATGTATTCATGGGGATATTAAAACATACCTCACTACTACAGTACGGATGAAAATTGGAAAGATGGAGTATGATTTAAAAATAGGAGTGTTGCCTATTTTACCTTACCCTGTAATAATTGGTCGTGACTGTACATTCTTTGTACAGCTAAGGAGGTTTATGTTTCTACTGTAGACCAATCCAGGGTTTCTACAAGGATAGATAATGATAATGAGTGAGAGAATGAAACATTGTGAACAAACTTTCCATTTGATGAGGAAATATTGGCTACTCCTGGTAAAGATAGAAAGACCTACAGTCAAAGCTGCATGTCCTAGGTTCAGGGAGTGCTGGAAGGAAAAGGAAGGGTAAAAGTATGTCTGTACAATGTGACCCAGAACCCAATAGAAGTCACTCAGATGGCCCATCAGCAACAGAGGGAATCCAGAGTACAGATTGGGAGGTTAGGAATCTATAGAAGGTATTTTAGGCAGGAACAGTACAAGGACTCACATTTGCAATGTACCTTAATCAGATTCAAATCAGTAGGGAATATTGGGAGAGGGTAATATTTCCTCATTTCATTATGAAAAATGTTGAAGAAAAGGCTGACAGCCTAGGTGAAATAACTGAGTAGTTGGTGGTCCCTTCTTGTCTAAAGAACATGGTCCTTAAATTAGCCCATAATCATTTGTTGGGAAGGCATTTAGGAATTCAGAAAAAGTGATGAAAAGGTCAAGTGTCAATTTGTGTCAGGGGAAAAAGCCCTTAAAAGCTCCTCTTGTTCTGTTACCTATAATCAATGTCCCATTTGATAGGGTAGCTATGGATTTAGTAGGTCCTCTGGAGAAATCAAAGTCAGGGTTCCAGTATATTTTGGTTGTGCTAGACGATGCTACAAGGCATCCCAAGACTGTCCCTTTAGCCAAAGCATTAGTGCAGATATTTTCCAGGGTAGGGATTTCCAAGGAGATCCTAATGGATCAAGGTACTCCATTCACGGATAATGTGATGAATAAATTATGGCAACTGCTTAAGATTAACCCTTTGCGGTACTATGTCGGACCAGATCCGACATTACAATTTTCCCTTTCTGGTTCGATGTTGGACCCTTTCGACATCATCAGAAACACCGGTCTCTAGTCATTATTTCTCCGGAAAAAGCCGAGAAAACCATTCAATGGCCGAGTGAGACCGATAGGAGCCGAGAGAAGCCGAAAAAAGGCGGATCTGAGCATTACACATAGCCCCGGCACCACAGAGATAACACGGACATAAACAAACAAGATAGCTGCTTCTGCATCCAGCACTCAGAGAATATCACAGACATTTGCAGAGCTTTTTGAGATGTTATAGTAATAAAATAATGACTTGGATCTCATTATTGAGGAGTTTGGTGATAAAACGAGTGATCAGGAGATGATTTATCGGTATGCACGACTATGAAGAGGTATATGAAAATACAGTGAACAAGGGGTGGGGCGGGGCTGGAGATGCAGTTCTGAGTGTCCTGTTGATATGCAGTGCCTTTTAAACCTGTTTTACTGTGAAAAAAATACTTTTAAACAGCGCGTCTAAAATAAACTGCGCGTGTGAAAATAAATTGGACTCGACGCGCCTGAGACGCGCGGAATAAATGGACCACAAAGGGTTAAGTATTTTAATCTCAGTGTATCACACGTAGATTAACGGCCTCATAGAAAGGTTCAATAAAACTCTTAAACATATGTAATAGAAGGTTATTCAAGAAGATGGTAGACTCGGACTCTGATTCTTTATTTAATGTTTGCCATTATAGAGGTTCCCCCCATTTGAATTGTTATACGAGAGACAACCTAGGGGAATACTGGACAGCCAAAGACGTGGGAGGAGCAACAAAAAATAGAGGAAAACTTGGAATTTAATTTACTTAACCTTAAGGATATAATTACCAACGTTAGTAAAACAGTACATGAAAATCTGACTAAGGCCCAGTCCAGGGGTGAGAGTAAAGCTGTACTTTCAGTCATATTTGAAATAAATTGATCAGGAAACTCAGGATTAATAATAATTTGCATGTTACTATTACTATTATTAGTAGGCTACTTGACAACAAGAATTCCCTGGATCCTCTGTAGTCTCACATTTTTTCACCAGATTGGCTATTTAACCTCTTTGCTGCCAAGGGTAGTTGCCACCTCCCTGGCCACAGGAATTCCTCAAATTTTGCAATACAGTCCTTTAACCACAATTACTATATCCGCTTTTTAGTGTATCGAAGCAAACCTATATATCGTTTTGTTGAGCACACATTTAACTTTCCACTGGTGCAAAGGATATCTGTAAAGGATATCTGGTAAGATGACCAAAATATAGAGCATAAGTGTTAAAAAAGGGAAATTCATACATCATCATTACTAATAAAAAAGGTTTCCAACTGTAGTAACCAGAAGCATGTTATGCAACAAACAGAAATATATGTTGTTGGTAGTTAGAAAAAAGAAAAAAAAACCTGAGGTAAAACACTGGCAAAAAAGTACTAGAACACAATAACTTCCCTCATAACAACTCAAAAGAGCTTTCCAAAATTATTCCTCAAAAACAGCTTTATGTGTTATCTAAATTTGTATCTTGAGGTGTTCAGCCAAATGTGAGGTGTAAAATCTGTGAACCAAGATCATGCAACAGCCTCTTGACATAGGGGTTGTACCGACAGACTGGAAAATTGCAAATGTAATACTGATCCACCAAAAAAAGGAGACAAAACCGAACCAGGTAACTACAGACCAATAAGCCTGACTTCTATTATATTTAAACTATAATAAGATCTAAAATGGAAAATTACCTATATGGTAACAATATCCTGGGAGACAGTCAGCATGGTTTTAAGAAAGGGAGATCATGTCTAACTAACCTGTTTGATTTTTTGGAGGATGCAACATCGACAATGGATAATTGCAAAGCATACAACATGGTTTATTTAGATTTCCAGAAAGCTTTTGACAAAGTCCTGCATAAAAGATTAATTATCAAACTGAACGCAGTAGGGATTCAAGGAAATGCATGCACATGGATTAGGGAGTGGTTAACATCTAGAAAACAGAAAATACTGATTAGAGGAGAAACCTCAAAATGGAGCGAGGTAACCAGTGGTGTACCACAGGGATCTGTATTAGGTCCTCTGCTATTCCTAATCTACATTAATGATTTAGATTCTAGTATAGTAAGCAAACTTGTTAAATTTGCAGATGACACAAAAATAGGAGGAGTAGCAAACACTGTTGCAGCAGCAAAGGTCATTCAAAATGATCTAGACAGCATTCACCTGTCGCCCCAGGGGACTTTTTTGACCTGAAAAAAGAAACAGGGACCAGGGGTCACAAATCGAGATTAGATAAAGGGGCATTCAGAACAGAAAATAGGAGGCACGTTTTTATACAGAGAATTGTGAGGGTATGGAACCAACTCCCCAGTAATGTTGTTGAAGCTGACACCCTGGGATCCTTCAAGAAGCTGCTTAATGAGATTCTGAGATCAATAAGCTACTAACAACCAAACGAGTAAGATGGGCTGAATGGCCTCCTCTCGTTTGTAAACTTTCTTATGTTCTTATGTTCTTAAACTTGGTAATCAAAAGTAAAATAAATAAATAAATAAAAAGAATGAGTTCCATTTGTGGAAAGAAAAAAGAAACAAACAGGAAAAAAACTTGCAAAAGTATAAAATACATTTGCCTATAATGCAAATTTTTTTTTGCCTATAATGTATTGATAAATATACAGAATACTTTTTTTAAAAGTTAAGCAACGAGCAGCAGTCTTAAGCACTCCTCCTTGTCTCATCACAGAAACTACAACAACACAGCTCTTTTTCATCATGCATTTTGAACCAATAAAATGATCAGAAAATGTTCCAGCCCCCATCCCATGGTTCACTTGTTGCAGGAAAAGGGTCCTAATCACAGCAAAAAATTTTAAATGGTGAAAAAAATAGACCTTGAAGAGTTGGATGTACCAGGTACGTCCTAAGGGCACTTTAGCAACATATTTTTTAGGACTGAAGCACTGAAGTGGTTAAACCAAACCTTGTGACAATAATAATACAATAAAAAGAATTGTCTTACTGCAGTAGGCTTACGTGTTCTTATATGCAACAACAGTGGTTCCCAACCTTTTTCAATGTAGGGACCAACTTGGTGTTTGTATTTTTCCCCAAAGACTACTTGCCATGCATTTTTTCACAGCATTTTGAAACTAATTTGTATGTGTATATGTATAAGTACATGTAGAAAGTAAAGTATTTATATAGCTAACTTAATGATATTCTTGGGCTTGAATCGTCATTACCAAGTCAGCATGGAATGTTGTCATTTTGCGCATTGAATGTTGCTGATGGCAAAGTTCCTGTTCCTTTTGTTTAAAAATTTATTTCACATTCTGAATGCTGTGTATATAAATGGCATCTCAATTTTGCAGGTTTAAGAGTTTTGTTTGACAAAACCTCCTGACAAATGACTGGGGCTTGGGTCGTCCTCGGATCCAGTAAATGTAAATACGTGCTGGTCCCCACAACCATTACCTCGTGTAGCAAATTAATCTATCCATTCATTGTACTCACTGATCACCAACTTCACGCGATGTACATATAAAAAAGACCACAATACAAAGATGAGGTGGGTGGGAAGCAATTTGAAAAATGTAAAAATGTTTAGAAAGTGTAAATTAAACAGGATTGGTGGCACGCTCTCCATAGGATTTATAGCATTCTGGTAAATATGACAATATCAAGAACAGACACATTATTTCCAGAAGTAGTGTTAACAGAATTTCCTTTTGGCATATAGTCTTGTGAGATATTATACCTGGCTGAATAAACCCATATACAGCACAAAGTCAATTATCCGAACTAATTGGGACCGATACTAGTTTTCATAATCGATTTGTATGGATAATCGAACAGGTATTAATAACAATTACTGTACCTTTAATAATGTATAGAATAAAGTTAACACCCACAAATACAGAGGGACCCGGTTCATATCACCTTGCTTAATATCATGCCCTGTTTATTATCACAAATTTTCAAAAACGACTCATCATGCACCATAGGTTCTTTGAGAAATTACCCCTATTAATATCATCTCACAAACCTGCTTATTGTCACATTTTGTGCAGCCTGTCAAATGCTGCGTGGCCGGGCTTTACTGAGTAACCACAGGATATAATTAATTTTCAATGCAACTGTGACAAGGATGACTGTAGAGGTGTCGTCAGGCCAGGAAATGAAACCACACAACAGTAAGTGGTACGGGCGCAATGCGAATGCGCTCTGTTTTCTTTTATTAAATAAAAGATTTAAACAAAACTCTTCACAAAACAAAAGGCACGACGGCCAAAACAAACAAACAAATAAACAATAATAACAACAAGTATCATGCTGGTTGTTCCTGCACAAGTAGCAATTGTTTTCTTTATATTATTGTTTACTTCCTCTCTCTCTGACTCGTTCTCCACTCCTGAACTCTCAACCTATTGCAGCCAAAGCTGCAGGTTCTTCTAGTGGTGACCATGGGATTAACTAGCTATCAATTATCTTGTTAACCCCTCAGTCACATTTTGCACAGGTTTACTAAAGATGCGTGACTGTCAGCTAATTCAATAATTACTAGCCGACAGTCACGCATTCTCACGAGGTATTTTAAAATAATAAGAAATAATGGCGGACGGCACCTCGCTGTCCTGCCAAACATAATACATAATAATACAACAAAAACGAAATACAAATCATAATATGCACAGGTCGCAGCAACTAACAACCAGTAATCATCTCGCGGCTGATAAACTGTGCAGCTTGTCAAATGCTGCGTGGGTGGTCTTAACGGGATAAAGGTCAGTTACAAAATACCAATGTCACCACATTTTTCTTCTTTACACGCCTAATTTAAAGTTCTCATCAGTCGACAATTCATGCCTTTTTTTATTGAATTGTGGTTTGTCACACTTGAGAATTATTGTATTTCTTGTTCTTATTGTATGACTTATATTGTAACACTTGAATGTATTTGTATTTGCTTGCGATTGTAAGTCGCCCTGGATAAGGGCGTCTGCTAAGAAATAAATAATAATAATAATAATAATAATAATAGAGAATGACTGTGGAAGGGTGGTGGGCAATTCACTGACACATGGAAACAGTACTTTATTTGTAACGCCGCTCAGGCGCACTGATTTATTTCGACCAGTAGAGGGCACTTGTAAATAATAATGAAAACCAAAGGCGAAAGAAAAAGGAAAAATAATACACAGTAATAAAACTACAAAAAAAAGTACTGCTTACGCAGTGGCCCCACTGCCACTAAGCCGGTCAGAACGGGCCTCCGTCCTACGCTCAGTTACCCTATACACTGGGATGGCCGGAGTTCCCCGTACAGCTAAACACGTCCCCTCGGGTACGTGATTATTTCTTTTATTTATTTTCTCTTTAAATTATTTTTAGGCCGGCTGTTTTCCCCAGCCAGGCTTGCCTCATTTTTGTTTTAAAACTGACGTCTTCTGTCAGTGTCACTGTGTGTTCCCAAACACGGCCACCCGAATGCACAACCAAGCACAGTTCTTATGGGCCGCGCAATCTCCCAAGGCCCGCCTCTCAGCCACTCAGAGAGAGGGAAAGCACACACACCCTCTTCCCCACCTCTCCATGTCATCGCCATGACTGACAGGCGGATTCTACGAGATTGATGCCCTCTGCCTGCAGTAATATGCATGTGCCAGATAGTCAGTCCAGATCTCCCGTTACAAGGACACAAACAGTTTTGTTCCAATTAATGATACATGTATTTGTCCTGTAGTAAACTATATGCGTTTGTTTAAATGTAAAGAACGACTAAATGTACAGTATTAAAACACTTCTTTCTTTTTTTCTCACACTCGTATGCTGTCATAGGCAAACGTGAAACCCGTTTTTTTTATCATGACCCACTATATAGCACGAATTATGCCTGTTATATATAGCTAGTAGCCTATTCTATCACATTAAACATACAAAATTACAAAGCTTTATAAATCATTAAATTAACCAACAGTTAAGGTAATAAAATACTGTAATTAAACATATGTTACGTGTGTGGGCAATCACTGGCAAATACTGAGACAGACACAGAACACTGGTGTGTATTACGCCGCACAGGCACGCAGATTTAATTTTCAACACAGAGCTGACACTAGTGTACCAGCAATGTAACCCTAGTGTCATATTTAATAAAGAAACAAAAACAAAACAAAGCTAAAAATAAAAGTTTGCCACACAAAATGGCATGCGCTAGTCCCACTAACAGGACGTCACGCTCCAGGAACCTACTGCTCTATGGTAACTCTCTCTATACTGTGTTGGGATCATCTCCCCTAAACTGACGTACTATTGTTCGGTTGCTTCTGAAGTCCCGGCCCCCCAGCGACTCCGGGCCGATGGTCCTGGCTGGGCAAGCGCCTTCACAGGCACCTTCTTGCAGTTCAAGGCAGCATCTGTCTGTGTGTCCATGGCATTGCAGTCACCCCGAGCTGTGGTGCAGCTACTTTTTGAGTTCCTCACAACTTTCCCGGGCACACCCCCCAGCCAATCCGGACCTCCCGATCCGCTTAGGGCTGGGTGCGCCTACCACTCAACTGGTCGCTTAGCAACACTCTCCTGTTGCGCATCCCAGCTGCTTTCCCCAAGGCACACACACACACTCCACGAACCAGCGACAGTGCTCCCTGTCACAGTACTATATAACAAACTGTTACATTATGCAGATAACCTCTCCAAAAAACATATTGAAATAATAGTACATTCCTATACCCCTGGCAACACATATATTGTTGAAAAGGCACCTATATTGTTGTAAATGAAAAAAATGAAAAGTACTAAAACAGTGGTTTTAATGTTTTAAATTTTTTTTTTTAGCTATTCAAACTGAGGTAGGAATATTGAATGCAGTGCGTTACTTTTATGCAGAGTGAAAAGGCTGGGACATCCAGATCACATTGTTTTTTCCTGAAGTTCAGTGATCACAAGCAGTAGAATGAGCATGGATTAGAAAGCAGTGCATTTACGTGAAAGCTAAAATGCTAGCTAAAAAAAGAAGTCTCATTTTGACAAGACAAATGTGCTTAAAAAATAAGTTAGCCTATTTAGTTAGTATTTGTTTGACATTAGAAAGCTGTTTCAGTTAATGGTGGCTTTGAAAGTGATGCTTGGTATTGCATCAAAGGAAGCTGTAATATATATTAATTTATAAACACACCTGTAATAAAAGAAAACAGAAAAAGGGGGAAAATGCACACTACATACATATCTTACAATGGTATATCACATGGTTAAAGCTGTGTGTTGTGTGGATAGCATAACGTGTGATTGTGTAGAAATGTTTTTTTGCAAGAACTGTGTAACTGAATTTTGGGAATTGTTTGCGGACCACCTGGAGTATACTCACGGACCACCTGGAGTTTACTCACGGACCACAGGTTGGGAACACTGTGCTACAACATAGCGCTGACCTCAGCAGGGATTTTCAAACTTTTTTCTGAAACTGTACCCCTTCTGTCGGGAGGTTTCAGCTAAAATACCCTTTACGTTTTCGCTCACTGAATGATACCACAATTGCAATAAAAGGCAGAGGGCAGGATTTTCAAAGGTTGTAAATTATAACTTCAGTGTTAATCAAGAAATCGGTATGTAGCATTGATTTTGGCATTTTCAAGCAACCGTTATGGCTTTTTCGTTATTAAATAATTGTCCTAATGTGATTTCCGAAATTGCTGATTTCCGAAATAATGTTACTATCTTAACGAGTAGTGCTTCTTGCGACTATTTATTTTGTTCGCATGAAAATTTAAAAGCAAATCTGTATTAATTGTCATAATTTATCAGGAGTTAATCTGCACTTGGAAAAGGAGGGTTTTAATTAACGAAAGCGTATAACTCACCTTGAAACAGAAATTGAATAGACCGCGGCTGAGACACCGACAATACAGACAGAGTGTACAGGACCAGGGTTAATTTCTTACAGACTACCTCGATAATTCATTATAGTTATGAAAATATTTTAGCATATATACTTGTGGTTATGAATTAGATTTATTCACAAGATTTGTTGTTTTAACGATTTGTAACCTTACAGATGTTTGTTGTAGTGCTAAAATGATATACCATTGTTTGCACCCAGTGTAATGTTACTACCAAGAAATGATCAATGCCAGTGGCGTGCCGTGACAAAATGGACTGAGGTAGCAGAGTCGTCGCAATTCTGAAAGTGCTGAGTATATCCTTTCCCTTCCTGTGTCAGCTCTGGGATCTGTGGTGTATATCTCCCTTTTTTAACAATCTCCAATTTTTTAGAGAAAGTAACCAAATCCGTTTTCTCACTTTTTTTTTTTATTTTAGTGTAAAATAAAATTCGAAATAATTAGATGTTGTAAAGGTATTTGTATTTATCAATGTATATTTATAAGCAATATCGTGCAAAATCCAGCTATCCTCCTAACTGCAGTGCTAACCAAGGAATATTCATGTTTTGGGGTTGCTCACTAATGATTGGTCAGCTGTCAGAGCTCTGACTTTCCCATTAGTTGCTAAAGCAGGGCCTTCAAGTGAGGCAGAGAATACCCTGGGAGATTTATGGCCTGCCTCTGCTCACTCCTGATTGGTCGCCTGTCTAAAACAAAGGACATTCTTCGACTCACCTATTGGTTAAACTCTGGCTGTGTGGTCCAGTGGTTAAAGAAAAGGGCTTATAACCAGGAGGTCCCCAGTTCAAATCCCACCTCAGCCAATGACTCATTGTGTGACCCTGAGCAAGTCACTTAACCTCCTTGTGCTCCGTCTTTCGGGTGAGATGTAATTGTAAGTGACTCTGCAGCTGATGCATAGTCCACACACCCTAGTCTCTGTAAGTCGCCTTGGATAAAGTCGTCTGCTAAATAAACAAATAATAATAATAATAAACTCACCCAAGACCTTCAACTGAAACAGAGAATACCCTCAACTGTTTTTTTTCTAGTGTCTGGTCGTTGTTTTAGACTTATGCAGGGGAAATGCAGATCTCTTATTGGCTGATCACATTGCCTTCAGGACTCTTAAAAAACCTCTAGTAAACCCTGTAAGTTATCTTGGATAAAGGCATCAGACAAATGAACAAATAATACTTAGAGTAGTATGTTTCATAGTATAAGCAAGCACACTATACGCAAGTGAGTGAGGCAACGTAATGTCATTTGACTGACGGTTTACTTGGCACTATCTGGTCAGCAGAGAATACCTTGAAGGTCCTGACGGCACGCCACTGATCAATGCAACTTAGAATTCTGCAAACATACAGTATATGACAGCTGACCTCTACTGTAGATTTTATTTGAATTATTATTATTATTATTATTTATTTCTTAGCAGACGCCCTTATCCAGGGCGACTTACAATCATAAGCAAATACATTTCAAGTATCACAGTACAAGTAATAATACAATTAAGAGCAAGATAAATACAATGACTTTGGTTCAAGCAAGTACAAGTGTGACAAAATACAATTCAATAATACAGCAGATAACAGTGTCAGTGATAGTTACATCAGGATATGATTAAATACAAAATACTATAGATTAAACACTTGGCAGATTACAGTACTCAAGTACAGGATTAAATGCAGTAAAATAGGGGGCAGATAAGAGCAAGTAAAGCACATTTAAGGAAGGGTGATAAGTGTCCCAGGTGAAAAACAGTTCTACAGGTGCTGTCTGAAGAGGTGAGTCTTAAGGAGGCGCCGGAATGTGGTCAGGGACTGAGCAGTCCTGACATCTGTAAGAAGGTCATTCCACCACTGCGGAGCGAGGGTGGAGAAGGAGCGGGCTGTGGAGGCAGGGGAGCGTAGTGGAGGTACAGCCAGTCTTCTAGTGCAGACGGAGCAGAGAGGTCGAGTGGGGGTGTAGGGAGAGATGAGGGTCTGGAGGTAGCTGGGTGCAGTCTGGTCAAGGCATCTGTAGGCTAGTACAAGAGTCTTGAACTGGATGCAAGCGGTGATCGGGAGCCAGTGGAGTGAGCGGAGTAGTGGAGTTGCGTGGGAGAAGCTAGGCAGAGAGAACACCAGGCGGGCAGCGGAGTTCTGGATGAGCTGGAGCGGACGGGTGGCGGACGCAGGGAGGCCAGCCAGGAGGGAGTTGCAGTAGTCTAGGCGGGAAAGTACCAAGGCCTGGACCAGGAGCTGGGTGGTGTAGTTGGCGATTATACAACTGAGAGCTTGGTAGAGAAAACATCATATTAGATATTACAATAAAGTTTCCTTAGGTGATTGCAGATTTGCAATGCGTCCTTGGCTTTTAACACCTGTGTCTAATCCACACAAGAACGAAGAACAGGCGTACAAGGACACACAGATCCACTAGGAATGTGATTGAGATCATTGACATGGAATTTGTCTAAACGTATTTGATGTTGTCAGACTCCCCCCCACACGATGTACAATGTACACTTTCACCTTCACACGTTTGTATGCAAATAGGACAGCAGTGTGGAGTAGTGGTTAGGGCTCTGGACTCTTGACTGGAGGGTTGTGGGTTCAATCCCAGGTGGGGGACACTGCTGCTGTACCCTTGAGCAAGGTACTTTACCTAGATTGCTCCAGTAAAAGCCCAAATGTATAAATGGGTAATTGTATGTAAAAATAATGTGATATCTTGTAACAATTGTAAGTCACCCTATAAGGGTGTCTGCTAAGAAATAAATAAATAAATAAAAATAAAATAAAATAATACAGCAAGTGCTCGATGGCTACATGTGACGGGGTGCCCTCCCCTTGTTATTATTATTTATTTCTTAGCAGACGCCCTTATCCAGGGCGACTTACAATTGTTACAAGATATCACATTATACATTATTTCACATTATACAGATATCACATTATTTTTACATACAATTACCCATTTATACAGTTGGTTTTTACTGGAGCAATCTAGGTAAAGTACCTTGCTCAAGGGTACAACAGCAGTGTCCTCCACTGGGGATTGAACCCACAACCCTCTGGTCAAGAGTCCAGAGCCCTAACCACTACTCCACACTGCTGCCCTAGTGCATATTTATGTATTATTTGTATCCTTATTATTATTAATATTGTATTTGTATGCGGGCGGATGAAGCCGTCCGTCCTTATTATTATTGTGTTTATATGCGGGAGGTCGAGCACCGTCCGTCTTTTATTGTTTACTGTTTGAGACCGGCGAGAGAGCCGGTCTTATAATGTGTAGTCGGTGGGGATGGGGTTAAAACCCCTTCCCTAGAACTCTCGTGTGAATGTGGCTGGAGCCTTAAGGTAATTATTGTATTAATGGGTAATTAAGGCTCCAGACACAGAATATAAAAAGACGCACTCTAGGCTCATTAGGTGGAGAGTGTCAGAGGTGAGACAAGAGACGCAAGTCTGTTTATTTTGGTTTGGCCAGTGTGCCCTTTATTTTGTGTTTTGTTTAAACTGTTTGTTTATTTTTGTTGAATAAAAAGCTGAGCGCTCTTGCGTTCAGTTTAGCCCTGTATGTTCATTGTTATTGTTTCATTTCCTGGTCTGACGTCACCACGTACACGCACCACTCTAGCCATCCTTTCACACTACAGTACAACGTCCCATATCTGACCCCCTGTGGACTGGGGTATAGGCGGATATGTGAAAAAGTTGGATTTGCAAACATCTATGGATAAAGCATTTACACATCCATAAATAGGTTAGTGAACAAAAACAACATGCAAACTGCTTTAAACATGGGGACATTCTTTGCTTTAAAAGTAGGCAAACATAAACAAGATTATTTATGCTACAAATACACAGTGTTGCTATGTGGTTTGCTATAATCTCCACGCAAAGCTTTAAAAAAAAAATACAAAACAAAATGGTAAATGTACAGTAACCGCAACCGATTGCTTCTTTCTTAACTCTAGAAGTCCCTGCATCCCTGGTTCTGCTTATATCTCTGTCACGGTACTTTGCGCTCTTTCTTGATATTGCCAACAGCCGGCAAGCAGCTCGTCTTAATTTTGCTTCGGCTATTTTAAACAAACGGCCAGTAAGCAGTGTGTGTATTATGTACTGGGTTAGGCTGGGAGTTCTATCATAATTTTCAGTCTCAGGTGGGGGACACTGCTGCTGTACCCTTGAGCAAGGTACTTTACCTAGATTGCTCCAGTAAAAACCCAACTGTATAAATGGGTAATTGTATGTAAAAATAATGTGACAATTGTAAGTCACCCTGGTTAAGGGCATCTGCTATGAAATAAAATAATAATAATAATAATAATAATTTTAAAAGCTAAATAAATATATAAGTGTTACACACATGGTATACATGTTTAATATAACTAACTACAAACACAAATGGCACAAGCAGCAAAGGTCATTCAAAATGATCTAGACAGCATTCAGAATTGGGCAGACACATGGCAAATGAAATTTAATAGAGAAAAGTGTAAAGTATTGCATGCAGGCAATAAAAATGTGCATTATAAATATCATATGGGAGATCGTGAAATTGAAGAAGGGAACTATGAAAAAGACCTAGGAGTTTATGTTGACTCAGAAATGTCTTCATCTAGACAATGTGGGGAAGCTATAAAAAAGGCTAACAAGATGCCCGGATATATTGTGAGAAGTGTTGAATTTAAATCACGGAAGTAATGTTAAAACTCTACAATGCATTAGTAAGACCTCACCTAGAATATTGTGTTCAGTTCTGGTCACCTTGTTACAAAAAGAATATTGCTGCTCTAGAAAGAGTGCAAAGAAGAGCAACCAGAATTATCCCAGGTTTAAAAGGCATGTCGTATGCAGACAGGCTAAAAGAATTGAAACTATTATTATTATTATTATTTATTTCTTAGCAGACGCCCTTATCCAGGGCAACTTACAATCGTAAGCAAATACATTAAGTGTTACAATACAAGTAATACAATAAGAGCAAGAAATACAATAACTTTTGTTCAAGCAAAGTACAAGTGTGACAAACCACAATTCAATAATACAGCAGATAATAGTGATAGTTACATCAGGATATGATTAAACTATTCAGTCTTGAACAAAGAAGACTACGTGGTGATCTGATTCAAACATTCAAAATCCTAAAAGGTATAGACAATGTCGACCCAGGGGACTTCTTTGACCTGAACAAAGAAACAAGGACCAGGGGTCATAAATGGAGATTAGATAAAGGGGCATTCAGAACAGAAAATAGGAGGCACTTTTTTACACAGAGAATTGTGAGGGTTTGGAACCATCTCCCCAGTAATGTTGTTGAAGCTGACACCCTGGGATCATTCAAGAAGCTGCTTGATGAGATTCTGGGATCAATAAGCTACTAACAACCAAACGAGCAAGATGGGCTGAATGGCCTCCTCTCATTTGTAAACATTCTTATGTTCTTAATTCCAACCAATATACATAGATGGCTTATAGTATTTTTTTTTTCTTTTTAACCAAAAAAAGATTTTAAAATGCACATTAAAAGAGTTGTATATAGTAAGCTGTGAAAAAATATCCCCCTGAATCAGGGTAAATGACTAGTGGGGTTTATTTATTTATTTATCCATGCCGTCTAATTTTTACCCACACGCCAGATAATCTTAAATCAGCATTTTATATGTGAAGTGTTCTAAATAATTGTACATTCTGCATGACAAAATGCACAATTTTAAATGAAGTTCACAAATTATACACAACATAGATATTCCCATTATTTTTTATTTCCATTTGGCTTCTGCTCGCTGGTAGGAGAGACGTCTCCCTGTACGCTAGTAGTTTTCATAACAGCAAATTATAATTTTTCTTGATCTCGCTCACATGCATTTTGATTAACGAGTTCCCCTTATCTAGTCATTGAGACAGGAAGTGATGTACGTGACCTGCGACAATTAAGCTTTTTAGCGATAAATACGTTCATTAATGACCTCATCGATTCATTTAATTAACACATTTCATTTGAAAATCACTTGCTACTAAAGCTCTCGTTACTATACCACGAGTTTGATACAATAACAGTTTTTTGAAAATCCTGCCCAAAATAATCTGATTAACACATTTATTTTTTTACATTAATTTATATAATTTTTCACAACAGTTTGGGACTGAAAAAGTGCTGGTTTACGACCGAATAACAAACAAGTTGGCTTAATTCTTAAAACTTGTGGATGCACAGAATTTAGGAATCTCTTTGGAAACACTTTTATTCGCTTTCTATTCGGCAAAGTTATTATAAACAATACAAAATAGTCAGGCACTGTAAATGTTTCACGTTCCCATTTACTTTCCATCCCAGCATAATTGTGTGCCATTTAAAATGTTTACAATATCAAAAACATTAACTTGAAAGATAAAACAATAATAACTAACAATAACAGCGCTCGGCCAATTGTGTGCCACCCCCTGGGAGCTCCGGTCTACGGTCGGCAATAGAATAGCCTGGACTCGACCTCCAGGCTATAGGGTGCATTCTGCACTCCACAGATATGCCACTCGGGAGCCCTAAACATTTTTTTATAAAGCCAGCATAAATATTATCCAAAGGGACTCTATAACTTTGTCACTTTGCACTTTCTGTAGACTCTTGTGTTTTCTTCCTTAGTTTTTCTTTTGAAAGACCGAAAACAAATTCACCCATTATTATGTCTGTTTACCTAAACATTTATGCTTCTAAAAAATGCAGAAACATTGAGCTTCACTGATACGACAAGTTGAAAACAGCAAAGTTCATGAGCACCACAGAGTGCTCTCCATAAGCACAATTGGAGGTGGAAAGTGCAGACGTGACACAGTCTGTTTTATTTTATTTTATTTATTTTTTTAATTTGCGGTTCACTTTGAGCTGCTAAACAAAAAATAAATATTCATGCACAGTGGTTTAGCTCTGCTGTCTCGTGCCAGAGAGGGGAGGAGCAGTTGCTATCTACTTTGCCAAAGGGGGAGGAGCCGTTGCCGTCTCCAGAACCAAAGGGGGAGGAGCCACTGCCATGCCAACCTCACCAGCCGCAGGACCGGAGGGTCCAGTTTCTCCACTGCCTGAGTGCCCCACGCCGCTGCCAGCATCACCACTGCCAGAGTGCCCTGCGCGGCTGCCAGCGTCACCACTGCTGGAGGGGCCCGTGCCCCTGCCAGCATCGCCACAGTCAGCTTTGCCATGGCCAGAGGGCCCAGTGCTCAGCCTCTGACGGAGAGCCCAGTGTTGGGGCCATCCTCTGTAGAGGAGACACGAAAGGGAAAAAGACTCGGGCTTAGGGGGTAGAAAGGGGATAAACAGCCACCTCCTCACAGAAGCCCAGGGGTCACCAAGGGGGTTAAATGGGCACCCCCTCATCGAAGCCCAGAGGTTACCACGGGGGTTAAACAGGTGCCCCTTTACAAAAGCCCAGGGGTCACAAGAGGGGTCAAACGGGCGCCCCTAACAGAAGACCCAGGACCACCTTGGCCGAAACAGTAGGTGTGGGGACCACATCCACCATAACCCCAACCACCACCCCTATGTCCCAAACCGGTGCCTATAGGTCAGAGCCCTCGACTCAGGCTCCCAGGCATTTGTGTTCTGACCTCTGGGCGCTGCATCACCAGGCACAGTTGTCGCCTGGGCTCCCCCTAGTGGCCCAGACATCACTTCACAATCGCCGGGGCTCGCACCTCTGCCTGCTGATGCAGCTGCCCAGTCACCAACATGTGCTCCCGACTCCCCGTCCACGTCGCCTGGGTCTTCAGGGGGAAGCCCCGGAGTCAGGACCAACCCGTCCGCCAACCCACCCACAAGAAACCAGCTTTTACACTTGTAACTTTCAAAGCTTTTCAAAATGGCCACTCTAGTGCACTGGGGTTTGAGATCTGTCCTCTAAATCACTGCAGAAAGAGTAATTTAAAAAAAATAAAAACCATAACAGCAAGTGCTCTGGCGTGATTGCTGTGTTACCTGTTTGGCAATTTGGGCAATAATCCTTACAATATCAGTGCACTTGACAGAGCGGCCATTTCGAAAAGTGCTTTGAAAAGTTATGTGTAAAAAGTTGTCAGGATGTTAACAATGAAAATATCTTTTTGCAAGACCCACAACGCTTACTGATCCAAAGAAATATAATAATTTTGTATAGAAGATGTTGATGGAATGAATGCCAGAAGGAGAAGAATATCCCCTGAATTACGAACTTCTTCACACTGATATGAAGATTCTGAAGTAGATGAGTCTGTGAACGTTCTGGTTTTGCTTGTTTAGTTTTCAATAGATAAGAACATAAGAAAGTTTACAAACGAGAGGAGGCCATTCATTAGGTGATATTTTACATGTAAAGTGTGTAAATACATTGACAAAGTAAAAATATAAAAAAAAGTAAAAAAAACATAAGAACAACACATGTCGACTAAAAACTCATCAAGCAGAAACAAGGACCAGGGGTCACAAATGGAGATTAGATAAAGGGTCATTCAGAACAGAAAATAGGAGGCATTATTTTACACAGAGAATTGTGAGGGTCTGGAACCAACTCCCCGGTAATGCTGTTAAAGCTGACACCCTGGGATCCTTCAAGAAGCCTCTTGATGAGATTCTGGGATCAATAAGCTACTAACAACCAAACGAGCAAGATGGGCTGAATGGCCTCCTCTCATTTGTAAACTTTCTTATGTTCTTATCTATTGAAAACTAAACAAGCAAAACCAGAACGTTCACAGGCTCATCTACTTCAGTTTAAAAGTATTTTTTTTCACAATAAAACAGGTTTAAAAGGCACTACGTATCAACAGGACACTCAGTACTGCATCTCCAGCCCCATCCCACCCCACCCCACCCCTTGTAAGCTGTATTTTTCACATACCTCTTCATAATAGTGCATACCGATAAATCATCTCCTAAAAACCTCTAAAAAAAAGCTCTGCAAATGTGATATTCTTTGAGCGCTAGATGCAGAAGCAGCTATCTTGTTTGTTTATATCTGTGTTATCTATGTGGTGCCAGTGCTATCTGTATTCATGAGACAGGCCCAGTGTTCACGCTAGACCGCGCCATTGCGCCAATGTCCCCCTGAAATAAAAAATGTCCCGCTGAATTTCTCTTAACGCGCCCGTATGTCCCCCTTCCCAGACCAGATGCAATACCAGTAATACGCAGTAAATGAATGCATTTTGACGACATGCTAATCTTTTTTTACTTGTTTGTTTACAATTGCGTTTTCATAATTAAACTCCCATGCCATTACTCCCCAGTCCAATAGAAAGCGCTCGCACCCTCCCTGGTTACAGTCAGTTTCACAGTAAAGCCTGGACAACAGTGTCATCAGGCTTGTTAACAACATGGCCCGGCGCAAATATAACCTTGTATCCCCGTTACACCCGACCATTACTTCTGGAAGAATAAGTAATCAGCTTTGGCAGTGACTGTTGAAGTGTAGGCTATTATATTTGTGCTTAAATACTGTGAAATTCATCCGCTGTTAACTTATCTATTTGCTAGTGAATGGGAGAAATTTGAACTTGTACGTACTGCAATACAGTTTATAGACAAAGTGCAGTAGATTTGTGAAACGAAAACCTCGTCGATTAAAAAAAAAAAATAGACTATGGTAACATTATAAAATATGTGAAATGTGTCTTTTCTATGACAAAAACTCCTAAAATAATTCAGTATGTGTTAAGCACCAACTGTCTTTTTGCCATTTCGCCAGTAGGCCTATAACGGCATGATATATATAATCTCAGTGTATGTGATTTTATACAGCACTGTATATAATACATCTTGCATTGAAATAACACCACTGGAATCGGAATAAAGGAAATTATTATAATAGAGTTCACGTGCACTCATGGTTTTGGCAAGTAGCATTTTCAAAACCATATCATTATGTGCAGCATTAAAATATAGCAAATCCACAAAACGAACGAAATACATTTTATTTTTAGTGTTCTGTGTAACACGGGCCATCGTTTAACCTTGAAAAAAATGCAATACAGTACCTGAAGCAGATACGCATTTATCATATGTTAGACAGCAGGGAGGGGGTTAAAGCCTCCCTGAAGAAAAAAACATGTGAAAATGCACCTTTGTTTGAGTTAATTGTGTTTTGGTTTATTGTTTAATTTAATTGTTTAACTGTTTTATTGTTTAATTATCCCCTGCACCTGGGCGGTAATTGGGAATTGGGACCAGGTGCAGGGTATTTAAGAGCGG
Organism: Acipenser ruthenus; assembly: GCF_902713425.1. Lineage (NCBI taxonomy): Eukaryota > Metazoa > Chordata > Actinopteri > Acipenseriformes > Acipenseridae > Acipenser > Acipenser ruthenus. The sequence goes on from NC_081189.1 coordinate 51,149,652, forward strand.
CAGCTAGTCTGCTCTCGGCTGCTGAGTAGAAGGAGGCAGATGTGGTGCTCTGCTTCCGAGCAGTCCTGAGAAAAAGTAAGTGCTGTGTTAAGTCTGCGTAGTTTTGTGGTGGCGTCAGGTAAACGGCTTAGCTGTCCTGCAAGTTAGTCAGGGAATAACCTGTTTAGTTAGTGCTCCCAAACGGAGTTAGGTGTTTATTTTCTGTTTTGTTGTGTTTGTTTATTGTGTGTTTAATTAAAAAATAGCGCGTCAGCGCAGAAAAATCCATTCCCGTGTGTACTGGGTCGTATTTTTAAAGGGGCACAAACCTGTGTGGCAGCAGTCCATTTACATTTGGTGTCAGAGCGTGTGGGCACCCCTACGACCCAGGGAAAATGGATTTGTGGAATTTGATCGAGCAAATCAATGAGAAGGCCACTGCTCAAAAAGAGCAACTAGAGAAATGTGAGCGAGAGATGGGGTTGGCACCGCTGAAGAGACAGGAGCGGGAGCCAACCGAATTGGAGCTGTTGCTCCAAAAGTGGGAGCAGGCAAGTGTAGCTCCGCAGTCTCCCGAGCCAGAGGGGGAAGAGATGCCGCCGCCAGAGCCAGAAGGGGAGGAGCCATTGCTTCCGGAGCCCAGAGGGGAGAAGCCGCCGCTTCCGGAGCCCAGAGGGGAGGAGCTGCCGCTTCCGGAGCCCAGAGGGGAGGAGGTGAAGAGCCCGCCACCACAACAGCCCCGACCACCACCCCTGCGGTCCAGTCCCGCCCCGCTGAGTGCGGTCCCTTGCCCCTCGCTCCTGGACACCCTGCCAGTTGGCCTGGACCTCCCTTCACTAGACCTAGAGCCCAGGAGTCGGCAGAACCGGTCACAGTTCTCCACCTGGTTCCCTGCTCCGCTCCCCCCGAACACCAAGATGTCGCTGCGCTGCTCCCAGATGTCGCTTGCGCTCCCCCTGGTCACTGCTTCGCTCCCCCTGGTTGATCGGATGTCGCTGCACTGGGTCCCAGCTGCAGACCTCTGCCCACTGCTGCAGCCTCCAGTGCCCCGGTTGTTGTTCCGGTTGCCCCTGACAAACCGATGGGGTCCCTAGTCGCCGGTGTGCGGTCCCTACCTGGCTGGGCTGGGACGTGGACCGATCCACCCTCAAGTCCGCCCGTGGAAGAGGGCGAGAAGGGACATTGGTGGACTCGAGGGTGGGTGGTTGTGTTTTAGGGGAGGAGGTGGCCTTGGAATGGCCGTAAGTGTTGCACACTTGGGGGGGGGGGGGGAGGATGTGTGAGACAGCAGGGAGGGGGTTAAAGCCTCCCTGAAGAAAAAAAAAACATGTGAAAATGCACCTTTGTTTGAGTTAATTGTGTTTTGGTTTATTGTTTAATTTAATTGTTTAACTGTTTTATTGTTTAATTATCCCCTGCACCTGGGCGGTAATTGGGAATTGCGGCCAGGTGCAGGGTATTTAAGAGCGGCAGCTAGTCTGCTCTTGGCTGCCGAGTAGAAGGAGGCAGATGTGGTGCTCTGCTTCCGAGCAGTCCTGAGAAAAAGTGCTGTGTTAAGCCCGCATAGTTTTGTGGTGGTGTCAGGTAAGCGGAGGATGGGCCCCCTCTGAAGAAGGGATCCAGGAACACAGGTAAGGTGACCACAGACGCCAAGAGAAGTGAACAAAGACCGTATGTAATTGTATCCGGGCTGTGGGGAAGGGTTCCCTGCAGCCAAGTCCCCTGATGTCCACGGATGGAAGTTGTGTCCCTAAACAGAAGCAGGGTGCCCGCAGTTCCAGTGTAAACTATATACAATATAAGTCTTGTCCATCCCTCAATAAACAATGTCTTGAAATAAAGTCTGGTGATTCAGTTATTTCTGAGTACAGTTCGCTGTCCCTGCAGCATTTGAATAATCAATACACAGCCAGACCCCGCGTCATAAACACCACACTAAAAAAAGAACTGCTGCTGTGACAGCGCACAGCCAAACCCAGCGGCCCACCGCGGGACCTTTTTAAAATTAAATACTGTGCGACTAGTACGAACTCCAGCTAGAAAACACTTTAGAAAATAAATAAACAAAAGACTACCTCACCAACAGGAAAAACGCACTCGGTTTTAAACTGAATACTGAACTGTTATTTAAATACAAGCGTTCACTTTACCTTACGATATTTTCTGATACCAAACGGATTTGCAGGGTTCTCTGAGTAGGACAATCAGGCGGTGTTCCCCACGACCACACATCACCCCGGCTGTTCTGCCCTGCTTCCTTATAAACCCAGTAACCCCTCCCTACCAACTGGTACTCGGGCTTCTGGGTTGTGTAGTTTCACCAATGGCGCTGCCATTTCTTAAAGGCGACGGCGTCCTTTCCTCACACATATCAACATCAACGTGTGTTGTAAAAATAAAGCAAACATTGCTTTGAAAACTGTACAAAATATTTACTTGGGGGCTAAGAATGAAAAATGTCAAAAGAAATGCAATTGTTGATATGGCAATTGTCAAAATAAAGGGGCAGCTGGAAGGTAAGAATTTACCAGTCAGGACAATGGCATTTAAATACGACTATTAAACTGTATCTGTGGTTTCTTCTAATGCAGCGGTTTTCCAGACAACGCATTTTACTTAGTACCACTTCCAAATCGATTGCAAACTTTTATCATGTAATCAATGTTTAATCGCTAACACCAGACTGCTGTGCTGTAACAGAGCGTTCAGTGCACACATGGCTTTTTTAAAATTTACATATTAAATATGTACGTTATAAATAAACCCTGTTGTTTTAAATGTCATATAAACAGTTGGGCGGTTACTGCAGTCTGTCTTTGGGATAATAAATATATAATGATTTCCATTACACGAGAGTAGATGTTAAAACTTCATGCTGATTTGAACTCGGCTCTCGCCAAGATAAGCACCAACTAAGACGTAGCTTTACAGTAAACTAATGTGATCCATATGCGTCTCCATCCATTTACGTTTCCTTCCATATGATGATGTAGATATCCTTCTGTCTGGTGTTAATGGCTGAAGTGTAATGCTGGCTCCAGGGATCAGCTTATTTTGCCTCCCTGGCGCATCAGCACACACAACGGCTGCGATGCTGGCTCCAGGGATCAACCAAAGTGCGGCCTCCCCAGCGCATCAGCATGACAACCGTCTGGATTGAGCTAAGTAGGGTACATCTCTGGGGTTTTCAAGTGGGCACCTTCCATCCTCAGTGTTTCGTCGACTAGCCCACGACACCTCAAGAGGGCTCGACGGTGATTCTGGCGTCCCAGCATCACCCCCCTCCGTCCCCCACTCAACTCAGCCCAGCTTACTTACCTGTCCCCAGCCAGAATCTTTCCGTCTCAACCACAGCCAGTTGCTGCTCCTCTCTGCTGCTTCAGATAAGTTCTTCACTGTGCGACGCAACTCTTGGCCACTGAATCCGACGTCTCTGAGAAACCGGGTTGTAGAATGTGCCACAAATCCTCGACAACCCACTTCCACTGGGTAAACCCGAACTCTCCATCCTCGCTGTTCCGCTTCAGTGGCTAGTTGAGCATACCGCAGTTTCTTCCTCTCATACGCCTCATCTACAGCGTCCTCCCATGGCACTGTTAACTCTACCAGGTGAACAAGGCGTGCTGATCCAGACCACAAGACAATATCTGGTCGAAGGTTAGTGGTGGCAATCTCAGGTGGAAAAATAAGCCGTTGACCAACATCTGCCAGCATATTCCAGTCTCTAGCAGCTTCCAGTTGTCCTGGGCGAGGATTGGTTTTAACACCTTTTCTTGGTGGTTGCTCTCCTGGGCGGAGGAATGTTGTCTTTTGTGTGTAATGTTTTGATGGAACAGGTGGCAACTTATTGGTCATGTTACGCTTGTCTTCCAATGCTAAGGCCAAACATCGCAGCACCTGGTCATGGCGCCAAGTAAACCGTCCTTGGCTAAGAGCCACCTTACATCCTGTCAAAATGTGCCTTAATGTTGCAGGTGATGAACACAAAGGACATGAGGGATCCTCTCCTACCCAGAGGTTTAGGTTCTGTGGTGATGGGAGAACATCATATGTTGACCTGATGAGGAAACTGATCCTGCTCTGTTCCATTGACCATAGGTCTTGCCAGCCAATCTTGCGTTGTTCCACACTCTCCCATCTCATCCATTCTCCCTGTTTGGCCTGGGAAATGGCCTTTATACACCTCATCCTCTCCTCCTGCTTTTGCACCTCGTTGACTACCAGCTTCCTTCTTTGAGCTGGGGCCGCCTTGTGCCATGTAGGAGGAGTTGAACTGAAACCAAGACCCCCTCTTCCATGCTGAACTTGCCCCATGATATCACCAATTCGAAGGGCAGCCTTTGCATCTTCCACAGCTTTCTTTGCCGCCCACTTTCTTCCAGTTTTCAACACAGGTGCTGCCTCCCTTACGCATTTATCGCGTGACTCTACTAATGTCATTTCCAGTCTGACCTTGGCGCACTTAAACTCCTCGGTTAGAGCAGAGACTGGTAGCTGCAGTATTCCTTTACCATAAAGTCCCACTCTGCTGAGGCAGCGTGGAACTCCCAACCATTTCCTGATGTATGAACTGATTAAAGCTTCCAGCTTCTCTACTGTTGTCAAAGAAACCTCGTACACAGTCAGTGGCCACAGCAACCTCGGCAGTAGACCAAACTGAAAGCACCAGAGTTTTAGTTTACCTGGTAGAGCGCAGCTGTCTATGCTCTTCAACCCTTCCACTGCTTGTTGTCTAACTTCTCCCACACGAACTGTGTCCTTTAGATCCCCGTCGTACCATCTCCCAAGACTCTTCACTGGCTTCTCAGACACTGTTGGTATTGCCTCACCATTAATGAAGAATGTTTTATCTACTACTTTGCCTTTAATTATAGAGATGCTCCTTGATTTAGTGGGCTTGAATTGCATTCGTGCCCATTCAATGTTATTGGTTAACTTGCCCAATAATCGATTAGTGCAGGCTACTGTTGTAGTCATGGTTGTCATGTCATCCATGTATGCTCGAATTGGTGGTAGTCGCATTCCAGAAGCCAAGCGCTCTCCTCCGACTACCCATTTTGATGCCCTAATGATTACTTCCATTGCCATGGTAAAAGCCAGTGGAGAAATGGTGCATCCTGCCATTATTCCAACCTCTAGGCATTGCCATGTAGTGCTGAATTCTGAAGTTGAAAAACTGAATTGCAAATCTCCAAAATAGGCTTTCACTAAATTTGTTATTGTCATCGGTACACTGAAAAAATCAAATGCTGCCCAAAGTAGTTCATGTGGCACTGAACCATATGCATTAGCCAAATCCAGGAATGTCACATGGAGCTCCTTCCTCTCCTTTTTAGCTGATTGAATTTGTTGCCAGATCACATTGATGTGTTCTAAGCAACCTGGGAAACCTGGAATGCCCGCTTTTTGTATTGAAGTGTCAATGAAGCAGTTCTTTAATAGGTAAGCTGACAATCTCTGAGCAATAATGCTGAAGAAAATCTTGCCTTCTACGTTTAATAGGGAAATGGGACGAAACTGACTGATGCTTGTAGAATCTTTTTCTTTAGGTATAAAGACTCCACCTGCTCGGCGCCATGCTCTTGGTACAACCTGTTTTTCCCATGCCACTTTCATCAATTTCCACAGAATTCGTAGAACTCCTGAAGCACTCTTGTACACTCTGTACGGAACTCCATTAGGCCCTGGAGATGATGAAGCCCTTGCTTTTTTCACAGCTTGCTCTATTTCTTTCCACTTAGGTGCACAGTCCTCCATTTGGTATTCTGGTGGATTGATAGGTGGGATGTCTGACGGAATTGACATAGGCTCCTGCCTTTTTGAATCTGTATGTGTTTCCTCCAAATATCTCTCCAGCTCAACCTTAGATGCTTTTAGTGTGCCATTCTTCTCACTGGTGAATAACTTCTTTACAAATTTGAATGGGTCTTTATAAAAGTTAGTTCTCGCACGCTCCTTCTTTTTGTAGCGTTTCCGTAGGCGCTCAGCTCTGCGCAATGTTGCAAGCTTATCTTTTATGACCCTTTGTAAGAGATTGAGTCCCTCCTTCTGACTTTGTTCTGCTCTTCTCCATTGGTTCCTCAGCTGTCTCCTTTCTCTAACTAAGCGTTCAATCTCCTGCTGCCGTCTAGACTTTCCAGGAATAGTTTGTACTTTTTCCTTCCTTTTTTCAACTCCAAACCTCTCACTTCCATATGCGTAGATGATGTCCCCAAATTTATCCAGCTTCTTTTCAACTGTTCCACTTAATCTTTCCAATGCAACGCAGAGATCTGTGTTTACTGTGTCCCATGCAGTTTTCTCACAAGCTCTTGGCCATTTAACTCCAGGCTTGTGCCCGTTGAGGTTCTTTTCTCTCTTATGCTGGTTTGTCTGACCGGGTTCACAAGGATCATTAGGTTCATCACTAACTGTGTCCATGCAAGTCCTCCTCACATCTATGACAGGGGTGCTGATATCCTGCGAACTGTGGTTTGCTTCCTGTCGCTGGATTTCATTCGACTGACTTGACTGACTTCGTAAGAAGTACTGATCAATGCGAGGCCCTTGTCCCTTCTCCCTCAAGCATTTCATTCTCCCTTGATGAATCTTCAAACCCCTGACCGTTGTCGCCTTGCTCCAGCCGCAGACACAAACCTGGAGTTCCATGTCTTTGTTAACTGCAGATCTTGAACTAGTCTTTTGTGAAGTACTCTCCATACTCATATCCGTTTCCGTTCCCAAGTCGTTAACCGTGTTGTCCAACGTTGAGTCATCTTCCGCCCCCGCTCTCGCAGACTCTAGGGGTATTTTTCTCTTTAATTTCTTAGAAGCCTTGGGCGGGTGTCTCCAGCATCCTGTAAACACAGAGCTGGATACTGCCGACAAGGGTAGCTAACCCTTACCAGCCCCAATGGGGTCTCTTTCCTCCTGTCAGCTGTCTCTCCAGGCTGTCACAAGGTCTTTCCCTTGTTGCCAGCTGCACTATTCACAGCAGTCACTGGACGTATCCAGATCTTCATGATTTCCATTACACGAGAGTAGATGTTAAAACTTCATGCTGATTTGAACTCGGCTCTCGCCAAGATAAGCACCAACTAAGACGTAGCTTTACAGTAAACTAATGTGATCCATATGCGTCTCCATCCATTTACGTTTCCTTCCATATGATGATGTAGATATCCTTCTGTCTGGTGTTAATGGCTGAAGTGTAATGCTGGCTCCAGGGATCAGCTTATTTTGCCTCCCTGGCGCATCAGCACACACAACGGCTGCGATGCTGGCTCCAGGGATCAACCAAAGTGCGGCCTCCCCAGCGCATCAGCATGACAACCGTCTGGATTGAGCTAAGTAGGGTACATCTCTGGGGTTTTCAAGTGGGCACCTTCCATCCTCAGTGTTTCGTCGACTAGCCCACGACACCTCAAGAGGGCTCGACGGTGATTCTGGCGTCCCAGCATCACCCCCCTCCGTCCCCCACTCAACTCAGCCCAGCTTACTTACCTGTCCCCAGCCAGAATCTTTCCGTCTCAACCACAGCCAGTTGCTGCTCCTCTCTGCTGCTTCAGATAAGTTCTTCACTGTGCGACGCAACTCTTGGCCACTGAATCCGACGTCTCTGAGAAACCGGGTTGTAGAATGTGCCACAAATCCTCGACAACCCACTTCCACTGGGTAAACCCGAACTCTCCATCCTCGCTGTTCCGCTTCAGTGGCTAGTTGAGCATACCGCAGTTTCTTCCTCTCATACGCCTCATCTACAGCGTCCTCCCATGGCACTGTTAACTCTACCAGGTGAACAAGGCGTGCTGATCCAGACCACAAGACAATATCTGGTCGAAGGTTAGTGGTGGCAATCTCAGGTGGAAAAATAAGCCGTTGACCAACATCTGCCAGCATATTCCAGTCTCTAGCAGCTTCCAGTTGTCCTGGGCGAGGATTGGTTTTAACACCTTTTCTTGGTGGTTGCTCTCCTGGGCGGAGGAATGTTGTCTTTTGTGTGTAATGTTTTGATGGAACAGGTGGCAACTTATTGGTCATGTTACGCTTGTCTTCCAATGCTAAGGCCAAACATCGCAGCACCTGGTCATGGCGCCAAGTAAACCGTCCTTGGCTAAGAGCCACCTTACATCCTGTCAAAATGTGCCTTAATGTTGCAGGTGATGAACACAAAGGACATGAGGGATCCTCTCCTACCCAGAGGTTTAGGTTCTGTGGTGATGGGAGAACATCATATGTTGACCTGATGAGGAAACTGATCCTGCTCTGTTCCATTGACCATAGGTCTTGCCAGCCAATCTTGCGTTGTTCCACACTCTCCCATCTCATCCATTCTCCCTGTTTGGCCTGGGAAATGGCCTTTATACACCTCATCCTCTCCTCCTGCTTTTGCACCTCGTTGACTACCAGCTTCCTTCTTTGAGCTGGGGCCGCCTTGTGCCATGTAGGAGGAGTTGAATTGAAACCAAGACCCCCTCTTCCATGCTGAACTTGCCCCATGATATCACCAATTCGAAGGGCAGCCTTTGCATCTTCCACAGCTTTCTTTGCCGCCCACTTTCTTCCAGTTTTCAACACAGGTGCTGCCTCCCTTACGCATTTATCGCGTGACTCTACTAATGTCATTTCCAGTCTGACCTTGGCGCACTTAAACTCCTCGGTTAGAGCAGAGACTGGTAGCTGCAGTATTCCTTTACCATAAAGTCCCACTCTGCTGAGGCAGCGTGGAACTCCCAACCATTTCCTGATGTATGAACTGATTAAAGCTTCCAGCTTCTCTACTGTTGTCAAAGAAACCTCGTACACAGTCAGTGGCCACAGCAACCTCGGCAGTAGACCAAACTGAAAGCACCAGAGTTTTAGTTTACCTGGTAGAGCGCAGCTGTCTATGCTCTTCAACCCTTCCACTGCTTGTTGTCTAACTTCTCCCACACGAACTGTGTCCTTTAGATCCCCGTCGTACCATCTCCCAAGACTCTTCACTGGCTTCTCAGACACTGTTGGTATTGCCTCACCATTAATGAAGAATGTTTTATCTACTACTTTGCCTTTAATTATAGAGATGCTCCTTGATTTAGTGGGCTTGAATTGCATTCGTGCCCATTCAATGTTATTGGTTAACTTGCCCAATAATCGATTAGTGCAGGCTACTGTTGTAGTCATGGTTGTCATGTCATCCATGTATGCTCGAATTGGTGGTAGTCGCATTCCAGAAGCCAAGCGCTCTCCTCCGACTACCCATTTTGATGCCCTAATGATTACTTCCATTGCCATGGTAAAAGCCAGTGGAGAAATGGTGCATCCTGCCATTATTCCAACCTCTAGGCATTGCCATGTAGTGCTGAATTCTGAAGTTGAAAAACTGAATTGCAAATCTCCAAAATAGGCTTTCACTAAATTTGTTATTGTCATCGGTACACTGAAAAAATCAAATGCTGCCCAAAGTAGTTCATGTGGCACTGAACCATATGCATTAGCCAAATCCAGGAATGTCACATGGAGCTCCTTCCTCTCCTTTTTAGCTGATTGAATTTGTTGCCAGATCACATTGATGTGTTCTAAGCAACCTGGGAAACCTGGAATGCCCGCTTTTTGTATTGAAGTGTCAATGAAGCAGTTCTTTAATAGGTAAGCTGACAATCTCTGAGCAATAATGCTGAAGAAAATCTTGCCTTCTACGTTTAATAGGGAAATGGGACGAAACTGACTGATGCTTGTAGAATCTTTTTCTTTAGGTATAAAGACTCCACCTGCTCGGCGCCATGCTCTTGGTACAACCTGTTTTTCCCATGCCACTTTCATCAATTTCCACAGAATTCGTAGAACTCCTGAAGCACTCTTGTACACTCTGTACGGAACTCCATTAGGCCCTGGAGATGATGAAGCCCTTGCTTTTTTCACAGCTTGCTCTATTTCTTTCCACTTAGGTGCACAGTCCTCCATTTGGTATTCTGGTGGATTGATAGGTGGGATGTCTGACGGAATTGACATAGGCTCCTGCCTTTTTGAATCTGTATGTGTTTCCTCCAAATATCTCTCCAGCTCAACCTTAGATGCTTTTAGTGTGCCATTCTTCTCACTGGTGAATAACTTCTTTACAAATTTGAATGGGTCTTTATAAAAGTTAGTTCTCGCACGCTCCTTCTTTTTGTAGCGTTTCCGTAGGCGCTCAGCTCTGCGCAATGTTGCAAGCTTATCTTTTATGACCCTTTGTAAGAGATTGAGTCCCTCCTTCTGACTTTGTTCTGCTCTTCTCCATTGGTTCCTCAGCTGTCTCCTTTCTCTAACTAAGCGTTCAATCTCCTGCTGCCGTCTAGACTTTCCAGGAATAGTTTGTACTTTTTCCTTCCTTTTTTCAACTCCAAACCTCTCACTTCCATATGCGTAGATGATGTCCCCAAATTTATCCAGCTTCTTTTCAACTGTTCCACTTAATCTTTCCAATGCAACGCAGAGATCTGTGTTTACTGTGTCCCATGCAGTTTTCTCACAAGCTCTTGGCCATTTAACTCCAGGCTTGTGCCCGTTGAGGTTCTTTTCTCTCTTATGCTGGTTTGTCTGACCGGGTTCACAAGGATCATTAGGTTCATCACTAACTGTGTCCATGCAAGTCCTCCTCACATCTATGACAGGGGTGCTGATATCCTGCGAACTGTGGTTTGCTTCCTGTCGCTGGATTTCATTCGACTGACTTGACTGACTTCGTAAGAAGTACTGATCAATGCGAGGCCCTTGTCCCTTCTCCCTCAAGCATTTCATTCTCCCTTGATGAATCTTCAAACCCCTGACCGTTGTCGCCTTGCTCCAGCCGCAGACACAAACCTGGAGTTCCATGTCTTTGTTAACTGCAGATCTTGAACTAGTCTTTTGTGAAGTACTCTCCATACTCATATCCGTTTCCGTTCCCAAGTCGTTAACCGTGTTGTCCAACGTTGAGTCATCTTCCGCCCCCGCTCTCGCAGACTCTAGGGGTATTTTTCTCTTTAATTTCTTAGAAGCCTTGGGCGGGTGTCTCCAGCATCCTGTAAACACAGAGCTGGATACTGCCGACAAGGGTAGCTAACCCTTACCAGCCCCAATGGGGTCTCTTTCCTCCTGTCAGCTGTCTCTCCAGGCTGTCACAAGGTCTTTCCCTTGTTGCCAGCTGCACTATTCACAGCAGTCACTGGACGTATCCAGATCTTCATGATTTCCATTACACGAGAGTAGATGTTAAAACTTCATGCTGATTTGAACTCGGCTCTCGCCAAGATAAGCACCAACTAAGACGTAGCTTTACAGTAAACTAATGTGATCCATATGCGTCTCCATCCATTTACGTTTCCTTCCATATGATGATGTAGATATCCTTCTGTCTGGTGTTAATGGCTGAAGTGTAATGCTGGCTCCAGGGATCAGCTTATTTTGCCTCCCTGGCGCATCAGCACACACAACGGCTGCGATGCTGGCTCCAGGGATCAACCAAAGTGCGGCCTCCCCAGCGCATCAGCATGACAACCGTCTGGATTGAGCTAAGTAGGGTACATCTCTGGGGTTTTCAAGTGGGCACCTTCCATCCTCAGTGTTTCGTCGACTAGCCCACGACACCTCAAGAGGGCTCGACGGTGATTCTGGCGTCCCAGCATCACCCCCCTCCGTCCCCCACTCAACTCAGCCCAGCTTACTTACCTGTCCCCAGCCAGAATCTTTCCGTCTCAACCACAGCCAGTTGCTGCTCCTCTCTGCTGCTTCAGATAAGTTCTTCACTGTGCGACGCAACTCTTGGCCACTGAATCCGACGTCTCTGAGAAACCGGGTTGTAGAATGTGCCACAAATCCTCGACAACCCACTTCCACTGGGTAAACCCGAACTCTCCATCCTCGCTGTTCCGCTTCAGTGGCTAGTTGAGCATACCGCAGTTTCTTCCTCTCATACGCCTCATCTACAGCGTCCTCCCATGGCACTGTTAACTCTACCAGGTGAACAAGGCGTGCTGATCCAGACCACAAGACAATATCTGGTCGAAGGTTAGTGGTGGCAATCTCAGGTGGAAAAATAAGCCGTTGACCAACATCTGCCAGCATATTCCAGTCTCTAGCAGCTTCCAGTTGTCCTGGGCGAGGATTGGTTTTAACACCTTTTCTTGGTGGTTGCTCTCCTGGGCGGAGGAATGTTGTCTTTTGTGTGTAATGTTTTGATGGAACAGGTGGCAACTTATTGGTCATGTTACGCTTGTCTTCCAATGCTAAGGCCAAACATCGCAGCACCTGGTCATGGCGCCAAGTAAACCGTCCTTGGCTAAGAGCCACCTTACATCCTGTCAAAATGTGCCTTAATGTTGCAGGTGATGAACACAAAGGACATGAGGGATCCTCTCCTACCCAGAGGTTTAGGTTCTGTGGTGATGGGAGAACATCATATGTTGACCTGATGAGGAAACTGATCCTGCTCTGTTCCATTGACCATAGGTCTTGCCAGCCAATCTTGCGTTGTTCCACACTCTCCCATCTCATCCATTCTCCCTGTTTGGCCTGGGAAATGGCCTTTATACACCTCATCCTCTCCTCCTGCTTTTGCACCTCGTTGACTACCAGCTTCCTTCTTTGAGCTGGGGCCGCCTTGTGCCATGTAGGAGGAGTTGAACTGAAACCAAGACCCCCTCTTCCATGCTGAACTTGCCCCATGATATCACCAATTCGAAGGGCAGCCTTTGCATCTTCCACAGCTTTCTTTGCCGCCCACTTTCTTCCAGTTTTCAACACAGGTGCTGCCTCCCTTACGCATTTATCGCGTGACTCTACTAATGTCATTTCCAGTCTGACCTTGGCGCACTTAAACTCCTCGGTTAGAGCAGAGACTGGTAGCTGCAGTATTCCTTTACCATAAAGTCCCACTCTGCTGAGGCAGCGTGGAACTCCCAACCATTTCCTGATGTATGAACTGATTAAAGCTTCCAGCTTCTCTACTGTTGTCAAAGAAACCTCGTACACAGTCAGTGGCCACAGCAACCTCGGCAGTAGACCAAACTGAAAGCACCAGAGTTTTAGTTTACCTGGTAGAGCGCAGCTGTCTATGCTCTTCAACCCTTCCACTGCTTGTTGTCTAACTTCTCCCACACGAACTGTGTCCTTTAGATCCCCGTCGTACCATCTCCCAAGACTCTTCACTGGCTTCTCAGACACTGTTGGTATTGCCTCACCATTAATGAAGAATGTTTTATCTACTACTTTGCCTTTAATTATAGAGATGCTCCTTGATTTAGTGGGCTTGAATTGCATTCGTGCCCATTCAATGTTATTGGTTAACTTGCCCAATAATCGATTAGTGCAGGCTACTGTTGTAGTCATGGTTGTCATGTCATCCATGTATGCTCGAATTGGTGGTAGTCGCATTCCAGAAGCCAAGCGCTCTCCTCCGACTACCCATTTTGATGCCCTAATGATTACTTCCATTGCCATGGTAAAAGCCAGTGGAGAAATGGTGCATCCTGCCATTATTCCAACCTCTAGGCATTGCCATGTAGTGCTGAATTCTGAAGTTGAAAAACTGAATTGCAAATCTCCAAAATAGGCTTTCACTAAATTTGTTATTGTCATCGGTACACTGAAAAAATCAAATGCTGCCCAAAGTAGTTCATGTGGCACTGAACCATATGCATTAGCCAAATCCAGGAATGTCACATGGAGCTCCTTCCTCTCCTTTTTAGCTGATTGAATTTGTTGCCAGATCACATTGATGTGTTCTAAGCAACCTGGGAAACCTGGAATGCCCGCTTTTTGTATTGAAGTGTCAATGAAGCAGTTCTTTAATAGGTAAGCTGACAATCTCTGAGCAATAATGCTGAAGAAAATCTTGCCTTCTACGTTTAATAGGGAAATGGGACGAAACTGACTGATGCTTGTAGAATCTTTTTCTTTAGGTATAAAGACTCCACCTGCTCGGCGCCATGCTCTTGGTACAACCTGTTTTTCCCATGCCACTTTCATCAATTTCCACAGAATTCGTAGAACTCCTGAAGCACTCTTGTACACTCTGTACGGAACTCCATTAGGCCCTGGAGATGATGAAGCCCTTGCTTTTTTCACAGCTTGCTCTATTTCTTTCCACTTAGGTGCACAGTCCTCCATTTGGTATTCTGGTGGATTGATAGGTGGGATGTCTGACGGAATTGACATAGGCTCCTGCCTTTTTGAATCTGTATGTGTTTCCTCCAAATATCTCTCCAGCTCAACCTTAGATGCTTTTAGTGTGCCATTCTTCTCACTGGTGAATAACTTCTTTACAAATTTGAATGGGTCTTTATAAAAGTTAGTTCTCGCACGCTCCTTCTTTTTGTAGCGTTTCCGTAGGCGCTCAGCTCTGCGCAATGTTGCAAGCTTATCTTTTATGACCCTTTGTAAGAGATTGAGTCCCTCCTTCTGACTTTGTTCTGCTCTTCTCCATTGGTTCCTCAGCTGTCTCCTTTCTCTAACTAAGCGTTCAATCTCCTGCTGCCGTCTAGACTTTCCAGGAATAGTTTGTACTTTTTCCTTCCTTTTTTCAACTCCAAACCTCTCACTTCCATATGCGTAGATGATGTCCCCAAATTTATCCAGCTTCTTTTCAACTGTTCCACTTAATCTTTCCAATGCAACGCAGAGATCTGTGTTTACTGTGTCCCATGCAGTTTTCTCACAAGCTCTTGGCCATTTAACTCCAGGCTTGTGCCCGTTGAGGTTCTTTTCTCTCTTATGCTGGTTTGTCTGACCGGGTTCACAAGGATCATTAGGTTCATCACTAACTGTGTCCATGCAAGTCCTCCTCACATCTATGACAGGGGTGCTGATATCCTGCGAACTGTGGTTTGCTTCCTGTCGCTGGATTTCATTCGACTGACTTGACTGACTTCGTAAGAAGTACTGATCAATGCGAGGCCCTTGTCCCTTCTCCCTCAAGCATTTCATTCTCCCTTGATGAATCTTCAAACCCCTGACCGTTGTCGCCTTGCTCCAGCCGCAGACACAAACCTGGAGTTCCATGTCTTTGTTAACTGCAGATCTTGAACTAGTCTTTTGTGAAGTACTCTCCATACTCATATCCGTTTCCGTTCCCAAGTCGTTAACCGTGTTGTCCAACGTTGAGTCATCTTCCGCCCCCGCTCTCGCAGACTCTAGGGGTATTTTTCTCTTTAATTTCTTAGAAGCCTTGGGCGGGTGTCTCCAGCATCCTGTAAACACAGAGCTGGATACTGCCGACAAGGGTAGCTAACCCTTACCAGCCCCAATGGGGTCTCTTTCCTCCTGTCAGCTGTCTCTCCAGGCTGTCACAAGGTCTTTCCCTTGTTGCCAGCTGCACTATTCACAGCAGTCACTGGACGTATCCAGATCTTCATGATTTCCATTACACGAGAGTAGATGTTAAAACTTCATGCTGATTTGAACTCGGCTCTCGCCAAGATAAGCACCAACTAAGACGTAGCTTTACAGTAAACTAATGTGATCCATATGCGTCTCCATCCATTTACGTTTCCTTCCATATGATGATGTAGATATCCTTCTGTCTGGTGTTAATGGCTGAAGTGTAATGCTGGCTCCAGGGATCAGCTTATTTTGCCTCCCTGGCGCATCAGCACACACAACGGCTGCGATGCTGGCTCCAGGGATCAACCAAAGTGCGGCCTCCCCAGCGCATCAGCATGACAACCGTCTGGATTGAGCTAAGTAGGGTACATCTCTGGGGTTTTCAAGTGGGCACCTTCCATCCTCAGTGTTTCGTCGACTAGCCCACGACACCTCAAGAGGGCTCGACGGTGATTCTGGCGTCCCAGCATCACCCCCCTCCGTCCCCCACTCAACTCAGCCCAGCTTACTTACCTGTCCCCAGCCAGAATCTTTCCGTCTCAACCACAGCCAGTTGCTGCTCCTCTCTGCTGCTTCAGATAAGTTCTTCACTGTGCGACGCAACTCTTGGCCACTGAATCCGACGTCTCTGAGAAACCGGGTTGTAGAATGTGCCACAAATCCTCGACAACCCACTTCCACTGGGTAAACCCGAACTCTCCATCCTCGCTGTTCCGCTTCAGTGGCTAGTTGAGCATACCGCAGTTTCTTCCTCTCATACGCCTCATCTACAGCGTCCTCCCATGGCACTGTTAACTCTACCAGGTGAACAAGGCGTGCTGATCCAGACCACAAGACAATATCTGGTCGAAGGTTAGTGGTGGCAATCTCAGGTGGAAAAATAAGCCGTTGACCAACATCTGCCAGCATATTCCAGTCTCTAGCAGCTTCCAGTTGTCCTGGGCGAGGATTGGTTTTAACACCTTTTCTTGGTGGTTGCTCTCCTGGGCGGAGGAATGTTGTCTTTTGTGTGTAATGTTTTGATGGAACAGGTGGCAACTTATTGGTCATGTTACGCTTGTCTTCCAATGCTAAGGCCAAACATCGCAGCACCTGGTCATGGCGCCAAGTAAACCGTCCTTGGCTAAGAGCCACCTTACATCCTGTCAAAATGTGCCTTAATGTTGCAGGTGATGAATATATATATTTATTTTAAAAAACTAAAAGCCTAGTCTAACTCATTTTATTTCCTGTGTGCGTTCATGCCTGCAAGTCTATATATATTTTTTTTTCAATGACCCGATTAAAGTTTATTGTAACTTCAGTACTATTGGTTCATTTCAAAATACTTAATGTATGGCCAATCAGAAACCGAAGTATTGCCATGCGGTCTAATTTGACAAGCCGTTACGTCTGATGTGAGAATTTATTAGTTTTCAATCCAGTGAACAAATATGGATTGTTGGCTCAATATTAGTACATTACTAGCAAAGGTCGATCAAGACGAAATACCGTCAGAGATTAAAAACGCCAAAAATGTCGACTGAAGCTCTCTCCGATTTCCCTGCCTCATCAGTGATTTGAGTGGTAACAAGCAGGGACATCCATCACACTGATACTAGGTAAGCGTATTATTATTGTTTTTTAATTAGCATCATTACTGTACGTTTTAGTCACCAAGAATTAAAAAATGCCAAAATGTTTTCGTAATGAGGTCAGTTGTAGAGAGCCGTGGATAGTGAACTTTTCTTTGTCGCCTTTTCTGTAATTGTATTAATAAAAATACATGATTGCCATTTGCTATCATGGAATAGTCCTATGTCATTTCGTGGGTGACTGAGTGTAGCACAGAGGCTTCGTTGATTAATTAATTAGTAGTTACAATAAAATTATGTTGATGTTTCCAACAACTAGAAACCTGTTTGAGGGACTATGTTTTATCCAAAAGTAAATATAATATATTTTTTCCCATTATAATACTGTAACTTTTATAACTTTATCCATCACACACTCCAAGGCTTGTGCGTTTTGTTGTATCATGTTATTGTACAAACCTTTTTTTCTGTTTTAATTTTCTTATGACTGTATCTCAGATGGAAAGGGGTATGCAGCTTAAAAAGACTGAAAACCCCTGTTCTAATGTGATCTGGTACAATGAATATCCTCTACTCCGTGATACACCAGCGTCACTGTGACACATTTCCCACTATTTTCCCCAAAAGTGGCAGTGAGTAGCGCAGAGACACCTTGGTTGTATCCACAGCTTTACGTTTTATTTTTTGTTCTTCAGAAACAAAAGGTCAGTACATTCTGCTGGCATATTTAAAAACAAACAAAAATAAGAAATGGTGGTTGGTTCTGAATTATCAAACATATTGACCCCCTCACCGAAGAAAATGTCCCCCTAAAATTTAGAGAGGGGGCCACATTGACCCTCAGTCTGTAAGTCCTGGAGCAAACACTGTAGGCCCTTTTTTTCGGCTTCTCTCGGCTCCTATCGGTCTCACTCGGCCATTGAATGGTTTTCTCAGCTTTTTCCGGAGAAAAAACGACTAGAGACCTGTTTTTTTTGATGATGTTGGACAGGGTCTGACATTGGACCGGAAAGGGAAAATTGCAATGTCAGACAAGGTCCGACACAGGACCGCAAAGGGTTAAAAATTTTACGGACAAAATACACTTTAAGCAAAAAGTTTTACTGTTTACTGTAAATGTTTACTGTTGCTTAGACATTATTCATATTCTAACATAGGTATGTAAATAAGTATACTTATATATGCTATTTGTTATGAATTAAAAATATTTTAAAAACAATTTAAAAAAGAAAGAAATTTTGCTTTATACTTGGGTAAATTTAGATTTTACTTAATTTTCAGGTTCTACTGACACTCCGCTTTTCAAAAAGGTATAATGCTTTAAAAGGATATATACACACTATTATTATTACTTATTTCTTAGTAGACTAATTCACATAATAAACTAAAACCCTGCCACATCTTAAAAAGGTAAAAACGCTCACCTGTCAAACAATTTTGTGTAAAATCAAAACCATACACGATATTAAAAATAAATGATTTCAGATTCTAGTTCCTGAGGTTTGTGGCTATCACTGATAGCGTTACATATTTTAAGTAGGAGATATAATTATATGATACATGACCTACAGTTAAGTTATGTCAGTCTGTCCTCAAAAACAGACTCCGCTTGCGAGATTTAAAATGAGATTACAATTAGGAATGGAGGGCAGTGTATCAAAAACAAAAACCCTGAAAAAATCAATTTACATAAAAATAGCTAAAAATAAGCACTGAAAAATAAAATGAATAAACACTGAAAAACAGAAGCCCTAAACATAAGCTAGCTCTTACTGAACAGTGTGTTACGAAGAGAGTAGCACTAGCATTGTTTTTGGATGAATTTATGGAAGATTGTGCAGAAAATCTGCTGTTTAATGCCCCTATTGCTTCCATCGAGAGCCAACACCTTGGCTTTAGCGGCAGTGAATTCAAACACATTGTACAGATTTTTATTTTTTTAACAATTATTCAACCCAGCAACATTCTTATACAGCAAATAAAAAAAAAATTAAACTTTCCAAAGAAATGATTTCTTCAATGATTCTTTGAATACATCTGTGAATGACTTTACAGTTAGTTTCTTTGTTTTGTAACCTCAAGTGCAACCTTCTGCATTTCCATGAGCTCCTGCATCTGCCTTTTCTGTTCCTCTGCAAAGCCTTATAATTGAAGTACGACTGTTTGTTTTTTCAGTCCATACATCGTTTTGTTTATAATATGCTCTTGGTTAGATAGAAATGTAACACTACAAAAGTACCTAATTTTAGTCAAGTTCTCTGGGTTTAAAGTTTTTGGTGTAGCCTATATTGCTGTGCTTTTTCAGCCGAGATACACTGTGAAGCCTAATAATCTCGCAGGAATAGCAAAAATATAAAAATAAAAATAAAACAGTGTTGCATATAGTTCACCTTTAACACAGCACTATTTGTCCATTATTTTTCTTTTTAAATGCAGTTAAGAAAATATTCCTTAATGTAGGCTGAGCGAACAAACAATATTTCTTAGCAGACGCTAACAAGCTGAGCGTTTCAAATGCTGCATGCGATGCTGCAGATTCACTGCATTTAAAAGGAGTAATAGTCAAATAATTACACTGTTAATTTAAATAAACTATCAGTTTTTTTTACGAAAAAGAACGCATACTGATATGTTGGTAAAAAAGTCCAATATGTAAAAAATTACACCATAGCCGCCGCATTGGTATTGTACCTCTTCCATTTTGAAACGCCCATCCAATGTTAGCTAATGTTACGAAGCACTCTCGGCGTGCAAGTCGTTCAATAGAAAGTGCCACGCAATGCTCTGGAGCGCTCTGCCTATTGAACGCACCTCTGTTCTTTGTCAAGTGAGTTGTTGACTGCCCGTCAAGTCAAAATAGGCCAGACATCGGGGTCTGTGTTGGAGAAAAGACTCAGAAATACAATGGCAATTGGTTAGGAATGTGGGTTGCTAGGCAGAGGGGCCTTCAATTTGGTTGCTAAGGAGGGTCTCTGTCTCTCTCTAGTTATCTGAAGAATGTATGTTGTTGCAAATAGAGTGTGGGGGTTGGAGAATATATCTATTGTGGGGTACTGGAGACTGACTCACAGTTGGGAAAAGGGAGAGATAGCTAACATCGCCAATTGTCCAGATTCCAAGCAGCTAAGTAACATGATCTGTTAATCTGTGTTAGGGCTAGCTCATATACTCTAGTAGTAGTGCATTTCTCTGTATAATTACCTGTATGTTAATAATAAAACCTGATTATTGTAATTTTAAATGACTTGTCGTGTCTGGTAATTCTACTTTCAGGGTCTCAATAGATATTAAGAAAACATTAGGCTTTGTTTTCTACAGCATACACATTTTAACACCCCATTTATTTTTCTTTTTTACTATTAGGCAACATTTTAGCCGAATCGATTGTTGTTCAATTTATGGTAAAATTCCTAGCAGGTACTCCTCCCTTTTGCTGAATGGTAATGTCAATATTTGCTTAACTGTTATACACACAGGGGTTTTGTTGGTAAAATTGGTATAAAATGGGTATGTACAGTTAGTACCATTATGTTACATGATTGTATACATGTTTTCAACAATTTTAAAACATCTGTAATATTAATTTGCATTCACGCACCTTGAGTTAACTAAGTAATTGCTTCTGACACAAACATACAGGGTGATTAGAAATTAAGTTTACCACATCAACTATGGTGCGTTGATGTGGTAAACTTACTTTATAATCACCCTGTATCTGAACAATATCTGCATTGCATTGATAAAAGACTGTGCGACCACATTTTTTCAGCAGTAGGAGCCCCCTAGTTTCCCCCAGCTGTCCAGTTTCTTAATAACCAACCTTTACTTCCTCCCTCAGCAAGTTCTGTTTTTTCTTTAAACAATGCTGTTGCCTTGCCTCCTCCTGAAAACTCCCTCATCTTCAACCCCAAGCCAGACTCGCTTTCCCTGCGCCACCAGATTTTAGAAGGTGCAGATATTAATTTGGTTTCCCGCCTTACAAGCACCCTAGATTCAGCCAGTACCAGGGTGGTTCAGTGCGCAGATCTTTCAGTTACTCTCAAAACATCTGACCCCCACTTATTCAAAACTCTCACCATATCTGAATTTATCCTAGCTTTCAGTCATTTTAGAGATATCATCTGTGAATTCTATCCTGACCGACGCCGTGAGCTGGATGATTACATGTCAATTATTCTTGACCTTTCTGTTAGATTTGGAGGATCACACTTCTTCGAATACCACAAAGCCTTTTCTGCAAAAGCCGCTGCTCGTCTCCAGCAATGGAACCAACGGATTTACTGGGGAGCCTTGGATCAAGATTTATATTCTCGTTTTTTTAACTGGTCTCCGGCTGTTGGCATGCTCCATATGTAACTCCACCTCTCACTCCACCTGCTCCCTTACTGCCCCTCAGTCCCCCCCTTCTGTCCCTTCCTAGCAATCCTTCTCTTTCTTTCTTTCAATCCTTCCAGGTCTAAAGACGGACGCGGCCGTAGTATTACTTTCTCTGGTGCCGTCAGATTTGTAATAATTTCAACGAAGAAGCCTGCTCCTTTTCTTCCTGTAACTTCCTCCACATCTGCAGCCACTGTGGGGGAGCACACTCACGATCTGTCTGTCCCCGCAAACCCAAACACTCAGCCCCCTCTATAAAAACCAAACCTTCCATTGCCAATGTTCCAAAATGACTGTTAAAATTTCTTTCTATACCTGTCAACACTCAAGCTCTGGCCACAGAGTTAATCAAGCACCCTGACACCTCTTTTGTCTCATCTTATTAATGGTCTCTCTTTTCCTTTCTCACCTCTTCCATCTATTGCAATAAGCTCCATTTCCATCTGCCATTTCCGACCCTGACACTGTCAACATTTTACTAAAGAAAGAGTTGGAAAATCAATTCATGATAGGCCCCTTTGAATCTCCTCCTTTTCCTGTATTTCACATTAACCCATTGGCATTGCAATAAGAAAATATTCTGGCAAAAAGAGACTGATAATTGACCTTTCTGCTCCTCATAACTCCTCTACTCCCAGGATCAATAGTTTAATTCCCCATGAAGATTTTTCACTACAAAATGCAACAACTGACCATGCAAAGTCGCTGGGAGAAATGCATGGTTGTCCAAGGCTGACATCTCAAATGCATTTAAGATCATGCTTATAGATCCTGCTCTATGGCACCTCTTTGGAGTACAGTGGCGTTCCAATTTCTTTTTTTTTCGGTTCATCTGACTTTCGGCTTTAGGAGCAGCCCCAAGATTTTTAACACTCTGTCAGAAGCCCTGTGCTGGATTCTTCTAAACAACTACCGCATTCCCTTCCTGCTGCATCTCCTGGATGATTTTCTCCTCATTGATTTTCCTCACGCTCCTCCTGCACGGAACATCACCATTCTCAGATCTGTGTTTTCAAATTTAAGTGTCCCCCTAGCATCAGAAAAAACTTCGGGTCCACTCACTTCCATTGAGTTTCTAGGCATCACTCTGGACTCTCAATCTTTTTCAGCTTCACTACTAAAAAACAGAAAAAATATATCGCATCATATCTATCATTTCTACTTTCCGTGTAGGTCCTTCTCCTACCAAACGTGATCTCCTGTCCCTACTAGGCCATCTGAATTATGCCATGCTGATAATTCCTCAAGGAAGAGCTTTCATATCCTATCTTCTCCAATTAGTCCCATCTGTTGATTCTCTTAATGATGTTATATGTCTAGACTCTTTCTGTCGTAAGGATCTCCGCCTTTGGGAACTCTTGCTGAAAAAATGGAACAGAATTAATTTTTTCTACGATGACTAAACCAAATTGCTGACTCTGTTTCTCGTTTACAATTTCAGAAATTCAGATCGCTTGCTCTAGAAGCCGACCTGCTGCCAACTCCGGTTCCTCCCTATTCAGACCTGATATTCCTGTGAACCATCCTCTGTATCCTCTGGTTCTGCAAGTTCAAGAGCCAGCTCTTCTCGGTATTGCTACCCGCATCAGCTTGGAATTGTTTTAAAATTTCCATTCTGTATTTAATATTCCTTTTCCTTCTTTTTCAATTCAGGTAGTTTCATCCTTCATTATTTCCCTTCAAAGCAGAGCTATACGAGTCTCTTCTATCAAAGTATCAATTGCTGGTATCCAGTTTTTTCACAAACTCATATTTGGTTCCCCTAGTTTGACACTTGGCAACTCTCAGATTTCATTAATTTTGAAAGGGCTTCAATGGTTAGAATCGCCTTCCCCCCAAACCCGCCTATCTATCACTTTTGACATACTTTCCCAGTGCATCTTCTTTATTCGTTCCGGTTACTCATCTCAGTTTTTTGACAAAACTCTTGAAGCTCTAATCCTCCTAGCTTTTTTGGGGTTTCTGAGGTGCTCAGAGTTTACAGCACACTCTTATAAATTTAACCCTCAGATCCACCCGTGCATTTCCGACATGTCCATCCTCTCCTATGATGCACTTACCTTTTTGCTCAAAAGAAGTAAAATCGATCAGGAAGGGATCCCTAAATTGATCTGTTTAACCCTTAGCGGTCCATTTATTCAGCGCGTATCAGGCACGTCAGGTCCAATTTATTTTCACACATACAGTTTATTTTAGACGCGCTGTTTAAAAGTATTTTTTTCACGGTAAAACAGGTTTTAAAGGCACTGCATATCAACAGGACACTCAGTACTGCTTCTCCAGCCCTGCCCCACCCCTTCGTTCGCTGTATTTTTAACATAGGACCGCAAAGGGTTAAATTAAAATCCCATGTAAGCCCTTATGAATCCCTTCTCTCTTTTCTTCAACTCCGCCTTTCTCAGGGTGCCACAGCTACCGACTCTTTGTTCATTAATGAAAACGGAGCATTGGTTTAATTTCCACCTTCACCAGATCCTTTCCAGAGCCGGATTCTCAGCCAAGCAGTTCTCAGGTCATTCATTCAGGATCGGGGCAGCTTCTTCAGCTTCTTGTCATGGAGTTCCAGACTGCATTATGAAGCAGTTGGTCTTCTGGGGCTTATCAAGGTTACATCAGGACAAACATCACCGATCCTAAAAATGTTTTTTTGAAGATATGCTCTTAGTATCGGTAATCCCCATTTAGGGCTTAGTATCTTAGTATCGGTAACCCCTGTTTACTCCTACTTGCGGCATTGAGACCTGCTAGTTCTTTTGGGGTCTCTGCCTCGTCCTCACGGTCAGGCGTGAGTCCTCAAACTAAGTTAGGTTTGATGCCAAATAATGTTTTCTACAGAAGTAATGTATTATTATTTCTTCCACAGCTATCACATAGCTCACATTTCTTCAATAAACAGTTTAAATCAAATTTGTGTGATTGGTGTTTTGTCCCGAACTACTGAAATGTAAATATGTACAAGTCATCAACAGTAGGGAAGTTATTTTGCAAACGAATGAATAGCCTATTAAAATTGAAAAGATAAGCAGGTGGAGTGATCTTCTAAAGTTTCCATAAATCATCCTATTGTGCACTTCCAATTACATATATCTGGAATTATTCTGATAACTGTAATTATTTTATGAAAAGAACATTTTTAATCAGAGATGCTGATCTAAGTGCAGGTATTAAAGTAAGCTGCCTACTTCAATTACCTAGAAAGAATCCTAAGCAGTACTCTATATACTTTAAAAAAAGCCTACTAACCTCCAAGGCATGTAACTACTTGTTTATTTCTGAGGTTCAAAGGGGTTACATCCATGAATTGACAATACCTTTTTTTTTTTACTGCTGTGCCCTCTCGCCAAGTTGTTCAGCGCATTCAAGTGTTCCTAATGTCATTGTGTGCGAAACAAGAAGTGGCGTGCCAGCCAGAACCAGGTTCTAATCAGTTTTAAAGTATGTTCTATTGTTCTCGACTGGTCAATCTTAAAATAATTAGTCACTCAAGTTTTACAACAAATTGTGTAATTAAATTCCTTAAACACTTCTGCCCATTACTAATCCTCTTTTGCCAACATCCCTTTCAGGAAGAAATTGCTGCAGTCCATGGTGCCTGATTTATGTTTCATTCTGAGAATAGGAAGTAGAAGGATTCAAGTAAAAGGATTAAAACACTTACTCTTCATTGCACTTTTTATATAGAGAATCATTTCCTAATTACCATGTACTTTTTTTTTTTTTTTTACATATAAATAAGTTAAGTTACTCTGTGCTTTAAATTGCTGGAAAACTACAATCCAAATGCTGACTGAGTTTTTAGACTGCATTCAAACTGGGTCCATTTCAAATGTGAGATTGTCAGGCACTGTATTGTCCTGGTTTAGATCATATCTCAAAAAGGCAGCAGCAAAGGTAATTCAAAATGATCTAGACAGCATTCAGAACTGGGCAGACACATGGCAAATGACATTTAATAGAGAAAAGTGTAAAGTACTGCACGCAGGCATAAAAATGTGCATTATAAATATCATATGGGAGATACTGAAATTGAAGAAGGAATCTATGAAAAAGACCTAGGAGTTTATGTTGACTCAGAAATGTCTTCATCTAGACAATGTCGGGAAGCTATAAAAAAAAAAGGCCAAACAGATGCTCGGATATATTGTGAGAAATGTTGAATTCAAATCAAGGGAAGTAATGTTAAAACTTTACAATGCATTAGTAAGATCTCACCTAGAATATTGTGTTGAGTTCTGGTCACCTTGTTACAAAAAAGGATATTGCTGCTCTAGAAAGAGTGCAAAGAAGAGCAACCAGAATTATCCCGGGTTTAAAAGGCATGTCGTATGCAGACAGGCTAAAAGAATTTAATCTACTCAGTCTTGAACAAAGTAGACTATGCGGTGATCTGATTCAAGCATTCAAAATCCTAAAAGGTATAGACAATGTCGACCCAGGGGACTTTTTTGACCTGAAAAAAGAAACAAGGACCAGGGGTCACAAATGGAGATTAGATAAAGGTTCATTCAGAACAGAAAATAGGAGGCACATTTTAACACAGTGAATTGTGAGGGTCTGGAACCAACTCCTCAGTAATGTTGTTGAAGCTGACACCCTGTGATCATTCAAGAAGCTGCTTGATGAGATTCTGGAATCAATAAACTACTAACAACCAAACAAGCAAGATGGGCTGAATGGCCTCCTCTCGTTTGTAAACTTTCTTATGTTAGAACAAATTTAATGAGTTTGCTTACTATACCAGAATCTAAATCATTAATGTAGATTAGGAATAGCAGAGGACCTAATACTGATCCCTGTGGTACACCACTGGTTACCTCGCTCCATTTTGAGGTTTCTCCTCTAATCAGTAC
Organism: Acipenser ruthenus; assembly: GCF_902713425.1. Taxonomy (NCBI): domain Eukaryota; kingdom Metazoa; phylum Chordata; class Actinopteri; order Acipenseriformes; family Acipenseridae; genus Acipenser; species Acipenser ruthenus. Next base: position 51,175,729 of record NC_081189.1, read on the forward strand.
TTTCTGTTTTCTACATGTTAACCACTCCCTAATCCATGTGCATGCATTTTCTTGAATCCTTACTGTGTTCAGTTTGAGAATTAATCTTTTATGCGGGACTTTGTCAGAAGCTTTCTGGAAATCTAAATAAACCATGTTGTATGCTTTGCAATTATACATTTTCAATGTTGCATCCTCAAAAAAGTCAAGTAGGTTAGTTAGACACGATCTCCCTTTCCTAAAACCATGCTGACTGTCTCCCAGGATATTGTTACCATATAGGTAATTTTCCATTTTGGATCTTCTTATAGTTTCCATAAGTTTACATATAATAGAAGTCATGTTCTTATGTTCTTATCTCATCCTCATCATTTAATTTTAAAATGTTGTTTTCTTTTGCTGTTTTTGTTGTTTATATTGTTTTTATTGTACTAAATGTATTTCCGAATGTCCTTTTTCTTGTTAAAAGCGCCTTGGGATGGCTTGCTATGAAAGGCGCTTTATAAATAAAATTTGATTAGATTTGAAATGGACTTGGTCTGGTTGGTTTAGTTTGAAACAATGTAGGCCTATCAATTTGCTTGCTGTTCACACTTATCTTCGAGCAAAGGGGCCAAGTTTGTTTGGATGTGAGCTAAAGTTCGTTTTTTTGGTCCTTTTCCATTTTTTTGTTTCAGGACCAATCTTGTTTGTGTTCACAATGCAGTTTGCAAGTGCTTCCAGTTCGTTTATATGGTCTGTGAACCGGATGTTTACAATATCCTGCAAGGTATCTTGAAAGATGGCAGCTTTGATGTATTGCTCCTGTTTTTAATAGATGTTATAGATTTTTACATATTGCTGTGGAAGAAAGGAGGGGAACGGGGGGAGCACTTCACTAATTCATTTGTTGAATAACGTGCAGTAGGCGCAGGGGTGACATTCTCAACAAAAAAGTGCAGGTACTCATATGTACAGCCGGGTGTAAACATTTTAAAAATTGAGACAATTTGAGTGTCAATGAATAAATACTTTAAAACTGTCGGTACACATAACTACAAAATAAGCCTTAAATAATTGACCAATTATAATCAATTCACCACAAACAAAACAAGGAAGCTGAACATAGAGCTTTGTATCCTCTGCTTGTATCACTCAGTGATGTACTGTAATATAACACTTAAGTTAAACCTTAAATGACAAGCATGAAGAAATATTACATTATGCCATAGGCGCCGACTATGGGGGGGGGGCTCGGGGGGGTCCCGCCGGAATTTTAAAAAGGGGGCTCAGCCCCCCCCTGGGATTTTGATAGGATGTTGATGAACTTGTATAAAGGTGGGACACTAGGACCACGCGAAATGCAGGTTGTAGCTCCCTTTTTTGCAATCACTAATTAAGAAGCTATAAAAATGGAAACGCAAGCCTGTTCATCCCAACAGCTAGCCCCTATATCGTCACTCTGTAAAGCACATCTGACAGCGGTACTGAAGTGTTATTTACAAGTATAATAAATGTAAAACTGAGTCAAACAAGTGAAGCACTGCTGTTTTATTTGTATGCACATGCACATCAATTCATTGCTTTCACATTTTTTTAAAAAACGTTAAAGGAAAAACTATAACCTGAATTCAGTTTCAATACTGTTCTCAAAACAGCAGGCTATATTCCAGAGTGCTGTTGGTCCTATTTTGCGCTTACATTTGTGTGGATATTTAACCCAAAACAACAACGAAGATTGACAGTTTATGACGTTTGAAATTAAATCAGCGATAATACAGTATCACGTCTTTCTGAACAGCTTCTGTACAAGTTTAAATTCCAAATGAAGATAACTCGGGTTCCACCTGTAATTTGTAACTTGCGTTTCTTCTCAATAAATTAATTTACTATTTTAACTGTCTTATCTCTTCATGCAGCGTAAAACTTTAGTGAATAAATTTTTTTTTAAAAATGGTATTGTTCAAAACTGAAGATTATATAACATGCCTAGGCGCCTATGCATTATTATTATTTTTTTTTTTTTAATTTATTTTTTATTTCTAGCAGACATATCCAGGACGACTTACAATTGTTACAAGATATCATGTTATTTTTACATACAACTACTTTTTTTTTTTTTTTTACATACAATTACCCATTTATACAGTTGGGTTTTTACTGGAGCAATCTAGGTAAAGTACCTTGCTCAAGGGTACAGCAGCAGTGTCCCCCACCTGGGATTGAACCAACGACCCTCTGGTCAAGAGTCCAGAGCCCTAACCACTACTCCACACTTTGCCCCACTATGCAGTAACTGCTGTAGAGAGGGAGTTTTGTTTCAAGACATCCTAAAAAAGGGATGATGTTATAAAAAAAATTGTATTTAAAAAAACAACCGTGCTATGAAAAATGATACAAAAAGGTATATGTAATGTTGTTGAAGCTGACACCCTGGGATCCTTCAAGAAGCTGCTTGATGAGATTCTGGGATCAACAAGCTACTAACAACCAATCGAGCAAGATGGGCTGATGGCCTCCTCTCGTTTGTAAACTTTCTTATGTTCTTAAGTCAAACAATGCGCAATAAGGGCTAAAATACCCCTCAAATGTATTATGAAACAGGCATTATTATGACTAATGATCTACTTGACTTGGCCATTTTAATCTCCTTATTATTCTCAACAATCATCCCCATACTTTCCATACCTTAGGTGCTCACCTACAACAGGACCTGGTCATGCTACAATAATAGCCTTGGATTAGAACATATATCCCTGTTTCTTTTATTTATTTTGTACTTATTACTTGGCTTACAATAATATGTTCTGTGTGCTTCTCTATTGTGTTTCTGTGTAGATTAATTACTATGATCTATTCCAGAAAAAAAGATATTTCAGGCAGAAACAGTATAAAGGTAGACTTTTTATTTTATTTCATCCCTGGTATTGTGGTGGCAAAGGACACATTTTCATAAAGAATTAACATTACTGTGGTTTACTTATGCCTTTTTTTTAAGATGTACACGCAAGTGAAAACTCACATTTAACTTAAACTCTTCAAAATGTTTTAGAAAAAGGGGGCATTGTACAAAGAAAAAACACCTCATCGTTTTGGTTTTCATTTACTACAGTCCTCATAATAGAAAACACTAGGATCACAACAAAAGAAAACGTTGATCAGTATGCTTAACATGTACCTTGCAAGTTGGGCCCGTGTTTGAAAAGCGTGAAGCACACCTCCATCTGTATCCTGATTCTGATTCACTTACCAAATCTGAAGCTGCACTTTGATCCTGTTTTTTATGTTATTGTTAATTCCTACTGTCCCACACATCACTTGCCATTTTAGAATTTTTTGCGCAAATTTTGGCAATGTGGTAAATCGATGCAAGGCAAAACGCATTATGACAATTATTTCTAATATTTATCAACTATGTAATTTATGGAGAACACTGATGTGGCTTTTTGCCTTCAAATTCATGTGCAGCAATGTTCATTTTGAATATTTCAGATAGTTTCTCTGTCAAACTGAAGAAAATAAACTAGTCCTTCATAATAATCAAAATTACTCCAGACCGCTGTTTCACGTTGCACTGCTAAGGTCTTCTCTCGTTGTCAACGAATAAGCACTGACACAAAATGAAAGCTTGGCCAATCAACATGCAGTGATTATACTGATGTTAATGGTGGCTAGTAGCAGCTAACAGAAACAGAAGCAGTATGAGAAAACAGAATGGAAGCAGCATGAACTGTGCGCTAGTGGACTGTGTGAGTGGATGGAATGCATCCTCTTTGGATGAAAAGCAGATTAAATAAGTCCCGGCACCCAGTACCAGCATCAAAATAAGTACCCAGTACCAGTGAGTATCGGCAGAGTAAGAGAATAGTGCAGTATTCAGTTACGCAACACTGCACTGTTCTCCTACAAATTTATATATGAGCTTTAGTTTCTCACACTGTCCATATAATGGGCCTGCTGCCCCTCCACCCTCTCTGTCACCCCCCAGGACCTCTCTGATCACTATTTCATCTCTTTTTCTCTGTCTCTCCCCTCTCTCCCTGCTCCTCCTACCCCCACTGTCACCTCTCGCCGTAACCTCCGCTCTCTCTCCCCCTCTGTCCTTGCCTCCACTGCTCTTTCTCACCTCTCTCTCACCTCCCTCCTATCGACTCTTTTTCACAACTCTCCGTAGACTCTGCTACCTGCACCCTCTTCTCCTCCCTCACCTCCCCCCTCGACTCCCTCTGTCCCCTCACCTCCTGACCTGCTCGCCCCTCCCCTCCCCAACCCTGGCTCTCCTCTGCGCTCCGCTCAGCAAGAATCACACTGCGATCTGCTGAAAAGAAATGGAAGAGAACCAAACTCCCTGCTGCCCTTGACCTTTACCGCACTCTCCTCTCCTCCTTCTCCTCTACTCTCTCCTCTGCTAAATGTACTTATTTCCAATATGTAATCCAAGCCTCCACTAACAACCCACGTAAAATATTCTCTACCTTCTACTCCCTCCTAAACCCTTCCCCCCTCCTCCTCCCTCCTCTTCTAAAATCTCAGATATCCGCAAACTCTTTAACACCTCTCCCTCCCCCACACCCCCTCCTGCTCCAACCCCTACACCCACTGCATCCCCTACTAACTCACCCTCCTTCTCCACCTTCTCGTCCCTCTCGGACTCTGACCTCTCCTCCCTGCTCCAGGGTCACAAACCCACCACGTGTGCCCTGGACCCCCTCCCCACTCACCTCTTTCAAGCTGCTGCTCCTGCTCTACTTCCCTTCATCTCCTCCCTTCTCAACACCTCTCTCCTTTCTGGTCTCTTTCCCTCTGCCTTCAAAAAAGCCTCTATCACTCCCCTCCTCAAAAAATCTACCCTCGACCCCACCTCCCTCCAGAGCTACTGTCCTGTCTCCCTCCTACCCTTCCTCTCCAAAACCCTCGAGCGGACTGTACACCGCCAGCTCTCTGCTTTCCTGTCCAACCACTCTCTGCTCGACCCTCTCCAATCTGGCTTTCGCTCTGCTCACTCCACTGAAACCGCCCACCTGTCTGTCACCAACTCACTAAAGTCTGCCCGAGCTGCCTCTCTCTCCTCTGTCCTAATTCTCCTCGACCTCTCTGCTGCCTTTGACACTGTTGATCACTCTATTCTATCATCTCTCGCTGACCTGGGGATCTCTGGCCTGGTTCTCCTCCTACCTCTCCAACCGCACTTACCAGGTAACCTGGTGTGGAGCAACCTCCACACCTCGCCCTCTCTTAACAGGAGTCCCCCAAGGGTCAGTCTTGGGTCCTCTCCTGTTCTCTCTCTACACCTGCTCCCTGGGCCCCCTCATCGCATCCTCATACCATTTCTATGCTGATGATGCTCAGATTTTCCTCTCCTTCCCCACCTCTGACTCAACCATCCCCTCCCGTATCTCTACCTGTCTGTCTGCTATTTCCTCCTGGATGCACTCGCATCACCTCAAACTCAACCTCTCTAAATCTGACCTCCTTTTCTTTCCCTCCTCCTCCTCCCCCTCCTCTGATCTCTCTATCTCTGTTCCTCTGGAATCTACCACACTCTCTCCCTCTTCCTCCGCTAAGAACCTCGGAGTCACCCTGGACCCCTGCCTCTCTTATTCCCAGCACATCTCCACTCTGGCACGCACTTGCTGATTCATCCTGAGCAACATCCGAAGAATCCGGCCCTTCCTCACCAACTACGCCACCCAGCTCCTGGTCCAGGCCTTGGTACTCTCCCGCCTAGACTACTGCAACTCCCTCCTGGCTGGCCTCCCTGCGTCCACCACCCGTCCGCTCCAGCTCATCCAGAACTCCGCTGCTTGCCTGGTGTTCTCTCTGCCTCGCTTCTCCCACGCAACTCCACTACTCGTCTCACTCCACTGGCTCCCGATCACCGCTCGCATCCAGTTCAAGACTCTTGTACCTGCCTACAGATGCCTTGACCAGACTGCACCCAGCTACCTCCAGACCCTCATCTCTCCCTACACCTCCACTCGACCTCTCTGCTCTGTCTGCACTAGAAGACTGGCTCTGCCTCCTCTACGCTCCCCTGCCTCCACAGCCCGCTCCTTCTCCACACTCGCTCCGCAGTGGTGGAATGACCTTCCTACAGATGTCAGGACTGCCCAGTCCCTGACCACATTCCGGCGCCTCCTTAAGACTCACCTCTTCAGACAGCACCTGTAGAACTCCTCTGTTTTTCACCTGGGACACTTATCACCCTTCCTTAAATGCGCTTTACTTGCTCTTATCAGCCCCCTATTTTACTGCATTTAATCCTGTACTTCAGAGTACTGTAATCTGCCAAGTGTTTAATCTGTAGTATTTTGTATTTAATCATATCCTGATGTAACTATCACTGACACTGTTATCTGCTGTATTACTGAATTGTATTTTGTCACACTTGTACTTGCTTGAACCAAAGTCATTGTATTTATCTTGCTCTTAATTGTATTATTACTTGTACTGTGATACTTGAAATGTATTTGCTTATGATTGTAAGTCGCCCTGGATAAGGGCGTCTGCTAAGAAATAAATAATAATAAAAATAATAATAATAATAATAGGGTTACCAGATTTGCAGAGTGAAAAACTGGAGCGTTTTATATTCTTCAATTCACTGACACTGTACCAGCTGTGAAGCCGTTAAAATAACTGTATATAATAACACAATAGTTTAAAAATTAAACATCGGGTGTATTTACTGCAGATGATAACAACTCATTATTTTCTTTATATCAACATATTAAATGTATAAAAAGCCAGATTAAAAAATAGATCAGCTATTAGTATTACCATTTAAATGTGATAAACAACTAATCAGAATGATTAAACAAATAATCCATAAGATTGTTTATTTTATTTTTGAATGACGCTAACACAACATAATACATCACTCTGCTATTATCTTGCTGAGCACACCGATGCAGTTTTGTACTTAAAAAAAAAAAAAAAAAAAATGGTACAATTGCAAAACAGAATCGAGTTAAAAATGTTACTGCTTCTGAAAGGGACAAAAAATGAAGGTTGTTTTTGCTCTACATGTTTCCTCAGAATATGAACTAAACTATGCGCGAAATGTTTATACTTCCGAGTGGTGTTACCTTGTTTCTTATGTGCAAAAGGACTGAGTCCAGCAGTTGTTCACATTGAGGTTTAGCAAGCGAACCAGACTCAGTGCATTTGCCAAACGGACCAAAACCACCTCTTTAGGTGGACTCGGTACAGTTTGTTTCCCAAGCGGACTTTGTTTTTCACACTTCACACCAAACTTACCGAACCATACAGAGTGCGGACCAAACCCTCTAAACAGACCCAGTGTGAACGCAGCCTTAGTTTGGCTAGTATGTTTGTTTAATGCACCAGAATATAACTAATTAGCACCCTCTTGTAAATATTCTTATAACCAAATGAGCCCAGGAGATAACAGGTGTTTTAAGTTGGGTAAAAGCCAAGTCTTATCAGAATGAATTGCTTTGCTATGGTGTTATAACTTGTGATTTACTGATCTAGGCAGCTAAAATTTGTCAGTTGGGGCAATTCCACATTAGAGTCAAATTTTAAAACAAAAAACATAAAATACCAAAATTAAATAATGGCGCAAAGACATTGAGAACAGCCTTAACATTTTTCAAAAGTTATTCTGAACATTTTCATACATTTCTGGGTTAGGAATATGCAGTCGTGATGCAGAAGTGATGTAAAGCAGCAGGGCATTTCTGGATGGTTTTGAGGTTTTTATGGATGAATAATATAGTCCTACATATTTTTTGTATAGCTTCAAGACGTCTTCCATAACTAATACAATAATGCAAGGTCTACAGCTATGGCTAAATGTTTTGCATCACATAGAATTTTAGAATTGTGACATACTTAAATAAATATATATACAGTGCCTATAGAAAGTCTACACCCCCTTGAACTTTCTCACATTTTGTTGTGTCAGTGCCTCAGAGTTTCATACATTTAAATGAGGATTTTTTCCACTTATCTACACACCATACTCCACACTGTTAAGGGGAAAAAAGTTTTTATTGAGAAAAAGATTATATATTAAAAATACAAAACTGAAAGATCATAATTGGATAAGTCTCCACCCCCCTGTACAGCTGTGAGTCTGTTGGGATTGGTCTCTACCAACTTTGCACACCTAGATTAGGCAATATTTGACCATTCTTCTTTACAAAACTGTTCAAGCTCTGTCAAGTTCCTTGGAGAGTGTTGATGGACAGCAATCTTCAAGTAATGCCACAAATTTTCGATTGGATTTAGGTCGGGGCTCTGACTGGGCCACTCAAGGACATTTACCTCTTTGTTCCTTAGCCACTCCAGTGTAGATTTGGCTGTGTGCTTTGGGTCGTTGTCATGCTGAAAGGTGAGCTTTCTTGCAGAGGGCAGCAGGTTTTCATCAAGGACTTTTCTGTACTTTGCTCCATTCATTTTCCCTTCTATCCTGACAACTGCCCCAGTCCCTGCCGATGAGAACCATCCCCATAACATGATGCTGCCACCACCATGCTTCCCATTGACCTTTTGGTAGCCCCTCTGATCAGTCTCCTTCTTGCTCAGTCATCCAGTTTGGAGGGATCTAGGCAGGGTCTTGGTGGTGCCATACACCTTCCACTTCTTAACAATCGTCTTGACTGTGCTCCAAGGGATATTCAAGGCCTTTAATTTTTTTTATACCCATCCCCTGATCTGTGCCTTTCAACAACTTTGTCCCAGAGTTCTTTTGAAAGCTCCTTGGTGCTCATGGTTGAGTCTTTGCTTTGAAATGCACTACCCAGCAGAGGGAACCTACAGGAACTGCTGAATTTATCCTGAAATCATGTGAATCACTACAATTTAACACAGGTGGAGGCCACTTAACTTGTTGTGTGATTTTGAATGCGATTGGTTACACCTGAGCTAATTTAGGATTGCTATTACAAGGGGGGTGGACACTTATCCAACCAAGCTATTTCAGTTTTTGTTTTTTATTAATTTTCTACACATTTCTAGAATATCTTTTTCACTTGGAAGTTGTGGGGTAGGATGTGTAGATCAATGAAAAAATATATATTTTAATGCATTTTAATTCCAGGCTATAAGGCAACAAAAGGTGAACATTTTGAAAGGGGGTGTAGACTTTCTATAGGCACTGTATATACGGAAGCCATAATAGTAGTACAGTATTTCATGTTAGATTTCGAAATGTCACATCTTTCAATTTGTCAGTTTTTTGTTAAGTATATGGAAAACTACAAAGCGGTATGTAATTCAATATATAACTTTATTTCACTCCACTTTATGAAGCAACATTTGTTATTTATATAGGTTGATGCAAAACTTTTGGCCATAGCTGTACATCACTTATTTGTCCTCAGTAAAATTGCTCTCATTTGGCTCTAGTATCACGTTGCCAAAACAGCTAGACTGCTGCAGCCTATGATGAGGGGTTTTAATAAACATACACTGTCGGCTTTGTACATACATATTAAAAAGATCCATGACTAACAGGGTGTGACAGCAGCAAGGATTTTATTCTTTTCAAGAGAGCAGATTCCTATGGCTGGAACTACTGCCTCCCTGTGGCTTTATCACATTGGATTCTTTATGGTGTTTTTTTTCTTACAAATTCACATTTCAGTAAAGGTCTCTTTGACACTATGCTAACTTTTAATTTAAATTAAAATTGTAAATAATCTTAGTTCTACCTTAAAAGGTTTATTGTTTTTTTGTTATTGTTATTGCCAGGAAATACTTCAAATACCATACCTTGATGGGAGCTAGCAATTACAAATGAAAGCTCCAGCAATCATAATTTACTGTGCTGGTATGCACAGCACAATTCGGGCCTTATTAAAATACAACATACTAAGAATATTCTCATAAGTAAACTACTCTGAATATCTATTCTGGATACAAAATTGGGTGAAAGTAGGATTATTGTTTGAGGATATACCATTCAGATAAACTGTTCTGAATATAAAATAAAAAGCAGAAGAAATCAAGTTCTGTATTACACGTTCTGTTTTACTGTTACTAATGGCTGGACAAGTGACAACTTGTTGCTAGGATATAACAGAGTCTATTTTAATAATCTATACTGTCACAGATCTAGACACTATCCCCCTTTAACTCTATGTTAATCCTGCTGGTCCCCCCCCCCAGGAGAGATTTATTGATCCCTTAACATAATTAAATGCACAAAAAAAAATCACAGAAAGAGGTGAGAAATATAGGTTTACTTTTTATTAAGTGGCTCTATTAAGATTCACCTCATTAAAATAGACCCCTGTGGTTTGTTCTCACTTATCACCAGACACTTTTATTAATATCAATATACTTGGTTTCTCTACAGAAAAAAACAAGGGTCATGTTTGTTTTACAGCAAAAATGCTCATTATAGTATTTTGTGATTTACACTTGATTTTACCTCAATGATAGTCAACAATAACAAATAATTTGTATAACCTATAATCACGTCAATATAAGGACTAACATCTTGCAGTCAAAAATAAAACCTTGGAAAGTTTAATTAAATTGGTCAAACAATGTTCAAGATATGGCTTTAGGCTGAATAAATCACATGCCATTCAAAAATAATTACTATACTGCTACTAAAATGCTTTCAGGAGGATCTGGGATGTGAACTGTGTGGCTATTTGTGCAGTGAACTGCTTACCTTTTTTCTGGCTTGTTCTTTGGAGGAATGTGCCTTTACATGTTTTCGCAAGGAGCTTGGATCAGTGTAGCGCTTAGCACAGCCAGGAATCTGACATGCATAGGGTTTCTGCAAGGGAAAGAAAAAACAAGAAATGCCACTTAAATGGGAACAATTGCTTTCTGGGAGTATCATAAAAAACATTACTAAAATATGATGGCTATAACATCAAGTGTGACAAAAAACTAAAATTAACAGGGTATCTGAAAATGAACAAGTTATGCTATTTTTTAAATACTAACACAATCCTTTCCTGCTTCTTCTGATGTATGTTTATAAGTGTTTGGTGGCTACCTCTAATCAAGTTAAGAGTGTATTTCTCATGCCCGCGATCTTGCACTCTTTGCATTACAGACAAGGAGTGCAAGAGAAAGTACACTCGCAACTTGATTAGAGGGAGCCACTGAACACTTACAGTATACCCTTATTATAAGTCATTAAATCTAAATATAAAACAGACAAAATCCAGATATTGACCTATAATCTGTTTATATAGAACCTGTTGTGGTTTACATGTTTAAAATGCTTTGACATTGAAATTCTGAATTTGAGATCTACAAGATATATAAGTGTAGTTGTTGCTAATAGGCAGGGCCAGACAGCATATGCGCCCGCAGATTTTTTGGACGAAAATGTGCGGAATTCACTCAAGACTGCAGAAAATGTAAAAAAGTAGAATTCCCGCGGAATTCAATGTATTCAAATGATGCGCGAAATAAAGCATTGCCTACAGTGTCACACTACAGCAGTAACACAAGTACTAGCATAATCATGCACTACACGACCTAAAAATAGTAACGATTCATGGAAATGAACTACATCCGGATTCATGTTGGTGTATATTACACTGTCCATGGCAATGGCAGAGTTCTTTGCTATGGCAGTTGCATTTCCGTTCACACGATCAGCGCACAATAGTTTGATTTGAAATACAGTATCGATAGCTACCAGTATTGAGTACTGTAGTTATTAAAAACGAGACAAATGCTAAAATCACACAAAAACAGGAAGCAAAACACTGATGATGCCAGGAAAAAATACGTTTAAACCAAAATTAGCGCACAGGATCATGCTCAACAATTTCCAGGCGATTTCTATGAAGATGGGGTTTGCTTTTTTGTACATTCTGTCAGCACTGGATTGATTACCTTCGGAAGCAGACAGTCTGAGAGGCACATCAACAGAAAAGCAAAAAAAATATTAAGCAGGTAAGAATACACAATATATTATTATTATTATTACTACATTTGTTTCCGTTTTGCACTGTAGACATGGATAGCAAATCTTGTCTTCAAGCCAACAGCAGCATTAATATTAATATTAGTATTACTAAGAGAACACAAAATTATGGATCAGCTAATGTCCAGTTTCGTGTGTTTAAAGACTCTTCCAAGTAGCTATGTTTCGAACAGTATACATTTATTATGTCAGGCATACACTGTATGAATCACATTAATATAGTTCCTGTATGAAAACATTGAATGTTATTTGGTTGGGGGTTAAAGTAAGTTCTCTATTATAATAAATTAAATATTAAATACATTGTTTACAGTTAGTTAGACACTGAAAGCTTATTTTTAATGCTACTTGATATATTGTTTAATGGGTTTAGCTGATAGTTTCAGCCTTTTAAAAAAATAAATAAATAAACATTATGAAATACTGCCTTAAAAAATATTGTAGTAACAGAGTGTGGGGAAATTATTATTATTATTATTATTATTATTATTATTATTATTATTATTATTATTATTATTATTATTATTATTATTACCCTAAAATATGACTGGTAATAAAAAAAGCAGTATCTTGTTCAATTTTATTAAGTATCTACAATTTAAGATTTCAACATTATGGATAAATGCACATTTTTGTTAATAAACAGCAAATCTGTACATTGCAGTATGGTTCATATTATTTTTTATTCATAAAATAAAATAACTTTTCAAATATATTAATTTCCGCAGATTTTCCACAGAATTTAGGTAAAATGATCCGCAGAATTTGGAAAAATTCCCTGCAGATTCTGTCTGGGCCTGCTAATTACAAAAAGGATAATGCTGCTCTAGAAAGAGTGCAAAGAAGAGCGACCAGAATTATCCAGGGTTTAAAAGGCATGTAGTTTGCAGACAGGCTCAAAGAATTGAATCTGTTCAGTCTTGAACAAAGAAGACTACGCGGTGATCTGATTCAAGCATTCAAAATCCTAAAAGGTATAGACAATGTCAACCCAGGGGACTTTAACCTGAAAAAAGAAACAAGGACCAGGGGTCACAAATGGAGATTAGATAAAGGGGCATTCAGAACAGAAAATAGGAGCCACTTTTTTACACAGAGAATTGTGAGGGTCTGGAACCAACTCCCCAGTAAGGTTGTTGAAGCTGACACCCTGTGATCCTTCAAGAAGCTGTTTGATGAGAATCTAGGATCAATAAGCTACTAACAACCAAACAAGCAAGATGGGCCGAATGGCCTCCTCTCGTTTCTAAACTTTATGTTCTTATGTTCCGATAGGTTCAAATAGGGGCATGACATAATGATCTTTATTGGGGATGTGTACAGTACCTATGTTACAGGCAAAGCCCAAATTCAGGTATTCCTAGAATTTTCTAGTGGAAGGTTGTCACTAGAAATGCCTACAGTAAAAGTTTGAAATATTCCCAGAATTGTACACATTTGTAGCAAATTTGTGAATTTCCAAAGTGCTTTAGAACTTGTCTACAACACAGTATATGCTAATACAGTATTATAATGAGTAACATTTACAATATATACAGGTAACTCAAATTAATGTTGTATAAATATAGCTAACTGAGATATAAGGTAGCTCTGTAAGGGAAGCACCAAGTGTCACTGCTTTTAAAAAAAGATTAAAAACACACTTTTATAATGTAGCGTTTTTATGCTAAAATTATGTTCCTTTATTCTTTAGTTTTCATTGCTTTTCTTTCATTCTTTTATTAATATTTGTCAATATTTTTATGTATGTGAAGTGCTTTGCAGCAATTTTTATTGTGAAAGGTGCTATATTAAAAATAAAGATTATTATTATAATGATGAAAATCACAGACTGAAAGCTGTATGTAAAACAATCAGTTGCTCAGTTTATAAAAGTCTGAACTTAGCACAGAGGTGAAACTAGTGTAAGAAGACACAGTTGACTATTCCACTGTATTAATTTTGTAACACATTTATGTAATTAATGATATAATCCAATCATATTTATGTTAAAGGGTCTCCAATGCGAAGTTGTTGAAATTATTTGTATAAAATGCAGAAAAAGAAATACATGAATAGTGGCAAAAAATCCCTCTACTGTGATCCAAAGGAATGCAGACTGATCATCAAATTATGACTTGTTTAGGTTCTTTAATGCTTTTTGAACACTTTTTAATAGTGATACCTAAAGACAGATGGGCAGTTATTTTAAAACATCAATATTTTTTCAAAATGTTTCTCCATGTGAATTTGCTGCAATTTCAATATAGAGTATACCATTTTTTGTGATTAAAAGAAAAAAAAAATAACATTCACAAAAAAGTGACACTGGCTGTTACAATGACTTTTGGCACCCAGAATTGAACATTCTTTTTCTATAATTGTGATGTCATCATATCGTCATCGTACTATACTTTTCTAGATTTTGGAAATGCGCGTTACAAGCATGGAACACCTAGAGGTGGTAGGCCAGTGTCACTGTGGCACGATTGACATTGTTCCATGCGTCAAAATGTGTCAAAGTCAAGGGACAAATTGCAGAATCGTCATCTCCACTTCTATATCTCCTGTAATTCCATTGCATTTCTTGTGTTAAGAAATTGATTTCACAGCACATCAAAACAAATAACGCAAGCGCCAATGAAACGCGGTATAAAAAAAAGCCATCCAATGACAGGGCACAGAGCTAGTCATCAACGCAAAAGCACACTCAAGAATTTCAAAACATACATCTTGAATAATGTTGTGAAGACTATTTATAATGGTTAATACAATTCCTATCAATATATGGGTCTAACTTTTAAAGTTCAGAATGCCATCTGTGTTTTTATGTGATCTACCCCACCAGATTCCGGAATTTTGAAGATGACACCTTTGGAAGGATGTGAGACTTAAGTGGATTATAAATTGAAATAACTTGTTTTTTCTCTGTTTCACAAAAGATTCCTGCTGTGAAGAGCAATCAGATGTGACTTTGTTAAACAAATTCAAATCTTTATCAGATTAAGTACCGAACTTCAAAAGATTTTGTTTACACCTTATGTCTTGAAACTAATAACAGGACCATGTAAGGTTCTTAGACATTGTGTCTAAAGAGATGTGTATTCAATACGAAATCTGGTCAAAATGGTGTCATACTGCCATCTGGTGGATGATATGGATGGTGCAGTTTATAATTAAAATTCATTGGCTTCACTGGTGATTTATGTTAACCGTTATAAAAACAGTATTCTTGTGCTCATAAATTTACAAACATTCATCACAATCACACAAAAATGTATCATTCAGGAAATTGATTCAAATCTAATTAATTTATTAGAATGATAATTATGGGTCTTATATGATTAGGCTTCCAAGCAGAATGGCTGGAAGCCTATTGTTCTTCAAGAGATGGCTGGGAAGCCTATTGTTGTTGTAAGGATTTTTATTATTATTATTATTTTTTTTCCTTCCACCCAAATTACAAATGCCTATAACTT
Source organism: Acipenser ruthenus (assembly GCF_902713425.1). NCBI lineage: Eukaryota > Metazoa > Chordata > Actinopteri > Acipenseriformes > Acipenseridae > Acipenser > Acipenser ruthenus. The sequence goes on from NC_081189.1 coordinate 51,191,074, forward strand.
TTAAACGGCGGCACCAAAACTCACAAAATTCCGCACACATGTAGAGGACTACACGTTGATCTGATTCAAGCATTCAAAATCCTAAAAGGTATAGACAATGTCGACCCAGGAGACTTTTTTGACCTGAAAAAAGAAACAAGGACCAGGGGTCACATATGGAGATAAGATAAAGGGGCATTCAGAACAGAAAATAGGAGCCACTATTTTACACAGAGAATTGTGAGGGTGTGGAACCAACTCCCCAGTGATGCTGTTGAAGCTGACACCCTGGGATCCTTCAAGAAGCTGCTTGATGAGATTCTGGGATCAATAAGCTACTAACAACCAAACGAGCAAGATGGGCTGAATGGCCTCCTCTCGTTTGTAAACTTTCTTATGTTCTTATAAGTTCTTGTGCCGTGGTCAATATGGCGGCTTTTGGCACGGATGTAGAGGACTACGCAGTGATCTGATTCAAGCATTCAAAATCCTAAAAGGTATAAACAATGTCGACCCAGGGGACTTTTTTGACCTGAAAAAAGAAACAAGGACCAGGGGTCACAAATGGAGATTAGATAAAGGGGCATTCAGAACAGAAAATAGGAGGCACTTTTTACACAGAGAATTGTGAGGGTCTGGAACCAACTCCCCAGTAATGTTGTTGAAGCTGACACCCTGGGATCCTTCAAGAAGCTGCTTGATGAGATTCTGGGATCAATAAGCTACTAACAACCAAACGAGCAAGATGGGCTGAATGGCCTCCTCTCGTTTGTAAACTTTCTTATGTTCTTATGTTCTTATGTAAAACTGCCTCAGTTGATTGCCATTTCCGCTGGGTCCTAGTGGAGACACTATTCTGATTATATGAATACATTATTAAGAAATAAAAGTTTTAGTACTGCGGAAATGTGAGGGGGGCATGTCCCCCGTTGTTTAAAAAGTGAGAATGGCAGTAATTCTCATGGAAGTGCAAATCCAGTCATATGAACTGTACTTACAATTGTATTTGCCAAGTCAGAATAGTTAGCAACAGATTGCACCAGTTCAAGAAAGTTATGTAAAGTCCAGAGGATTAAGAGAGAACTCAGCTACAAAGACAGAAGGATAAGTTACAGGTATATAAGAAGGTAAAAGTGGAAAGCAGTACAACAGAGGTGTGATCTAAACAGCGGCAAACTGAAAATCTAGTCCTTATCCCAACCGGTTTGTTTGTGATTTTAGAGTATAGCCTCCATCATTCAAACCTGTATTTTTTTTTCTTTAATTATGAAGAATCACCTTTCAGGTTGTTACGGAAATCAACACCACTGCTGTTTACAACAGAGTAAAATAGATTTTTTTGTATGTACAGTTGAGTACAGTTCTATTGCTAGAAATATTAAATCAAAAAGTAATGCAGGGTTTTATAAATATCCATCATACGTAATGCTTAGCTCATAGTAAAAAGGTCTGGGTTTAGAAAACAACACAACATTTCCATAAAATCTATTAAAAGACAATGTAGACCATAATTCTCAACACCTGTAGACAACTGAGAACACCAGAGATGAAAAGCAAAAAAGGCACATGAATTATCCCTTTAAATATTTGAATATACCTCATCTCATGTAATTTTGTAGGCCAGAATGTAAAAAATGAACTATAAAACTTTTAAACCTTTACAAACAGCTACATATTAAACATTTAGATTATTTTGATAAACAACTACAATGCAAAGATCCTTACTGTGTCCAGGTGAGTTCTCTGATGTTTTGCTCGATCACTGGAATTGCTGAAGGCCTTTTGACAGCCAAGGTGTTGACAGAGGTAAGGTTTCTCTCCCGTGTGGCTCCGGAGGTGTATCTTGAGGTTTTCTAACCTGGAAAATGCTTTCTTGCAGCCTTCAAACTGAAAAAGAATATAATATGAACTATACATGTGTCACAGGATATTGACTTCACAATCAGCACTAATCTTGGACTACCTTGCTTAAGTTAAATTTAGGTAGTACAAGATTAGTGCTAACTGGAGTATTTGAAACCAGCTGTAAAAATAAAACCAAACTAAAAAAAAAAACAGAAGGGAGACTACATCAAAACAAGGGCAACAACTCAGGTAAGACATCCATTAAATGTATTTATCTGAATGCTAGATGTCTCAGAAACAAAATGTTAGAACTTGAAGCTACTGCACTAACAAGTAACTACGATGTGATAGGTATTACAGAAACCTGGTTATCTGAGAGTGATGGAGACGAATATAATATTAGTGGGTATACACTGTATAGGAAAGACAGGCAGGACAGAATAGGCGGAGGTATGGCACTATACATCAAAAATAGTCTTGAAGCCCAGGTGCTAAATCTGGAAGAAAAAAACAATGCAGAATCAATATGGGTCAGAATAATGGACAAAAACTCAAAGGGCATAATAATAGGGGTATGCTATAGACCACCAAATTCACACACTGAGCAAAATAATCTGTTACACAATGACATTAGAAATGCGAGTAGCAAAGGAAAAGCCATACTAATGGGGGATTTCAACTTCCCCCATTTAAAATGGGAAAACCCATTGGGGAGCATGACAGACAAAATTGAAATGGTATAAATGACAAATGACTGCTTCCTAACGCAATTTGTCAATGCACTGACGAGAGGGGAGGCATGCCTCGATTTAGTCTTTTCAAATAACGAAGACATAATAACTAAACAGTGGTTAGCGAATCATTGGCAAATTCAGATCACAATATGGTCTCAAGTGCTAAAACACCAAAAGTAACAACTAAAGCTAAGGTTTACAGTTTTAAAAAGCAAACTATGAAGGCTAGCAGAAGTAGACTGGAGTAAAATAGAGAACATCTAAAGAAAAAAGGATGGCTATTTTTAGCATCATGGCCAAAATGGTTTAACAGATCAATTAAAAAAATATTCAGAGAAAAAAGACACTTTACAGAGCGTCTAAAAGGGACCAAGAACAAAGTACACAGAAAGCGTACTGCAAACAAAAGTCAAAAAGGAAGTTAGAAAGGCGAAGAGAGAAATCGAAATGAACATTGCCAAGGGTGCTAAAACCAATTCCAAAAAGTTTTTCCAATATTATAACAGCAAAAGAACATTCAAGGAGGAAGTAAAATGTCTAAGAGATACAAATGGCAAAATCACTGACTAAGAAAAAAAAAATAGCAAATACATTAAATGATTACTTTTCACAGATTTTTACAAATTCCAATTTTAAATAACTTTAGCATGACAGAGGCAGAAGTGTTAAAGGGACTAGGAGCTCTTAAAATAAACAAATCCCCTGGGCTGGATTAGATCATCCCAATAGTACTAAAAAGAAATGAAAGAAGTTATTTACAAACCGCTAACCAAGATCATGCAACAGTCTCTTGACACAGGGGTTGTACCAACAGACTGGAAAATTGCAAACGTAATACCGATCCACAAAAAGGGAGACAAAACCGAACCAGGTAACTACAGACCAATAAGCCCGACTTCTATTATATGTAAACTTATAGAAACTATAAGAAGATCCAAAATGGAAAATTACCTATATGGTAACAATATCCTGGGAGACAGTCAGCATGGTTTTAGGAAAGGGAGATTGTGTCTAACTAACCTGCTTGATTTTTGCAAAGAATACAACATGGTTTATTTAGATTTCCAGAAAGCTTGTGACAAAGTCCTGCATAAAAGATTAATTCTTAAACTGAACACAGTAGGGATTCAAGGAAATGCATGCACATGGATTAACCCTTTGCAGTCCATTGTCGGACCCTGTCCAACATCATCAAAAAAACGCAAAAAACAGGTTTCTAGTTGTTTTTTCTCCGGAAAATGCTGAGAAAACCATTCAATGGCCGAGTGGGAGCGACAGGAGCCGAGACAAGCCGATAAAAAAAACAAACAAAAAAAAGGCGTATCTCATGAATAGTCATACATGCCCCTGGCATTACATAGGGGCGGTCATAAGGAAACAAGCTGCCTGTTACTGAATCAGTGCACAGACATTTCACGGACATTTGCAGAGCTTTTTTGAGATGCTATAGTAATAAAATAATGACTTGGATCGCATTATTGAGGAGTTTGGTGATAAAACGAGTGATCAGGAGATGATTGATCGGTATGTACGACTATTATTATTATTATTATTATTATTATTATTATTATTATTATTTATTTCTTAGCATATGTGAAAGCGATAGCGAACTAAAGGGTGGGGCGGGGTTGGAGATGCCTAGTGAGTGCTTTGTTGATATGCAAGGCCTTTTAAACCCCTTTGACTGTGGAAAAAAAATACTTTTAAACAGCGCGTCTAAAGTATAAAAACTGCGCGTGTGAACATAAATTGGACCTGACGCGCACTTAATAAATGGACTGCAAAGGGTTAAGGAGTGGTTAACATGTAGAAAACAGAAAGTACTGATTAGAGGAGAAACCTCAAAATGGAGCGAGGTAACCAGTGGAGTACCACAGGGATCAGTATTAGGTCCTCTGCTATTCCTAATCTATATTAATGATTTAGAGTCTGGTATAGTAAGTAAACTTGTTAAATTTGCAGACGACACAAAAATAGAAGGAGTGGGAAACACTGGTGCAGCAGCAAAGGTCATTCAAAATGATCTAGACAGCATTCAGAGCTGGGCAGACACATGGCAAATGACATTTAATAGAGAAAAGTGTAAGGTACTGCACGCAAGCAATAAAAATATGTAATATAAATATGATATGGGAGTGTGGCAATGTGCCCCGCCCCTGTGTGCATATTATGTGTTGGGTGTTGCGTGCGTGTGTAAATGTTGGTGTATAGTCATTGGTACACGGGATATAAACGGGTCTGTGTTTCACGTGTATTTAAAAAGTGTAGATTTGTATTTAGGCACGAGGAGAGCACAAATCACTTCACGTGCTGGTTAAATGTAATATGCGAGCACGGGGTTGCACAGAATTAATTCACGTGCTGGGATTCAAGTGAATAATTAATTAGTAATTGAATCCCAGCACAACAGTATATATAGATGCACGTTTCTTTCACTCAGGGTTGGGTGTTCGGTGAGTGGAGAACGGGATTGGAGACGGAGGTAATTGTAAATTGTAAAAGCGTAAATATAAGAGTATCTGCTCACCGTGTTTTGTTCCTCTGTCTGTGCACTGTATAGTCCGTTTTTGTTTGTCTCTTTATTTTGGTGTATAGTGCCGTGTCCCGTGTTTTGTGTTCAAACCTTTTATTTTCTGTTCTGTTTATTAAATGCTGAGCGCGATCACGCACTCAGCCTCACCAAAACCCCAAGTCTCTGTTGTTTATTTCCTGGCTCTGGTCTGACGCCACCCACTCCGGCCGTCTTTGTGACAGGGAGATACTGAAATTGAAGAAGGAATCTATGAAAAAGACCTAGGAGTTTATGTTGACTAGGAAATATCTTCATCTAGACAATGTGGGGAAGCTACAAGATGCTTGGATATATTGTGAAAAGTGTTGAATTTACTGTAAATCAAGGCCACCCGTTCTGCAGCGAAATTGTTGCGGGGGGAGCTGGTCTCCTGACCTACCCCCCTTCTTCGTGGTCGGCAGCTCCCCTCCGTAGGGCTCCGACCACAGTTTCTCCTGCCGCGAAAGTGCGGCTGGGGGAGCTGGTCTCCTGACCTCCCTCCCCTTCTTGGTGGCCGGCAGCTCCCTTCCATGGGGCTCCGACCACAATTTCTCCTGCCGCATGACAGGACTGGTAGCGACCCAGGCGAAGCAGGACCCTCGATGACCCCAGGAGAAGCAGGACCATCAGGAGGCGTCGGCAGCAGCAGCGGACCCTCGGGAGGCGACGGCAGCAGCAGCGGACCCTCAGGAGGGGACAGCAGCAGCAGCGGACCCTCAGGAGGTGAACTCGGGAGGGGAGGCCCTGGCCATGGAGGCGGCAGCGGGAGCTGCACTTCTCCCTCGTACCCTGTAACTGTAAATGTTGAGCAGCAGGCAGCCCCAGGCGATGCGGAGCAGCAGACAGCCCCAGGCGATCCTGATGTGGCATCCCTGAGGCGGCCGGGGCTCCTCCCCTTCTGGCGGCGAAGATGGCCGGGGCTCCTCCCCTTCTGGCGGCAAAGGCGGCCGGGGCTCCTCCCCTTTTGGCGGCGAAGGCGGCCGGGGCTCCTCCTCTTCTGGCGGCGAAGACGGCAGGGGCTCCTCCCCTTCTGGCGGCGAAGGCGGCCGGGGCTCCCCCCCTTCGGGCGTCGAAGGTGGCAGGGGCTCCTCCCCTTCTGGCTGCGAAGGCAGCATGGGCTCCTCCCCTTCTGGCTGTGAAGGCGGCAGGGGCTTCTCCCCTTCTGGCGGCGAAGACGGCAGGGGCTCCTCCCCTTCTGGCTGCAAAGGCGGCAGTGGCTTCTCCCCTTCTGGCTGCAAAGGCAGCAGGGGTTCCTCCCCTTCTGGCTGCAAAGGCAGCAGGGGTTCCTCCCCTTCTGGCTGCAAAGGCAGCAGGGGTTCCTCCCCTTCTGGCTGCAAAGGCAGCAGGGGATCCTCCCCTTCTGGCTGCAAAGGCAGCAGGGGCTCCTGCCCTTCTGGCTGCAGCGGGGGAACCAGCAGGCAGTTAGTTTGGTTGTTAGTAGCTTATTGATCCCAGAATCTCATGCAGCTTCTTGATGGATTCAACAACATTACTGGGGAGTTGGTTCCAGACCCTCACAATTCTCTGTGTAAAAAAGAGCCTCCTATTTTCTGTTCTGAATGCCCCTTTATCTAATCTTCATTTGTGACCCCTATCTCCATTTGTGACCCCTGGTCCTTGTATCTTTTTTTCAGGTCAAAAAAGTCCCCTGGGTCGACATTGTCAATACATTTTAGGATTGTGAATGTTTGAATCAGATCGCCGCGTAGTCTTCTTTGTTCAAGACTGAATAGATTCAATTCTTTTAGCCTGTATGCATACAACATGCCTTTTAAACCCAGGATAATTCTGGTTGCTCTTCTTTGCACTCTTTCTACAGCAGCAATATCCTTTTTGTAACGAGGTGACCAGAACTGAACACAATATTCTAGGTGAGGTCTTACTAATGCATTGTAAAGTTTTAACATTACTTCCCTTGATTCAAATTCAGCACTTCTCACAATATATCCAAGCTTCTTGTTGGCCTTTTTTATAGCTTCCCCACATTGTCTAGATGAAGACATTTCTGAGTCAACATAAACTCCTAGGTCTTTTTCATAGATTCCTTCTTCAATTTCAGTATCTCCCATATGATATTTATAATGCACATTTTTATTGCCTGCGTGCAGTACTTTACACTTTTCTCTATTAAATGTAATTTGCCATGAGTGAGGCGACAGCGTGGGAGAAGTAAGAGTGGACAAGTACAGTCCAGTTAGAAGCAGTTTGAAAGCAGGTTGACAGCTGCAGAAGCTAACCTGAACTTCCAAAAAAAATAATAATAATAATAAATAAAACATGGTCTTCAAGCCAGTAATCTGTGACAACTGCTTGATGTGGGAAATCCGAGAAAACCCAACAGAGCTCAACCAAGTTTGTTTAAAGTACCACACGATCCAGGAGTTGCTTCAACGAGTAAGTCTGTTAGAAACGGAGCTGGAGGAAATGAGACAGTAACAGGAGCTTGAGGAGCTGACACACCCACAATTCATGGAAGTCTGCACCAGGGAGATGGAAGAGAGTCAAAACAGCTGGGTTCAGATAGGCAGAAGCAGGGAAAAAAAGAAACTTCGTCAAACACAACCACCAGAAATCCAGACATCCAACAAATTTGAGCCACTTCAACATTTAGATGACCAAAACCAACATCAAGAGAATGAAGGGAACAACATCCAGGACCCTATAAACAGTTTTGGCCAGGCAGCAAAAAGAAGGGAGGTCATGATCGTTGGGGACTCCATATTGAGAAACACAGCAAACTCAGTACGCAGTTTGGACCCCCTTACTACAACAGTGTGCTGCCTTCCAGGAGCCTCTGTCAAGCATATCACTGAGAACGTGGACAGGCTCCTAGAATGAACAGGAGACGACCCGGTAGTAGTCGTCCACATCGGTACAAACAACATTGGAAGAGACAGACCAAGATCCCTGCAAAACAAATTCAGAGAGCTAGGAAGGAAATTAAAAGACAAGACCAAAACTGTGGTATTTTCTGGGATACTGCCAGCACCTTGCAAAGGACCATATGGACAGCTGGAAATACAAAATCAAAATGCATGGCTTAAATCGTTGTGCACACAGGAAGGCTTCACCTTTCTTGAACATTGGAGCACATTCTACAACAAGGACTATCTATATAGGTGGGATGGACTGCACTTAAACAGAAAGGGAACCAATCTACTCGGAGAAAGGATCCTTCAGGAGGTCCAGAAGCATTTAAACTAGAAAAGAAGGGGGGAGAAAACAAAAAAAACAGAAGGGAGACCACATCAAAACAAGGGCAACAACTCAGGTAAGACCACTATTAAATGTATTTATCTTAATGCTAGAAGTCTCAGAAACAAAATGTTAGAACTTGAAGCTACTGCACTAACAAGTAACTACGATGTGATAGGTGTTACAGAAACTTGGTTGTCTGAGAGTGATGGAGACGAATATAATATTAGTGGGTACACACTGTATAGGAAAGACAGGCAGGACAGAAGAGGCTGAAGGGTAGCGCTATACATAAGAAATAGTTTTGAAGCCCAGGTGTTAAATCAGGACAAAGAGAAAACAATGCCAAATCAATATGGGTCAGAATAATGGAGAAAAATTCAAAGGGCATAATAATAGGATCATGCTATAGACCGCCAAATTCAGATGCAGAGCAAAATAATCTGTTATACAATGACAATCGAAATGCGTGTAGAAAAGGAGAAGCCATACTAATGGGGGATTTCAACTTCCCCCATATAAAATGGGAGAACCTGGTGGGGAGCACGACGGATGAAACTGAAATGGTGGAAATGACAAATGACTGCTTCCTAACGCAATTTGTCAAGGCACCAACTAGAGGGGAGGCATGCCTTGATTTAGTCTTTTCAAATAATGAAGACAGAATAACTAAAACAGAGGTCAGATAGTCATTGGCAAACTCAGACCACAACATAGTTTCATTTGAAGTATTTTTTAAAACCCCAAAAGTAATGACTAAAGCTAAGGTTTACAATTTTAGAAAAGCAAACTACGAAGGTATCAAACAGAGACTAACAGAAGTAGATTGGAGTAAAATAGAGAAAACAACCACAGAAAAAGGATGGCTGTTTTTTAAAAATGTAGTACTAGAGGCGCAAAACAATTACATCCCAAAAGTAGACAAATCTAAATCTAAAACAAAATGGCCAAAATGGTTTAATAGATCAATTAAAAAAATATTCAGCGAAAAAGGTACTTTACAGAGCGTTTAAAAGGGACCAAAAACAAAGTACACAGAAAGAGTACTTAGAACTGCAAACACAAGTCAAAAAGGAAGTTAGAAAGGCCAAGAGAGAGATAGAAATCAATATTGCTAAGGGGGCTAAAACCAATTCCAAAATGTTTTTCCAATATTATAACAGCAAGAGAACATTCAAAAAGGAGGTTAAATGTCTAAGAGACACAAATGGCAAAATCATAGATGAAGAAAAAAAAATATATTAAATGATTACTTTTCACAGGTTTTTACAAAGGAGGACACGAACAACATGCCCCACATGTCGACCTGTTCCTATCCAATTTTAAATAACTTTAGCATAACAGAGGCAGAAGTGTTAAAGGGACTAGGAGCTCTTAAAATAAACAAATCCCCTGGGCCAGATGAGATCCTCCCAATAGTACTCAAAGAAATGAAAGAAGTTATTTACAAACCGCTAACCAAGATCATGCAACAGTCTCTTGACACAGGGGTTGTACCGACTGGAAAATAGCAAATGTAATACCAATCCACAAAAAGGGAGACAAAACCGAACCAGGTAACTACAGACCAATAAGTCTGACTTCTAGTATCCTTCTTAACATAAGAACATGCATTAGCCTATGTAAAATGTGCAAAGAAGTTTTCAGATTGTCAGGAGATGCTTTCTCATTATCATTGATTTACTGACAAACTGCATAGACAAGGCAGGAAATGTCATCCAACATGAACATGTTTTTAACAGGTTCCTTTCTGTTTTAAGTTATGTCGGTTTAAAACATGTTAAAAGGGACATTTAGAAATAAAACTATTTGTCGAAACTTAGAGGGATCAACCCCAACCCAGCCCCCCAGTAATTTGAGCCGACCTTTGCCTCTTGCTGAAGGATAAATGTATGTTTTTATCAATGTGCTGTTTTTCTTCTATTAAACTAATAGCAGTGATAAAGTAAAATACTTATAAAATACCTTATTAAACTTTGCAGGATAATATACTACTTCTATAATACATTTAAAATAAAAATAAGCGGTCACCAAATTAAAATATTCGTATCACATAGAGTACTCAACTATCAATGTAAATACATTTTTACAGGAATTAAATGGGCACATGGAGACCTGAAACTGTTGTATTTAATTGTTGCTAAAAACAACATCAAATGTATACTTAAAGAAATAAAAAATGTTCTGAAACTTTTAAAATACATAAACATGAGTTTCACAAATGTGAAATTAACTACTGTAAAAACATTTTATAGGTCGCACTGGCGCAGAAGTCGATCCCTTATTTCGCTTATTCGCTTATTTTCTTCCTACATGCTCAACACTGATTAAATAATGAAAGATACACAGGTTTAGTTTTGAAATAACCATTGTTTGCAAAATTTTATTCCATTAATAATTTTACAGTGTTGTTTTTCATTTTTAGTTAAACTGCTAGAAACTATTCATTTTTCAAAATTTTAAAAATAATAATTAACAGAGCGTAAAATCAAGTTATACATCGCACATCACATCTGTATTAAACTACCGGTATTTTATATAAGCTTATCAAGTACCCAAACAAGTTCAAGAACATATTTGCTTTGCTTTACTGAACATTTCTTTCCTAAACCATACTTAGACAATAGTTCCTGCTGCATTGGCTTTTACACATTTGTTGTATTAATTCAAATTTAAAAGAAAAGTATTAAACAGTGCTGCTAAAACAATTAAAAAGCAAAAACCCCAATGAACTGAACAGTGCACCATTTAATAACCAGTAAACAAAACATTTTAGTGTTGCATACAGTGCAGTACAATTGCATTCAGTTTCCAGCTGTACAAATGCATTCCTTTTGTTTTGTTAATCAGAACCATAACCATACACATACTTTACAAGTGTACCACTGCGTTGCACTGACATGTAGAACAAGTTACAGTACGTATGTATGTATGTATGTATTATTATTATTATTATTATTATTATTATTATTATTATTATTATTATTTATTTAGCAGACGCCTTTATCCAAGGCGACTTACAGAGACTAGGGTGTGTGAACTATGCATCAGCTGCAGGGTCACTTACAAATACGTCTCACCCGAAAGACGGAGCACAAGGAGATTAAGTGACTTGCTCAGGGCCACACAATAAGTCAGTGGCTGAGGTGGGATTTGAACCGGGGACCTCATTCAAAGCACTCCATTCAAACAAAATATTTTCTACATTGGGCCATACACACTTTCCTCCTATCAGTTTGTTTTTCTTTCACCATTTTAAGTTTGTCTTTGTTTCATCTCCAGTCACGTACAGTTTGTTCAGCATTGCAATTAACACATATTTCGGCAAATTCAACAACATGCAATTTCAAACCTGTTGAGTAGCATTTTCTTTTTTTTCTTCCTGTCCTACTTTATCCAGTCTCACGGTCACCTGCATTATTATAGCATTACTTTTACAATGAACGCAAGACTTGAAAAGTTTACTACTCGGCTTTCTAAACCAATAGCTGTTTGGTTGAAATTTGACAAATCAATAGCTCGTGACGGTGGGAATAAGGAAATTCACAGAGACCAACAGCTACTGTGCTAACGCTAAGTGAAGCAGTTTAGCTGTGATGTTTTCGAGAGGAGGTCAGTCAAGAGTCTGAAAGCTTGCATTTAACATTCAAAATGAGTAAGGGTATTGAGAGTATGAAATTAAAACTTTTAATTAGAACAGTGGTTTTGTGTTTCTACCGAGCAACATGACCTGAATGCCGTAGATCCTTAACAAATAAATCGGGTTGTTGACAGTTAAGTTTGCGTGAGCCATAACCATAGCTCTAGTAATCCCATTGTGGCACTGGTACAGAAGTTTAATATTAGACACACCGGCGCATACGTCGCACCGGTGTATTAGTCCCTTTTAAGGGCCCCGCAAAAATGCCTAGAAAACCAACTTATTCAATATTTTTTACTGTAGTTCACAAATTATTTTGTATTATTCACTAACATACTGTAGCGTCGCATGAAAATAAAAGCAGGCTCACACACAGGCAGTTTTCTGGCCTCGAATCCATCCTAATATATTCGTACAGTCCATACTTCGTGACAAATGCAGTTTTGCTGTGAGCCTGCTGGTCAACTTCGATTTGCGAATAGCCGCATTAAAGATCTATGGTTGAGAAAACTGTGGCGCAACCCAAGGTATCCAGGCACTCTTCAATCTTAGGGAGTGGATAGGCATCCTTCAGGGTCACTCATTCAGTTGACTGTAATCAATACACCACCTTGCCCTACCATCCTTTTATCTGACTAGTATGACTGGAGATGCTCATTCAGAGGTGGAGGGTGTGACGACACCTGCATCCAGCATGGTAGGCAGATGTTGCTCTTTGCTTTGAAATCCTAGTTGGGTACGTCTTGGTAGCTGTCGCACAGGCCTTGCTTGGCCAGTATTAATGCGGTGTGTAACAACAGAAAAATGGCCTAGTTCAGTGTCACTTGCTGCAAAGATTGATTGGTACTCTACTAGTAAGGTTATGAGCTGCTCTTGCTGGTCTGTGGTAAGCCCCTCACTTGACACAGCAGGTGTTTTGGTAGGACCAAGGCGCTCACAGTTCGCACTTTCCCTATGCGAGATGGTGGGGGCTGTCTCTTCCTCCCATTGCTAATTTTGCATGTTTGTCTCTATCAGTGCTCGAACTGTATCTAGGAGGTCCTGATAGGCTTCTACAAGAATACCCAAGCAAAGACCTTGTAGTAAGGCTGTACCAACAGAGGAAATGTTGCACACTCTGATTGGCACTTGGTGGCCCATTGTGATAGCACACTGCCTGAAGGTACGCCATCAGCTAAGCCCAGCGGTTCAAGTACAGCTGGGACACCTGCCTCCCCACACAAGGCCTTCACACTGTGAAGGTACAGTGATTTTCCTTTCCATATACACTCTTGCCACTGTGTAGTCTTCTACAGCACCTATAAACACATTGCCCCCCACATGTATGGTTATCTTGGTTGTCAACATGAAATCCAATCCTAGCAGGAGTGCACCCTGAATTGGAGCCAGATACATTTTCCAATTAAAGGCCTTGCTGCCACTCTTAAGTGTCTTGTAAACTCCACCAATAGCAGCCATTTCCTTCCCTGATTCTGCATTGCGAAGCTGAACCTTCCTGGTGCTCAGGAGTCCCCAAGCTGTGGGGTTGGGAGGTCCTTCTGACCAAACTGCTGTGTGAGCTTAGTAGTCCTCACTAACATGCTGTGGAAGTGAACACACGTATCTGATAAGAACATAAGAACATAAGAAAGTTTACAAACGAGAGGAGGCCATTCAGCCCATCTTGCTTGTTTCGTTGTTAGTAGCTTATTGATCCCAGAATCTCATCAGGCAGCTTCTTGAAGGATCCCAGGGTGTCTGCTTCAACAACATTACTGGGGAGTTGGTTCCGGACCCTCACAATTCTCTGTGTAAAAAAGTGCCTACTATTTTCTGTTCTGAATGCCCCTTTATCTAATCTCCATTTGTGACCCCTGGTCCTTGTTTCTTTTTTCAGGTAAAAAAAGTTCCCTGTGTCGACACTGTCTATACCTTTTAGGATTTTGAATGCTTAAATCAGATCACCGCATAGTCTTCTTTGTTCAAGACTGAATAGATTCAATTATTTTAGCCTGTCTGCATACGACATGCCTTTTAAACCCGGGATAATTCTGGTTGCTCTTCGTTGCACTCTTTCTAGAGCAGCAACATCCTTTTTGTAATGAGGTGACCAGAACTGAACACAGTATTCTAGGTGAGGTCTTACTAATGCATTGCAAAGTTTTAACATTAGTTCCCTTGATTCAAATTCAACACTTCTCACAACATATCCAAGCATCTTGTTGGCCTTTTTTATAGCTTCCCCACATTGTCTAGATTCCCCACATTGTCACAAAGCTTCCCCACATTGTCTTCTAAAAAACACAGAAACACTGTGCTTCACTGATACAAGTTGAAAACAGCAAAGATCATGAGCAGCACAGAGCGCTCTCCAGGCACAATCACCAGACGCCTGCTTCACCAATATATCAGAGTGGAAACCCACGCAATCGAAATCGTGGTTTAGAGAATATATAATACCATTAATAAAATTCAAGATCATTATTTTCTCTTACTTTCATTTTTATTTGTGCATTTCTGAGTTGTCCTGCGTACCCCCTATGACCCTTGTCTAAGCCCTGTCTAAACTAATCGGATGCAGTCCAAACTGATAAAGATGAAGAGGGTATTCAGTTGCAGTGGTCACATCCTTACCCCCTATCGTTCCAGACTGAGCCCAGAAAATGTTAATGTTACGTGTTTCTCCACAATAATTTGCAATAAAAAAGCAGCATTATTTTGCTGAGCCTGTGTGAGCTGGAGTGAACACTACTTCCAGTTAGGTAGTGCCTGATAGAACTGTAGTACCAGTGTGTTGTATTTGTTTTAAAAAATGACTTGGCTTGAATGTATTTCTTTAAATAGCCATTTAAAAACGGATAACAAAAAAATGACATTATACTGCAGTAAGACGATAACCGTGGTAACCACGGTTACCATACCGTCAAAATTTGATACCGTGGCATCCCTAGTTGGGAGTTCAATGATACCGTTCCATTCCACAAAGAAATCTATGTTGCTGTCGGTATTAAGTGTTCACTTCTCTGTGCTTTTAAATAATAAAATGTGATATTTCTAGAGAGTGTGGACAAAGCCATACAATAAGAAGAATAAGTGCCCTCAGCACTACTATTCAAATTTGTAACCCCCTCTCCAGTCTCAGGTGCAGTCGTTGCTGTCCCCACCTCTCCAGCCTCTGGGGCAGGGATTAACATTTTTCACATTTGATTTGGCTTCAATAAATCTGGCTTTAAAAAAACCAAAAAAAAAACCTTACATACTTGGTGAATGTCTCTTTCTTCTGTGCTATTTAATGTCTCAAGTTGTGTTTTCACCATTATATTATGTGGCAGATGTGGTTGTTTGATTTTCTAGGATGCCTCCCGCAAAATAATGGAAATTCAATGGCAAAAACATCCTTAAAGTAACGTTAAGGTTTGCTTGCAAAAGTCCAAATGGTTAGGAAATTGCAAGATAAGGTAGCCATGCAACCTTAACTCTGCACCCTTATGTGTATGTTTCCCGTCACACCTGAAAAATACATATGACATCATCAATGACATCAGCATTGACATCACTAAGCAAATGACAAATTCTCCCCGAAGACTGGCCATACGGACATAACATTGGGGAAATCATAGTCCTTGTGATTGGTAACATGTTCAGTAACTGCATTAGCATTCTCACAACGTTTGCTGTCAATGTGTGCTTTAACAAACAACAGAATTCCTTGTACTCAGAAATGTGTAATTCATGTTGAGGTGTGTAGTGATTAGTATTAGATTTTTAGAAAGGAGTACCTGAAAACAAATGGGACATACAATATGTCAAACCCTACATGTATGTTGACACTTTCCATTACAGTTAGTACTGTATGGTATACTGTTGATACATGTATGCTGTGGTACACAAAGCAGCGTTTTATGTCTCTTGTAAGCATAACATCCACCAATTACAATCCACCTCTTGTTTATGTACAGTGCCGTGAAAAAGTATTTGCCCCATCTGATTTTCTGCATTTTTCACATTGTATTTGGTCAGATGTTTCTGTGGGTTGTAGTAGTATACAGAGGGAGTGTGAGAGGGGAGGGATTTAGACTGACCGTCAGGTGCATGCGGGAGCCTGTAGGGGGTTCGTATTCTCTGTGTATTCCCACACTGTCAGGCAATGTTTTGTTGACAGGACTCAGCTGTGAGGAAATCGGCTGACGTTCTGTCATTGGCTGGGGGGTGGGACTACACGGGGTGAATGAATTAATAAAAAGGCGCTGTTTTGTATCCTCTCTGGCTCATACATGAAACATAGTAGAGCGTGACTTCACGGCCGAATCCTGAAAAGTCAGAGGATCTGGAGCAGCGACTCGGAGAGACGGAATGGCAATTCAGCGCGAGGCTTACAGACCCGGGGTGCAAGCAAGCCACACAGGTTTATTTACTGGGAGACTGTTTTTAGTTAGGGAGTTTAGTGGGACTGAGCCATCCCACAGTGTATGAGGGTGCAGAACAGTGCCTGTTCCTCGGGGCTCCCACCACTAGAGGGAGCAACGCGCCGTGGTAAAAACCTGCACACTTTATTTTGTAGTTTTTCCTTTATTATTTAAGTATTTTGTTTTCCTTTTTTCTTTCGCCTTTTCACTTATTGTTCCTTTGGATTACACATCTGTGTGTGTTGTATGAAGACGGGGCACAATACCATTGTTGGCAGAGTGCCCCGAACTATAACAAAACACCTGCCTACCAAGCTCACCCTAATAAATCTGGGCGCCTGTGCCGGCGTTTCATATTTGAACTTTGTGTCTGTCTTGTGTCTTCCCACACCCTACCACAGGGAGTCAGAGAAAAAATGACACCAAAGTTTGGTGCTTCTTTTATTTGTTTGGTGTGCAAGGTAATCAAACATGCAATCTTCAGGTGTGAAAGTTATTGCCCCCCCCCTAGTTAACTCAACCAAATTAAAGGGATAATTAGGGTCAGCTGTTTTGAGTACTTTGGTTAACAACCAGGCCTGATTTGGGCCTGCCCAATATAAATCTGACTAACTTTGGCCCTTACCATCAGAGTGAAGTTATCAGCACACAGGTTCTAGAGGCACGTCATGCCACGAACAAAAGAAATTCCTGAAGACCCCTGGAAAAAAAGTTGTTGATGCCTATCAGTCTGGAAAGGGTTACAAAGCCATTTCTAAGGCTCTGGGGCTCCACCGAACCACAGTCAGAGCCATATTGTCCAACTGGAGAAAGTTTGGGACAGTAGTGAATCTTCCCAGGAGTGGCCGTCCTGCCAAAATCTCTCCAAAAGCAAGGTGTAAAATCGTCCAGGAAGTCACAAAGAACCCTAGAACAACATCCAGGGATCTGCAAGCCTCTCTCGCCTCGGCTAAAGCCAGTGTTCATGACTCCACCATCAGAAAGACACTGTGCAAAAATTGGATTCATGGCAGAGTAGCAAGGCGGAAACCATTGCTCACTAAGAAGAACATGAACGCTCGTCTCAAGTTTGCCAAAAAGCACCTGGATGATCCTCGAGTTCTGGAACAATGTTCTATGGAACTTTTTGTCCGACGTGGGCCCTGTTATGTCTGACAAAAAACAAACACTGCATTCCACAGTAAGAACCTCATACCAACGGGCAAGCATGGTGGTGGTAGTGTCATGGTTTGGGGATGCTTTGCTGCATCAGGACCTGGACGCCTTGCCATCATTGAAGGAACCATGAATTCTGCTCTGTATCAGAGAATTCTACAGGAGAATGTCAGGCCATCGGTCTATGAGCTGAAGCTGAAGCGCAGCTGGGTCATGCAGCAAGACAATGATCCGAAACACACAAGCAAGTCTACATCAGAATGGTTGAAGAACAAGAAATTTAAAGTTTTTGGAATGGCCTAGTCAAAATCCAGACCTAAACCCCATTGAGATGTTGTGGCAGGACCTGAAACAAGCAGTTCATGGTCGAAAACCCACAAATGTCACTGAGTTGAAGCAGTTCTGCATGGAGGTGTGGGCCAAAATTCCTCCACGGCGCTGTGCGAAACTAATCAAGAACCACAGGAAGCGTTTCGTTGCAATTATTGCTGCTAAAGGTGGCGTAACCAGTTATTGAGTCTAAGGGGGCGATTACTTTTTCACACGGGGGCATTGGGTATTACATAACTTTCTTTAATAAATAAATGAAATATGTAACAATTTTTTGTGTTATTTGTTCACTCAGGCTCCTTTTTAATCTAATATTAGGTTTTGGTTGAAGATCTGATAACATTCAGTGTCAAATATGCAAAAATGCAGAAAATCAGACAGGGGGCAAATACTTTTTCACGGCACTGTATTTCATTGAGTACCATTACATTTTCACAATGGTGAACTGCAGAAATCTGCAATTGTAACTTAACATTATAATGTCATAATTGGCTTCCAGTATAACAGTATGTTAGCAAGAATTCATAGTGAACTGTAAAGTTTGAAATAAGAATGGTTAATCACAGTGCAAACATAGACATACTGCAGAAAATACAGTGAATCCTTGAAACAGTGCAGTTAATACAAGCAAGCCAATGTTGTACATTCCAGACACAGAAAATATTGTTTGTATGAATATTGCTGATAGCGTTTGGAGAAATATGACTTGTTTAACATTAGTTCCAGTAATACATGGAATGTCCCTAATTAATTATATAGCACTGCTGTATTTTGAGTTTACTGGTTTTACTTAGAACACTGGTGAAGTAATTAGCTGAAAGCAAACATTGTGGGAATGCTAATGCAGTTACTAAACATGTTACCAATCACAAGGTGTTATGTCTGTATGGCCAGTCTTCGGGGAGAATTTGTCATGTGCTTAGTGATGTCATTGCCGATGTCAAGTGTGACGGGAAACACATAATGGCAAAATCATAGATGAAAAAATAGCAAATATATTAAATGATTACTTTTCACAGGTTTTTACAAATGAGGACACGGACAACATGCTCCACACCTGTTCCTATCCAATTTTAAATAACTTTAGCATAACAGAGGCAGAAGTGTTGATGGGACTAGGAGCTCTTAAAATAAACAAATCCCCTGGGCCGGATGAGATCCTCCCAATAGTACTCAAAGAAATGAAAGAAGTTATTTACAAACCGCTAACCAAGATCATGCAACAGTCTCTTGACACAGGGGTTGTACCGACAGACTGGAAAATTGCAAACGTAATACCGATCCCCAAAAAGGGAGACAAAACCGAACCAGGTAACTACAGACCAATAAGCCTGACTTCTATTATATGTAAACTTATGGAAACTATAATAAGATCCAAAATGGAAAATTACCTATATGTTAACAATATCCTGGGAGACAGTCAGCATGGTTTTAGGAAAGGGAGATCGTGTCTAACTAACCTACTTGACTTTTTTGAGGATGCAACATTGAAAATGGATAACTGCAAAGCATACGACATGGTTTATTTAGATTTCCAGAAAGCTTTTGACAAAGTCCCGCATTAAAGATTAATTCTCAAACTGAACGCAGTAGGGATTCAAGGAAATTCATGCACATGGATTAGGGAGTGGTTAACAGGTAGAAAACAGAAAGTACTGATTAGAGGAGAAGCCTCAAAATGGAGTGAGGTAACCTGTGGTGTACCACAGGGATCAGTATTAGGTCCTCTGCTACTCCTAATCTACATTAATGATTTAGATTCTGGTATAGTAAGCAAACTCGTTAAATTTGCAGATGACACAAAAATAGGAGGAGTGGCAAACACTGCTGCAGCAGCAAAGGTCATTCAAAATGATCTAGACAGCATTCAGAATTGGGCAGACACATGGCAAATGAAATTTAATAGAGAAAAGTATAAAGTATTGCATGCAGGCAATAAAAATGTGCATTATAAATATCATATGGGAGATACTGAAATTGAAGAAGGGAACTATGAAAAAGACCTAGGAGTTTATGTTGACTCAGAAATGTCTTCATCTAGACAACGTGGGGAAGCTATAAAAAAGGCCAACAAGATGCTCAGATATATTGTGAGAAGTGTTGAATTTAAATCAAGGGAAGTAATATTAAAACTCTACAATGCATTAGTAAGACCTCACCTTGAATATTGTGTTCAGTTCTGGTCACCTCGTTACAAAAAGGATATTGCTGCTCGAGAAAGAGTGCAAAGAAGAGCAACCAGAATTATCCCGGGTTTAAAAGGCATGTCGTATGCAGACAGGCTAAAAGAATTGAATCTATTCAGTCTTGAACAAAGAAGACTACACAGCGATCTGATTCAAACATTCAAAATCCTAAAAGGTATAGACAATGTCAACCCAGGGGACTTTTTTGACCTGTAAAAAGAAACAAGGACCAGGGGTCACAAATGGAGATTAGATAAAGGGGCATTCAGAACAGAAAATAGGAGGCACTTTTTTACACAGAGAATTGTGAGGGTTTGGAACCATCTCCCCAGTAATGTTGTTGAAGCAGACACCCTGGGATCCTTCAAGAAGCTGCTTGATGAGATTATGGGATCAATAAGCTACTAACAACCAAACGAGCAAGATGGGCTGAATGGCCTCCTCTCGTTTGTAAACTTTCTTATGTTCTTATGTTCTTATAAGGGTGCTGAGTTAAGGTTGCATGGCTACCTTAACTTGCAATTTCCTAACCATTTGGACTTTTGCAACCAAACCTTAACGTTACTTTAATAACGTTTTTGCTATTCAATTTTTATATATATATATACTTTAGCTGTTAAAAAAAAAAAAAAAAAAAAAAAAAAACACGAAGTTGCACAGGCCGGTCAGTGCCTCAGGAGTGAATGACAGTGATTTTGTTTATACTGTATACTCTTCTGTCGGTAAGTTTAAAAAACATGTAAACGCGTAATTGTCATTTTAGTTTTATACAGGACTATAAAAACAATTTAGTCATACACTATGCTACTATGTAAAATAACTTGTCGAATAATTTAACCACATATAGGAGTGTTCATTTTGGTTGTATTGTAACACTAACTGTTAAGACAATCACATTGAATACACTTTTCATATCTGTTAAACTTGGGGTTTAATTTTATAAGCAGTTAGCTTCAATATTTCTTACACACGTAAGTTTATATAGAGGTCTCGACCAAATCGCAAAAAGACATAGGTCTACCGGTAGTTCGGCTCACAACTGGCAGTGAATAGAATTACATATTTTTTTTTTACAGTCTTTAACCTTATTTGTATTTTACGCAGGGTTTTTTATATACAATTTTGCGTGTATGGAATATCTGAAGGAGCGTGTGGGGAAAATTGATGATGTGCGATTGTGACGGGGAGCCTCGCCCCTATATATATTGTGCACTATTTTTGTTATTTATTTGTGTTGTTGTTGTTATTATTATTGTTAGTAATATATATATATATATATATATATATATATATAGTGTTTTGTGTGGACGAACGAAAGCCGTCTGTCATCATTGTTTACTATTTGAGACCGGCGAAAAAGACGGTATCAAAGTGTAGCTGGTGAGGATGGGGTTGAATCCCCATCCCTGTAAAGCTCGTGGGAATGTGGCTGCAGCCTTCATAAGGTGTTTTTTTTAGTTTTATTTGAAAAAAATTGAAATAAAAATGGGAAGAAGTGGCCGAAGGAAACAGCAGCAGCAAGTGCATCAGCAACAGCGCGGGGCTGGTCGCAAGTCCCGCCAGGTCTCTGCTATGCTGGACGTCTGCCTCACCTGTCTGAAAGGTGAGGAATGGTGCTTCGCCGTTGGCGAGGTCGGGCACGTAGCACCCGACCAAACCCTAGCCATGGTGCTCAACTACCTGGCTGCAGATATGGGAGGGGCCGCGCTGCCGTCTCCAGTGCCAGAGGGAGATGAGCCATTGCTGCCGTCTCCAGCGCCTCCCAAGGGTCCGCTGCTGCTGTCGCCTCCCAAGGGTCAGCTGCTGCCGTCGCCTCCCGCAGGTCCGCTGCTGCCGTCACCTCCCGAGGGTCCCGAGGGTCCGCTGCTGCCGTCGCCTCCTGAGGGTCCACTGCTGCCGTCGCCTGGGGTCGCTGCCAGCCCTGCTGTTGCAGGAAATGCTGTGGCCGGAGCCCCACAAAGGGGAGCTGCCGGCTACAAAGAAGGGGTGAGAGGTCAGGAGACCACCTTCCCCTGCAGCACTTTCGCTGCAGGAAATTTGGTGGCCGGAACCCCACAAGAGGGAGCTGTTGGCTACAGAGAAGGTGGGGGGGGGGACACATCCCACTGTGGCCGCCACCCTTGGCCCATTACTGCCCCTGTTCCTGGGCCGGGACTTTGGGGACTAAGGGGGGACGTGGCTGAAAAGGCCATGTGTGCTGTGCACAGGAGGGCATATGTGAAGGGGAGCCCAGCCCCTATATATATTGTGCGCTATTTTTGTAATTTTATTTGTGCTGCTGTACCCCTGAGCAAGGTACTTTACCTAGATTTCTCCAGTAAAAACCCAACTGTATAAATGGGTAATTGTGTGTAAAAAATAATGTAATTGTATGTAAAAATAATCTGATTGTGCTGCCGTCCTGTTAGAAGGCAACAGATTATTTTATTATAGTGGTTAAGATTTACTTTCATTGTGTTCCATGGTGTTTATCGCCCCCTAGTGGAGCTTTCTGGTACTTAGAAAGACTGCACGAAAACAGGAAGTAGAGTAGAGTAGTCATTCTGCACGCAGCCAAGCAGCTAAAAACAACGCTACGGTGCAGCTCTTTCAGTGCAGCTATTTCTTGTCTCGCTTCAGCCTCGGAAAATATTTGTTTGTAAGTTCAATTCAAGCATATTGCTAGTGATGATAATATTGTTATTGATAGAATTGCTAACTTATCAATGTTAGTTGGTTACATTTACTGACGCAAATTGCCTTGCCTTTCATGTATGCCGTCAGCTGTATTAGTTTGCTCGTGCGTCATGTAAGCGAATTGTAAAACATACTATACTATAGTTTTGTTACTGTTTCTAGTGTAATATGCTCTGTTATTGTACAGAGGTGTTTGCACATTATTAGAGTAATGAAAGGAGTTGGCTAGTTGCTATTCATATGGTAATTATCTATCTGGTTTGGCGTCATGCCAGACACATAGTACCTTGGCATGTGCTTTGTATTTATGCAACTTCAACTTGAAATGTATAATGTACAGCTACAGTATGTCAATGTGAATTGAATACTAAAGTATATTCTTCTCTGTATTTTGCAGTTTCACAACATAAACATTTTCAATATATTCGTTCAAGAAAAGTCACGCCTTGGGAGTTTTATTGAAGACTCAGTTGTTAGCTATCTGTCTAGTTTTGCATGGGAACGCAATTCCAGGGCAGAATACTGATATCTTGTAACAATTGTAAGTCGCCCTGGATAAGGGTGTCTGCTAAGAAATACATATTATTATTATTATTATTGTTGTTAGTATTATTAGTTATATATATATATATATATATATTGTAAACGACTCGCCCTCTCCACGGTTCGTTGCCCCTTTTAAACACCGACCCAACACACAGAAATTGATTTTTGAAAGCGCGTTTGCGCAATTTTTAATAAACAATACAAAACAAAATCAACAAAATAAAAACCTAGCTCTTTTACGAGCACTAACTAACACACAGGAACACCCTGACTACAAGTGGGACAACTAGACTGTTTCCCCACCAAACAGTAAACAAAACCACACAGGTTTAACACCGACTGCTCGGAAGCAGAGCACCTCTCTTCTGCTTCCTTCTAATTTACAATCATAGCCAGGTGCAGGTGATAATTAACAATAAAACAATTAACAGAAAAACAATTAAACAATAAGCAAATTAACAAAATGTGCATACGCACATGTTTTCTGCAGGGAAGATATTAACCCCCTCCCTGCTGTGTTACAATATATATATATATATATATATATAGTGTTTTGTGCAGACACGTAGCTGGTGAGGCCTTTTGCAACCAGCATACTATTTGTTTAGTGTTTGTTTGTTTGGCCCTTGTGCCCTTTTGTTTAGTGTTTTGTTTTGTATATATCTTTATTTCCTTTATTATTTAATAAAGTACTGAGTGCCCGTAGCACCTCAGTTTCACCTCCATTCCTTGTTTTGGTTTCTGTTCTGATGTCACCCCTGCAAAGCCACCCTTTCACAGCAATACATAAAAAAAATGTCACCCAAGGAACATCGATCATTTCAGTACCCAAAAATTCTACTGGAGGAACACGACAAAAATCAAGTACAGATCCTTTCTATGAGAGGTGAGTAGCCTACTATATTTAAACAAGAGAAGTGGGTCACTATGTATGGTAACTCCATAAATAATTATGGCCAAAATATTTGACAATCGGTTACAAATTACCGTTCTATCCCAAACATTGGCATTTAATACAGGTAGGTAGTAAAAACATGTATTCATTAATAACGTAAGTAAAATAATAAAATGTAATTTTACAGAATACTTTAAAGTTTACTGGAACAACAAGTTGTACTTCAGAAAAACAGCATCTTGTAAGTCAAACTCTAACTCAGCCTATTATCCCGTAAAAAAAAAAAAAAAGTTTATAACCAAATTGCAATGTTCAATTTAAAAGTGCTGATTTACTCAGTGTGAAAAAGCTTGCAAAACCTAGCAGGCAAAATGTTACATTTAACATTTGCTTTTTTATTGAATATGTGGAAAGTTCTATTTTTTGCTTTGCATTTTTTAATCGTGTTACTTAATCTAGCAAATAGTTTTTATAGTAAATAAATAAGTTACTATTGAGTGATTTAAGCATTTTGCACATTGGATCTGGCAAATAGAAATTGCATGTGTGGCCGGGGTTCCCTTCACCCAGGACAGAACCGATTTAGTGCAACATTGTCAAGCCTCAGAATCCCGTTCAGCCACTAATTACACAATACAAGATTCTTAAACTATACAGAGGCACACATCTCCTTTGGGAAGATCATTACTGGCTTTTGCCATTATTTTAATTATTGTAGAATGTACTGGTGTTTTCTATTTGTCTTGTTAGAATCAAAAGAATTAATTTGAAGAGCTAGCAAAGAGTGGAAAACGAATACATGTACCTAAATTATTGGATTGAAACAATGAATGTGACGAAGGAATGGATAGTTACTATTGAAGAAGAGACAAGGGAGCAGCACGAGAACGCAGGAAGTGCAATTCTTTAGTTTTTCAGCAATTGTAAGATTATATTTCTCCCCGTATACGCCAATAACTACTTAAAATAAAATACTTTAAAAATATTTTGCATTGGGACTAGTCTCTGACCGTTGGGGTTTTCTTGCAACAATCTCATGGTCATTTTTTTTTTTCTTTAATAAATGCATATTTTTCAAAAAAATTGCTACAAAATTAGCATTTTCTTTAAAAAAATTGAAAAATAACTTTCAAATGTAATACAAAGAATCATGTAAATCTGTTATGTGTTTAGTGTTTATTACTGAACTGTTTTTCTAATAAATTACTCTATGTAGCATGTTTTGTAATACCTTTTCCGATTGTTATATAAGTAATAAATAGTCATAAGTAAATGGTAATAATTAATAAATACCAATTATTTATTTTTAAAAAATCTTACCAGACAGAAGTTATGTGCTTCAAAAGGAAAAGAAAACAGCCTGCTTCAGATTTTGAAAGAAAGGAAAGCTGAGAAAAGGAAAACATCATTGTGCTCTGATAGTCCTAAAAAAACAAAAACAAGACCAAAAGTGGTGAAAAGGAGGATTCTGGAAATTGCAGAATTCTCAGATGATACCTCTGGCAGTGATGGGGAAATAATTCCCCCAAAAATGTACACTGAATCTCAGCTCAAATTAAAAAGCCCATTCAAAGATGTAAGGAAGTGAGTGAGGAAGTGGAGAAACAATTGAATCATTTCTTGGAAGAAGAAAACAAAATACAATGAGCTGAATTTCTCATTACATAAATGCCTTATATCAAAACTTAATGGTATGTTGTCATTTATTTGTAATATAGAAATAGGGTCATTTTTTAATGTTGGTTTGTGAAAAATAGAAATGTGCTATATTTAGCAGTTAATATTCATGTTAAACTGATGGTTGTCATAGGATTTTATAGCTGTATGAGAAGTGAAATGTGGGGAATTTATTTCTTTATGTTTTATCTTTTTTTATGTGGGTGTTTCATAAAATGAAAGAGGCCAGGTTGTATGAAGCTATGCATTACTCTAATCTGGAGAACAACCTAAAAAGCAGAAAGTTTGAAAACTGCACCCACAATCTCATCTTGCAATTAATTTTACCTTTTGTGGGCCCTGTGCAAAGCACAGTTTGGGACCGTGTGACAGAAATACAATGATTCTTCCGACCTGTGAGGGTGCTAAGCAGCGAGAACAGAGTTCCTTGGACGGGCTGGTCTGACAGTTCTTTCCCAGGGTTCAAGGGAAGTCGGCCAGCCAGTGTTGCAGTAACGCATTGACCTGGAAGGGAAACAACATGGCAGCCGCAGATTGGAGAGGCGGTTGCACTCGTTTACCAAGGGGTCATGTGTGACAGCAAAAAAGGGGATGGAGAATAGTAATCTGTTCCTTCGCATTGGTTTGTATGGATAGAACCGAGAAGGACCATGAGAGACCCTGTAGTGCATTGTGAAACAGTATCGGGAGTGTTTTTTGTTTGTTTGTCTGTGTGGGTAATCGTCTTGTTTGTAACACTACACTAGACGGCTAACGCAATTTCGGAGCTGTCGCCGAGGGCCAGCGCTAAAGCTGGAACAGCACCACTACTGTCACAACAATAAACTGTATCACCCACCACAAGCACTACTGTACTCCCTGAGAACTGGTGACCGTGTATGTATAATTGTGGGATGGATACGTGTTGTTTATTATTGTTTGGGTCTGCAAACCCGTTATTGTTTATTATTATTGTTACTGGTCACCAGACCTGGATACAAAAATAAAAGAAACCTTTCCAAACCGGATTATAAGCCTCTGTTTGTTTCATTACCGCACTACATCACTCCTGCACCTGTTTCCACTCAGCCACTTTGCCACAGACCCCTACACTTTACTAGTCAACCATACTTCAATTTAACACTGGGCCTGCTTGGGGCCCTAAGAAATCCCAAGTGATAATATCATCTTGAATTAAAATGTACATTTAAAAGATAGGAGTGCAAACTTTTGTCTAGAACTATACAGAGCTAAGTTATTTTCCCTAATGTAGGTGTAATTTCTTCATTTAGTGTCAGATTGGAGATAATGTGTACAATAAAGAAAGAAAATGGGAAAGAATCAATGCACAACAGAAATATTAATTATTGTGAAAGAACTGACAAGTAAGCATCTGGGGATCCAGCACTCTGAAGGAGAGAAGTCTTGAAGGCAAGGGTTGTCCAGCCACTAACACTATGGTTAGACAACATTTAACTCCTCATAAATATAAAGCATTAAAAGGTTAATATAGTACCGATTTATGTTACCTCTGCATATTGATACTCAAAAGTTAAAACCATAGTTTTAACCAACTCACGAGTGTGTTCCTTCTCTATTAACTATACTTTTAGAAAATGTAAATTCTTAATTAATGGTAATATATTCTGTGTTAGGTTGTGTTGCGTGAGTAGAAACAGTGTAATATCATTTTTTGTAAGACTGCTACAGAGAATGGCTCCTAAAGAAGAATCTGGAGGAGACAGAACCAAAGGGCAGATTTTCCATAATTCTTTCTGATGGACATCAATAAACAATACAAAAAGGCAAATGGAAAAACCCAAGTAACACACATTAATCCCTAAACCCTCTGTCAATACACCCAAAAGATACATTTAAAAAAAGAACCCCTTGTGACCAAGTGGGTAAGTGTGTACAGGTGAAAGGAATGCAGCAGTGCAGAAGAAACTGAGAGACAATGAGATTCAGGTGCAGTGGTGTTTAATGATCTTTGTTTTTACAAAGCCTGTATTACTTATAATCCCCGGGTTTGACCCGCAACCAAAAAGTCCCGTTCTTTATACACCCACGCGTAACACAAAACACATACACAGTTTGTTAGTGAGTGAATTAGTTCTCGTGGTGCAAATACAATCCTCTGTGAAAACAAGTGCAGTGATGTTGTCGGTTTAGTGCTGGCCTTTGGCGACAGCTCCGGATCGTGTTCGCTGTCTAAATAACAAACAAGTACAATTTAGACACGACAAACAAAAAACTCACAGTTCACAATACAGGTCTCCTTAGGTCTTGTTCTAACTATTAACAAATGAACAGATCACTTTACTACGTCTCCTTTTTATACCCTCACTCATGACCCTTTGGTTAACGAGCGCATCCGCTCCTCCAGTCCGCAGATGCCACACCATTTCCCGTCTGGGTCATTGAGCTTGTGTACTGTAGCTTCACCCCCTTTCTAGATGGCCAACTTTCACCTAACCCTGGGAATAAACTGTCATGCCATTTAGTCCACGGTACTCTGTTCCCTTTTTTTTATTATTATTTGTTTATTTAGCAGATGCCTTTATCCAAGGTGACTTACAGAGACTAGGGTGTGTGAACTATGCATCAGCTGCAGAGTCACTTACAATTACGTCTCACCCGAAAGACAGAGCAGCAGGAGGTTAAGTGGTTCAGTGGCTGAGGTGGGATTTGAACCAGGGACCTTCTGGTTACAAGCCCTTTTCTTTAACCTCTGGACCACACAGCATCCTTTACACAGCGCCCTCTCAGGTCGGGAGGGAGATCTAACACCAAGAATCCTTCGATCTCTGTCACACCTCTACAGTTCTTTCTCATGTACAAATTATATTTGTAGCGTTCCAGATGTGAAATAAAAACGTTGTCAATTATCGCTATCAACAGTCATATTTATGACATTTCTCTTTTATTGGTAAGACGTTGTACATGTTGTTTATGTGATGTGTGTTGGTTTGTGGCCAATTGATTCTTCTTATTGTTTATTCATAGTATTTTTTTGTATTCTATACAAATATGTAGTTGTGATTTGTTCTTAAATGGTGTTGTTTTAATGTAGAATTCACAATTTTTAAATATTGATGGTATTCTGCAGGTTTATTATTAATAAAGTGTCAAATTATTATATATAGGAAAGGACGCTAGTGTTGTTCCCCAATTTTTTTCTACCACTTTAAAAGTATTTTAAGAAAATAGCACATTATTCTGAATATTACTACAGTTGGGTGCTCTGTCTTTTTTTTATCCCTCATAACTTTCAGAAATTATTGCAGTATAGAAGCAATAAGGCCCTCCACATCAGGTATTTCCATGTATTAGGAAGCTTTAACCCTTTGTGGTCCTATGTCGGACCTGGTCCGACATTGCAATTATTCCTATCAGGTCCAATGTCGGACCCTGTCCGACATCATCAAAAAGACGCAAAAAAACAGGTTTTTAGTCGTTCTTTCTCCAGAAAAAGCCGAGAAAACCATTCAGTGGCCGAGTGGGAGCGACAGGAGCCGAGACAAGCCGGAAAAAAAAAAGGCGTATCTCATGAATAGTCATACTTGTCCCTGGCATCTGATAATGGAGGCCATAAGGAAACAAACTGGCTGTGACTGCATCAGCGCTCAGAGAATATCACGGACATTTGCAGAGCTTTTTTCAGATGTTATAGTAATAAAATAATGACTTGGATCGCATTATTGAGGCGTTTGGTGATAAAACGAGTGATCAGGAGATGATTGATCGGTATGTACGATTATTATTATTATTATTATTATTATTATTATTATTATTATTTATTTCTTGGCATATGTGAAACCTATAGCGAACGAAAGGGTGGGGCGGGTCTGGAGATGCCTAGTGAGTGCTTTGTTGATTTGCAGGGCCTTTTAAACCCGTTTGACTGTGGAAAAAAAATACTTTTAAACAGCGCGTCTAAAATTAACTGCGCGTGTGAAAATAAATTGGACCCAACGCGCCTGACATGCACTTAATAAATTGACTGCAAAGGGTTAAAAGTGTCAGCGCTTTGCCTCAGGTATCATTGCAAGCCAAACTCTATAATCCATGGTAATTAACTTTGTGACATGCCTTTTTTAAAACTAAACCAAACGAGTTCATGTAGAACAAATAACAGATACCGAATGATAAAGAACAGACATCACATTATATTAAACTACTGTCTGCAGGAATAATAAACATTAATTTGTTGAATGGGAATTTTTCTCCCAGTTCAAGTTGTATATCCTGCTAATATTATCACATTCTGTATCACAGACATAAAACTTCCTTTAACCCTTTGCGGACCAGGTCCGACATTACAATTTTCCCTTTCCG
Source organism: Acipenser ruthenus (assembly GCF_902713425.1). Classification (NCBI taxonomy): domain Eukaryota; kingdom Metazoa; phylum Chordata; class Actinopteri; order Acipenseriformes; family Acipenseridae; genus Acipenser; species Acipenser ruthenus. The sequence goes on from NC_081189.1 coordinate 51,221,185, forward strand.
GTCCGATGATGGACCCTGTCCAACATCATCAAAAAGACGTAAAACACAGGTCTCTAGTCGTTTTTTCTCGGGAAAAAGCAGAGAAAACCATTCAATGGCCGAGTGGGAGCGACAGGAGCCAAGAGAAGCCGAAAAAAGGGGCGTATCTCATGAATACAGATAGACCCAACACCACAGAGATAACACGGACATACACAAACAAGATAGCTGCTTCTGCATCCAGCGCTCAAAAAATATCACAGACATTTGCAGAGTTTTTTTTTTGATGTTATAGTAATAAAATAATGACTTGGATTGCATTATTGAGGAGTTTGGTGATAAAACTAGTGATCAGGGGATGATTTATCGGTTTGCACGACTATGACTATTTTTTTTCAAAAAATAAGTATGTTTTGGGTATGTTGCTAATAATTGTTATGGAAATCAACAGTGATTTTTCAGATAAAAGATTGCATACAATTGTCAATTTACAAAGAATTTACATCAGAACCCTATTTTTAGAATGGAGGAGGAGCTGGGAGACCAGCTTAGAGCTGGGAGACCCTGGTCAGACCAGCAGGAGCTGGTAAGCTGGTCAGACCAGCTTAAGTTGTTCCAAAACACAACATTAGCTGGTGACCATCTAGACCAGCTTGAGCTGGTCAGTGCTGGAATTTCCAGCAGGTCCATATATCAGAAATCAAGTAGATAAAAATACAATATAATGTATTTAAACAGTGCATCTAAAATAAACTGCGCATGTGAAAATAAATTAGACCCGACGCACCTGAGACACACTGAATAAATGGACCGCTAAGGGTTAAATGAGGATTTTTTTCCACTTATCTACACACCATACTCCACACTGTTAAGGGGAAACAAGTTTTTATTGAGAAAAAAATTATATATTAAAAATACAAAACTGAAAGATCAAAGTCCCCTGAGTTAATACTTGGAAGCACCTTTGGCAGCAATTACAGCTGTGAGTCTGTTGGGATTGGTCTCTACCAACTTTGCACACCTTACTTTGGCAATATTTGACCATTCTTCTTTACAAAACTGTTCAAGCTCTGTCAAGTTTCTTGGGGAGCGTTGATGGACAGCAATCTTCAAGTCATGCCACAAATTTTCGATTGGATTTAGGTCGGGGCTCTGACTGGGCCACTCAAGGACATTTACCTTTTTGTTCCTTAGCCACTCCAGTGTAGCTTTGGCTGTGTGCTTTGGGTCATTGTCATGCTGAAAGGTGAACTTCCGTCCCAGTTTCAGCTTTCTTGCAGAGGGCAGCAGATTTTCCTCAAGGACTTCTCTGTACTTTGCTCCATTCATTTTCCCTTCTATCCTGACAAGTGCCCCAGTCCCTGCCGATGAGAAACATCCCCATAACATGATGCTGCCACCACCATGCTTCACAGTAGGGATGGTGTTCTTTGGGTGATGCGCTGTGTTGGGTTTGCGACAAACATAACGCTTTGCATTTAGGCCAAAAAGTTCCATTTTAGTTTTGTCAGATCACAAAACTTTTTGCCACATGGCTACAGAATCTCCTGAGTGTTTTTTTGCACACTTCAAGCGGGATTCAAGGTGGGCTTTCTTGAATAATGGCTTCCTTCTTGCCACCCTACCATACAGGCCAGATTTGTGGAGTGCTTGGGATATTGTTGTCACATGCACACTTTGACCAGTCTTGGCCATAAAAGCCTGTAGCTCTTGCAAAGTTGCCATTGGCCGCTTGGTAGCCTCTCTGATCAGTCTCCTTCTTGCTCGGTCATCCAATTTGGAGGGACGACCTGATCTAGGCAGGGTCTTGGTGGTGCCATACACCTTCCACTTCTTAATAAATCGACTTGACCATGCACCAAGGGATATTCAAGGCCTTTGATATTTTTTTATACCCATCCCCTGATCTGTGCCTTTCAACAGCTTTGTCCCGGAGCACCTTGGTGCTCATGGTTGAGTCTTTGCTTTGAAATGCACTACCCAGTAGAGGGAACCTACAGGAACTGCTGAATTTATCCTGAAATCATGTGAATCACTACAATTTAACACAGGTGGAGGCAACTTAACTTGGTGTGTGATTTTGAAGGTGATTGGTTACACCTGAGCTAATCTGGGATTGCTATTACAAGGGGGGTGGACACTTATCCAACCAAGCTATTTCAGTTTTTATTTTTAATTAATTTTCTACAAATTTCTAGAATATTTTTTTTCTTGGAAGTTGTGGGGTAGGATTTGTAGATAAATGAAAAAAAAAACTATTTATATATATATATATATATATATATATATATATATATATATATATATATATTACATGCTGAGTGAGACTTGTGTGGTGATTTTTCAGATAGCTTTTGAACAGTGTTACTGGTACTGCTTGCCCCAGAGTTTTCTTTGTTCTGTTCTCTGCCTAAATACATACCACAGTATATTGTTGAGTGATTTAAATGCTGTTTCAGTAGTATGTTGACATTTTTAGAAACACTGTCTAGATAACTGTTACTATTAAGGCATTCGTAATATTAATAGATCAGGTAAGTAAGTTGGTCTATGATGTCATAGCCATGCGGTAAGACAATTATTACCGCACTCATGGTCATGTGATCTTGTTCAGCCAATCATCAACTTAATTTACCCAAGCCATTTTATAAAGGCGGTGTAAACAAATCCGGGCCGTGCAGTTCCGATGATATATACCACTTCTGGGGTGGTTATATATCATGGGAACCGCACAGCCCGTCGTGGTTCATACCTTACATAAAGCTATATCATTGTCTGTTAACTTTCTTTCAGGAGTGCAACACATTTCTAGAAGACCAAGGCATTGAGAATCACATTACATCTGCTTACCACCCACAAAGTAATGGGACTGACTACTGAGCGAATGAACCAGACTCTGGTGAATGCCCTGATGAAGAAGGTGGGGGAATACCAAGACACATGGGATATGGCTGTGGAAGATGTACTTTGTGGTTACAATTTCTCTGCACACAACACCAAAAAATACTATCCATTAGCAAACAAGGATGTAGCCACAGTGAAAACAGACTGCATAACTGGAGAGGATGAAGTAAATTGTATTCCTCAGAATGTTAAAGTCATGAAGGACCTTCGAGATAAAGTTAAGAGGAACATAGAGAAAGTGCAAGTAAAGATGAAAACTCGATATGATTTGAAACACGGTGGATCTGCCTATGAAGCTAATGAAAAGGTGTTGCTGAAGAATTGCAGGGGGTGAAGGAAAGGAGATAAACTGGATATTAGATATACAGGTCTTTACAAAATAAAGGAAATCATAGGAAAAGGAACCTACAATGGAAAAGATTGATGATACAGCAATGAAACTGCTTCCTAACACAATGTGTCAAATCACCGACTAGAGGGGAGGCATGCCTTGATTTTGTCTTTTCAAATAACGAAGACAGAATAACTAAAACAGAGGTCAGAGAGCCATTGGCAAACTCAGACCACAACATAGTCTCATTTGAAGTGATTTTTAAAACCCCAAAAGTAATGACTAAGGTTAAGGTTTACAATTTTAGAAAAGCAAACTATGAAGGTATGAAACAGAGACTAACAGAAGTAGATTGGAGTAAAATAGAGAAAACATCCACAGAAAAAGGATGGCTGTTTTTTAAAAATGTAGTATTAGAGGCGCAAAACAATTACATCCCAAAAGCAGACAAATCTAAATCTAAAACAAAATGGCCAAAATGGTTTAATAGATCAATTAAAAAAAATATTCAGCGAAAAAAGGCACTTTACAGAGCGTTTAAAAGGGACCAAAAACAAAGTACACAGAAAGAGTACTTGGAACTGCAAACACAAGTCAAAAAGGAAGTTAGAAAGGCCAAGAGAGAGATAGAAATCAATATTGCTAAGGGGGCTAAAACCAATTCCAAAATGTTTTTCCAATGTTATAACAGCAAGAGAACATTCAAACAGGAATTTAAATGTCTAAGAAACACAAATGGCAAAATCAAAGACGAAGAAAAAAAAATAGCAAATATTTTAAATTATTACATTTCACAGGTTTTTACAAAGGAGGACACAGACAACATGCCCCACATGTCGACCTGTTCCTATCTAATTTTAAATAACTTTAGCATAACAGTGGTAGAAGTGTTAAAGGGACTAGGAGCTCTTAAAATAAACAAATCCCCTGGGCCGGATGAGATCCTCCCAATAGTACTCAAAGAAATGAAAGAAGTTATTTACAAACCGCTAACCAAGATCATGCAACAGTCTCTTGACACAGGGGTTGTACCGACAGACTGGAAAATTGCAAACATAATATGGATCCACTAAAAGGGAGAAAAAACCGAACCAGGTAACTACAGACCAATAAGCCTGACTTCTATTATATGTAAACTTATGGAAACTATAATAAGATCCAAAATGGAAAATTACCTATATGGTAACAATATCCTGGGAGACAGTCAGCATGGTTTTAGGAAAGGAAGATCATGTCTAACTAACCTGCTTGATTTTTTTGAGCAACATCGACAATGGATAATTGCAACATCGACAATGCAACATCGACAGTGGATAATTGCAAAGCATACGACATGGTTTATTTAGATTCCCAGAAAGCTTTTGACAAAGTCCCGCATAAAAGATTATCAAACTGAATGCAGTAGGGATTCAAGAAAATGCATGCACATGGATTAGGGAGTGGTTAACATGTAGAAAACAGAAAGTACTGATTAGAGGAGAAACCTCAAAATGGAGCAAGGTAACCAGTGGTGTACCGCAGGGATCAGTATTAGGTCCTCTGCTATTCCTAATCTACATTAATGATTTTGATTCTGGTATAGTAAGCAAACTTGTTAAATTTGCAGACGACACAAAAATAGGAGGAGTGGCAAACACTGTTACAGCAGTAAAGGTCATTCAAAATGATCTAGACAGCATTCAGAACTGGGCAGACACATGGCAAATGACATTTAATAGAGAAAAGTGTAAAGTATTGCATGCAGGCAATTAAAATGTGCATTATAAATATCATATGGGAGATACTGAAATTGAAGAAGGAATCTATGAAAAAGACATAGGAGTTTATGTTGACTCAGAAATGTCTTCATCTAGACAATGTCGGGAAGCTATAAAAAAAAGGCCAACAAGAGGCTCGAATATATTGTGAGAAGTGTTGAATTTAAATCAAGGGAAGTAATGTTAAAACTTTACAATGCATTAGTAAGACCTCACCTAGAATATTGTGTTCAGTTCTGGTCACCTCGTTACAAAAAGGATATTGCTGCTCTAGAAAGAGTGCAAAGAAGAGCAACCAGAATTTTCCCGGGTTTAAAAGGCATGTCGTATGCAGACAGGCTAAAATAATTGAATCTATTCAGTCTTGAACAAAGAAGACTACGCGGCGATCTGATTCAAACATTCAAAATCCTAAAAGGTATAGACAATGTCGATCTTTACTTTTTTTACCTGAAAAAAGAAACAAGGACCAGGGGTAACAATGGAGATTTGATAAAGGGTCATTCAGAACAGAAAATAGGAGGCACTTTTTTTACACAGAGAATTGTGAGGGTATGGAACCAACTCCCCAGTAATGTTGTTGAAGCTGACACCCTGGGATCCTTCAAGAAGCTGCTTGATGAGATTCTGGGATCAATAAGCTATAACAACCAAACAAGCAAGATGGGCTGAATGGCCTCCTCTCGTTTGTAAACTTTCTTATGTTTCTTATGTATATGTTTTACGCTTAGTCATTAAAGTGGGCTCAGAAAAAAAATTTAGTTAAGGCTGGGCCCCCCCAAATGCTGGGCCCGGGTGGGCACTGGATGCAGATTTGGTTTAATAGGGCTGCATCAAGCCCATTTGGCTCATGGGGTGAAGTAGTGACCAGCAGGTTTCAAAATGGAGGAAGCTACAAAACAACCTGTTTTATAATTGCTGAATCATGCCAGCCCTTGTACCTCAAACTGCATTCAAAAGAGTAATAAAAACCTGAAGTGAAAAAGCATGAGAAATCACAATTTAAAAAACACATGTCTGATCTTCTCCCAGACATTGAAGGTGTCTTCAGTTTTCAAAGCTTGGTAACTTTGAATACATTCCGAACCTAATAAGTCAAATTGTATTTTGTGCACATTTACTAATTTGGGCATAGTCGAAAATACAAATTAGATTTTCATTTTTTCCTTAAAAGTAAATAATTGTATTCCTTTACCAAAATGAGAAAATAAGAAACATGGTCTGCTAAAATAGGAATTTCATAAATGACTGGCTGGCCTTACAGCAATTATTCAGGTGAGTTTGCTTGTTTTAAAGCAAATTACTTTTGCCCTCTGATTTCAGTTTGTCATTTGTAATGATGTCACTGAATCCTTAATCTCTGGTATCAGTAAGTATTTTTCTCTCCTTTGAGTATGAACTGCTGCTGAAAATCTGGCAAACCAGACGTTTAACAAAATTAAGTATTCACAGCCAACGGACTGGATTTGAAATGGCTTTCTGTCTAATGTATTGAATGAAGGACTAGCTAGGGGCTGGGAAAATGTTACACTCAACAGTTAAATCCATAAAAAGGCAATGTTGCTTCTCAGTGACTGTTTCCCTTCCTAGGTTGAATCCAGCAAACACTGACTGAATAACTGAAGTAGCTGCTAACTGAAACAGCAATATGTTGGTTTCAAGGTAAAGTTTTAACTCCTTTACCTCTAACCATTAACCTCTGGACAGCCTCCTGTGGGTACTGTACTTTACTAGGTGTACACATAAATTCTAAATATATATTTTAGTTATCGTTCAGTGTTTGTAAATAGCCTATGTTCAGTGCCTTTCAGGAAAGCTGACATACAGTAAAAAACCCACATTTTTGTATTGATAAATTGTTCAATGCAATAATAGTTTTTAAACTATTAAACACTCAGTGCTACAATTAGAATTACTAAAATAAACTTAATACATTCCTTGACAAACGTTTTGACTAGCAGCTGGTTTCAAAGACCCGATTAGGGCTAGTCTTGTACTACTTACTGTCGTGGTCTGTAAAATCAGTCATAGGAGTTTTGTTGTGTACAGTGCTTAAGATGTGGCAACTTTAGAACCAGCTGTACAAGTTATGTGCCTAAAAATGAATCTAAAGCTGAATGGTTTAAAAAAAAGAATCTGATAGTAAACAAAGTAGCATGATAGGCTTGTGGTTATCGGTTTGACGCCTTGTCCATTCTTTATTTATTTACTTGTATGCATCGTATTCAAAGGCTTACCTTGCTTATTAAAGGGGCTTATTTCACTAAAGCAATTAAAACATATAACTCCAGAATATCTCCTAAAACATGAATTGCTTTGACAAAATTAGTTAATTTACTTTCTCTGTTGGTGAACAAAACAGCACATTAATCCCATTAACAGAGCTGGCAAGACATCTCCAGGCATTATTGTTACTACAGAATGACTCTATTGAAACTTTGTATGTTTAAATCTATGGAAATAGAATTACCTATTTGCATGTCTTTTTTATCCTTAGGTACATAAAAAAAAAAAAAAATCTAATTACAAAATACAAAGCCTGAAGCCCTTCATTTCTGCCTCGCTATACTTTTATTTTTTTTGTACTGTAGCAGGGCAGGTACCCTGCACATGAAGAGGGTTTTTTGTGTGGATGTAGACTGTAAATTGTGTGTGTTTGTTGTAAATAATTAATGAAGTACCTGACGAGAGCCTGCTGTATGTGATTGCCAGCTGTGGAGATAATCAGCAGGTAGGTGTGTTCCAGTGGGGCATCAGGTATAATAAAGAGGTCCCGTTTATTCACCTCAGGGCTGCTGCAACGCCAAGGACAACAGGCTGAATATCGTCCACGTTACCCGGACATGGAGACCTGGCTGTGTAATCCTGATTGCCGTGACTGTGACTCGGGATCAGATGATAAAGAAAGCAAAACCGCCAATGGCCCTGCTAGTTGAACAGAGAAGATTAGTTCAGGGATTGTAGCTCCCACTAATGTTTAGTGAGCAAGGTGTATAAAGAGGGACCTCCATGCCTTAGGGAGCAGTGCACGCCATTTTCATGGCACCTTTATTTTGATAGTTTTTTGCACACAGCCAAAGCTACACTGGAGTGGCTAAGGAACAAAAAGGTAAATGTCCATGAGTGGCCCAGTCAAAGCCCCGACCTAAATCCAATCGAAAATATGTGGCATAACTTGAAGATTGCTGTCCATCAACGCTCCCCAAGGGACTTGACAGAGCTTGAACAGTATTCTAGGTGTGCAAAGTTGGTAGAGACCTATCCCAACAGACTCACAACTGTAATTGCTGCCAAAGGTGCTTCCACCAAGTATTAACTCAGGGGGGTGGAGACTTATCCAATTATGATCTTTCAGTTTTGTATTTTTAATATATAATTTTTTTCTCAGTAAAAACTTTTTTCCCCTTAACAGTGTGGAGTATAGGGATGTCACAGTATACCGGTTTCACGGTAAACCGCTGTATTTTTCTATACCATGATTACCAAGTTCACACAGTTTAAGGTGATATGGGTTTTTTTATTCACTGTTTTTCCATCGGTGAGCCACTGTGTTCATTAGAACTAAGAACACTGACATCTCCAGTTCTGAAAACTGTCACACGAGATTATCCAAGTAGGCTATTAAATGAGTGATTAAATGAAATCATATTTAATACAAACCTCCCTACTAACAATGATCGCTAGCTGATGTGATTGTCAGTAAATGAAACACAAATACTAGAAAATATCAGCAAGAACAAGGCACTGTAACTTTTCATCACTACCTTCTTATTAATTTACCAAAACAAAGAAGTAATAGCTATTATCTATCGTATCGGTCAAGGGAAACGCAGTAAGCAGACACCAATGCAGAGAATCAAAGTCTATTACTATATAACCAAGTCTAAGATGCTACAGGCATTTGATTTATTTTTATTTTAAACGGTATTTAAAGATGTTGCCGTCTCCTCGAGTTGATAGTGTTGTAGGGATTTTGGTTTTATGTATTCAAAAATTAATACCATTTTATTCCCTTTTTTTTTTTTAAAAAGTCCTCTAGATGCTGCTTAACTTTGCAACGGTTTCATACCCGCCTTAACATTTCTTCATTCCTTTGTGTTCGTTGCTGTTAACATGCAGTCCAAAAAAAAAAAAAAAAAAAAAATTGCAGGTGCCGTCTTCTCATTATTATTTGCACTCTGCTGAGAGATCAGTGGGCGGGCACTGCATGTCTTAACTGCATGTCTTAAAACGCCCTTGATTGGCTATTCCTAGGTAACACTGTGCTTCTCTTAACTCAGGGGTTTTCAACCTTTTTTTGAAACTGTACCCCTTCTGATGGGAGGTTTCAGCTAAAGTACCCTTTACAATTTTTGCTCAATGAATGGTATCACAGTTGTAATAAAAGGCAGAATAATCTGGTTATCTGTAATCCGTTTATTTAATATATAATTTTACACAGCAGTCTGGGACTGACATTGCTGAGACAGAAAACCAAACAGTAGGCTTCATTCTTAAAACTTGGATGCAAAGAATTAAAGGCAGTATTTAGGAATCTTTCACTTTCTATTGGGAAAAGTCATTATAAATAATACAAAATAGTCTGCAATGTAAATGTTTGTCACGTTACTATTTACTTCCCACCTCAGCATAATTGTGTGCCGTTTAAATTGTTTACAATATCAAAAACACAATAAAACCTCAAGATAAAACTATTATGAATTACTAACTAAAAATGTTTCAAAGGGCCTCTCTATAACTTTATGTCGGTTTGCACTTTCTGACTTTTGTGTTTTCCTTCGTTTTTTCTATTGCAAGTAAGAAATCTATCAAACACCGAACACATATTCAACCAGCTGCTATTGCTGTTAATAAAATGCAGCTGCAGTAAAAATAAACAAAAACCGTCTCCAGGCACAATCGCCAGACCCCTGTTTCACCTATATATCAGAGTGGAAACCCACACAATCAAAATCGCGCGTGCGTACAGGTGGAAAATGTGGACGTGATAGATTATGTTTTTTATTTTTTTATTTATTTATTTTCATTAGCCGTTCACTTTGAGCTGCTAAACAAAGATTTAAATAAGTATATATCTTGGTTTAGAGAATATATAATACCATTAATAAAATTCAAGATCATTATTTTCTCTTACGTTCATTTTTATTTGTGCGTTTCTGAGTCGTCCTGCGTACCCCCCCCATGACCCTCAGAAGTACCCCTGGTTGAAAAGCCCTGTCTAAACTAATCGGATGCAGTCCAAACTGATAAAGATGAAGAGGGTATTCAGTTGCAGTGGTCACATCCTTACCCCCTATCGTTCCAGACTGAGCCCAGAAAATGTTAATGTTACGTGTTTCTCCACAATAATTTGCAATAAAAAAGCAGCATTATTTTGCTGAGCCTGTGTGAGCTGAAGTGAACACTACTTCCAGTTAGGTAGTGCCTGATAGAACTGTAGTACCAGTGTGTTGTATTTGTTTTAAAAAATGACTTGGCTTGAATGTATTTCTTTAAATAGCCATTTAAAAACGGATAACAAAAAAATGACATTATACCACAGTACGACGATAACCGTGGTATATCTTTTGACGGTTACCATACCGTCAAAATCTGATTGGAGTATGGTGTATAGATAAGTGGAAACAAATCCTCATTTTCTATATGCAGTAATTTGTACCTTCTTTCCTTTGCTGTCTTCCACAACAAAATCCCTATGGTCACGGGCACATTCTTCTGGGGTTTTTGTGTGTAGGCATTTTTGTACATTTCGCCACAATTCTGTTTTGGGCACTATGGCACTCAGTGCTTTATTAAAAGAAAAAGATTAAACAAAACAAAACACTTTGACACAAAACAAAACGGCACGTTGGCCAAACGAACAGACACTAACAAAACACTGACTCATACAAGTACCGTGTTGAGGTGGTTTAGCACCAGTAGCAATTGTTATTTTAAATTACTCTCCTCTCTCTTGTTCTCGTTCATCGAACACCCAACCCCAAGTGAGTGAATCGTGCGACTATTTATACAGCTGTGCTGGGATTCAATTACTAAGTAATCATTCACTTGAATCCCAGCCTGTGAACTCATTTGTGCAATCCCCGTGCTCACATACTATTCCATTTTATCTGCATGTGAAGTGATTGTGCCATCCTAAATACAACTATATATTTTAAATCACTCATGCTACACAGACCCATTTATATCCCGTGCACTTATACATACACCAACAATAACACACTACATACAACAGATAACGCAGAAAATACGCACAGGGGCAGTGCACACTGCCACAGGGGTATACATTGTTTTCCACATATAATAAAATGGTCCACAAAGACAACCATGTAGATTAAAAAACAACAAACCTACAATGAAGCAAAACGCCACAAAGTAAAAAACACACACACACACACACAAAAAAAAACAAACAATTATGTAACTTCCTGCAATTTAGGAAATTCTGAAGTGCCTTAAACTGCCCTACTTAAGTATAAACCCGGACACATTTATTTTAAATGAACAGCAATAACAAATAAACTTAAATATTCAGTAACAAAAACTTTGTTAAAATAACGTTAAGGTTGCAGTTCAAAATCACAAAAGTCGGGAAATTAGACGTTAAGGCACACAACCTTAACTCGCCCCCTATTATGCTATCACATCAGATATGATGTCATACATGGTTAAAAAATAAAAAAATAGTTTTTATCTTGATTTTATGAAGAACTAGTTTGTGTTGATAAGCGTTTACCTCAGTATTCCATGAGTAATGCGGTTTTCTCAGGAAACATCCGTGGTCTGTTCAGGTTCTTTCAGTTTAATCCAAGTGGACCCTGTAGGCTGCTTCCAGTTGCGGCGTAAATAGCAACTTTATACAGTACCGTATTTAATTTAAATATTCTATTGACATGCAGCTGTTCATACCCTGTTTTGTGAAGAGTTTGTTATCAGCAACTTTTTTTTTTTTTTAAATAGGCTTCGAGTGCATATTTGTGCAGCCAGCTAAATTTCAGTATGTTAGGATACTTTTTTTTAAATGTTTTTGGTAATCATGCTGTTTGTTGTGTTCATAAAGTTTATTCAAAATGCTGTCAGGTGATCTGTTGCTGGTGATCTCTTAAATAAAGTTTGCCTCCATTTGTTTTATTTTTACAACTTGTGAATGAAACCATAGATTAGCCTAGTTTGCTATATTATTTACTAAATTTAAGTGGTCTATAAATCTACTGTTAAACTGCAAGAACAATTTGACTGTGATTCTGCATCTCTGCATCTTTTTTTTTTTTTTTTTTTTTAGATGAGGAAATTGATAATAAGTACAGATAAAAATACGGTGGGTCCTGACTACAGTATTTGCACTAAACGAGTATGACTGTACAGTACAGTGTTTCAAATGGTTTTGTATATTTGGCATTTCCGTGTTTATGTTTTATAACCGCTAATCGAGATATTTTATTTTTTATTTATTTATTTTTTAAAATTATTTAGTCGTTGCCAATTAGTTTTTTATTATTTTCTCCCCAATTTGAAATGCCCAATTATTTTTAGGCTCTGCTCACCGCTACCACCCCTGCGCTGACTTCGGAGGGGCGAAGATGAACACACGCTGTCCTCCGAAGCGTGTGCCGTCAGCCGCCCGCCTCTTTACACTCTGCAGACTCACCGTGCAGTCGTCTCAGAGCTACAGCGTCGGAGGACAATGCAGCTCTGGGCAGCTTACAGGCAAGCCCGGAGGCGCCCGGCCAGACTGCTGGTGCACAGTGAGCCGAGGACACCCTGGCCGACCTAACCCTCCCTCCCCCCGGGCGACTCTCAGCCAATTGAGCGCCGCCCCCTGGGAGCTCCTGTCCACGGTCGGCTGTGGAATAGCCTGGACGAACTCGCGACATCCAGACTATAGAGCGCATCCTGCACTCTAGCAAGTGCTTTTACTGCATGCGCCACTCGGGAGCCCCAATCGAGATATTTTTTAAAATAAATTAAATCAAAGTGCATAGCTATTTGTTTTACGTTAGAAATAAACAAAAATAATTTATTTTGGTAGTTCTTCTGGCATTTGTGGTTATATATGGGTGAGTGTTTTCGATTTTTGTAATGTAAATAATTGTTTTAGGCCTAGTATTTGAAATGTTTCGCCATTATCTATAGCTGTTCTGGCGCACAGTCTCTCAGCTTAAGTACATGTAGGTTTTAAATACTCATTCACCTTCTATCACTGACTGACATAGTTTTTATTATTTATTTACTTACCCTGTACAGTACAATATGACGCTTTGTTACGCTTGTTAAAAGCTTGAAATGTTCAATCAGCCGTTCGGTGTGCATTCTGGGAGCTGTAGTTCAAACTGGAGAGTGTTACAGGGCCAGTCAAAACTACACTAAAACGGTTACCAAATCGTACAACTGCGCATGCGTAGCATTTGTTTTTAAAATTACTTTTTTTATATATTAAAATATACATTTTAAACCTCCCCAACCACAAAAGGCACTAAAGATTACTTAGATGATGTAACTTGCCAAATTTCAGTACTACCTGTCCTGCAGTTTTTTTGCCTACAAGTGAGTAATAGAAAACGCTCTCCCGGCACCAAACTTACACGAAAAACCACCCGTTTTTTAAAAGTGCTGTAGCTCAAAAACTACTGGACAGAATAACACAAAACTTGTAGAAAAAATTCAGCCTACCAATCAGACCTGAAATCCAAAACGGCAGGCAGATTGATGGAACTTAACCCCACTTTTGGAGCTGCACAAAATAGGGTCTTAGAATGGAAAGAACATTGCAACCATAAAATAAAATAAATCTCTCTCTCTCTCTCTCTCTCTCTCTCTCTCTCTATATATATATATATATATATATATATATATATATATACAGACGTGCTCAAATTTGTTGGTACCCTTACAGCTCATTGAAATAATGCTTCATTCCTCCTGAAAAGTTATGAACTAAAAGCTATTTTATCTTGTATACTTGCATGCCTTTGGTATGTCATAGAATAAAGCAAAGAAGCTGTGAAAAGAGATGAATTATTGCTTATTCTACAAAGATATTCTAAAATGGCCTGGACACATGTGTTGGTACCCCTTAGAAAAGATAATAAATAACTGGATTATAGTGATATTTCAAACTAATTAGTTTCTTTAATTAGTATCACACATGTCTCCAATCTTGTAATCAGTCATTCAGCCTATTTAAATGGAGAAAAGTAGTCACTGTGCTGTTTGGTACCATTGTGTGCACCACACTGAACATGGACCAGAGAAAGCAAAGGAGAGAGTTCTCTGAGGAGATCAGAAAGAAAATAATAGACAAGCATGGTAAAGGTAAAGGCTACAAGACCATCTCCAAGCAGCTTGATGTTCCTGTGACAACAGTTGCAAATATTATTAAGAAGTTTAAGGTCCATGGAACTGTAGCCAACCTCCCTGGGCGCGGCAGCAAGAGGAAAATCGACCCCAGATTGAACAGAAGGATAGTGCGAATGGTAGAAAAAGCTGAACTCCAAGGTGAAGGTAGGTCAGTTTCTGATCGCACCATCCGTCGCTTTTTGAGCGAAAGTGGGCTCCATGGAATAAGCAGGACTCCACTTTTGACAGAAAAACATAAAAAAGCCAGACTGGAATTTGCTAAAATGCATATTGACAAGCCACAATCCTTCTGGGAGAATGTCCTTTGGACAGATGAGTCAAAACTGGAGCTTTTTGACAAGTCACATCAGCTCTATGTTCACAGACGAAAAAATGAAGCTTTCAAAGAAAAGAACACTATACCTACAGTGAAACATGGAGGAAGCTCGGTTATGTTTTGGGGCTGCTTTGCTGCGCCTGGCACAGGGTGCCTTGAATCTGTGCAGGGCACAATGAAATCTCAAGACTATCAAGGCATTCTGGAGCGAAACGTACTGCCCAGTGTCAGAAAGCTCTGTCTCAGTCGCAGGTCATGGGTCCTCCAACAGGATAATGACCCAAAACACACAGCTAAAAGCACCCAAGAATGGATAAGAACAAAACATTGGACTATTCTGAAGTGGCCTTCTATGAGTCCTGATCTGAATCCTATCGAACATCTATGGAAAGAGCTGAAACTTGCAGTCTGGAGAAGGCACCCATCAAACCTGAGACAGCTGGAGCAGTTTGCTCAGGAAGAGTGGGCCAAACTACCTGTTAACAGGTGCAGAAGTCTCATTATTATTATTTATTATTATTATTTATTTCTTAGCAGACGCCCTTACCCAGGGCGACTTACAATCGCAAGCAAATACAAAATACATTCAAGTGTTACAATACAAGTAATACAATAAGAGCAAGAAATACAATAATTTTTTGTTCAAGTGTGACAAACCACAATTCAATAATACAG
The DNA here is from genome assembly GCF_902713425.1 of Acipenser ruthenus. Taxonomy (NCBI): domain Eukaryota; kingdom Metazoa; phylum Chordata; class Actinopteri; order Acipenseriformes; family Acipenseridae; genus Acipenser; species Acipenser ruthenus. The sequence continues at coordinate 51,236,504 of NC_081189.1, forward strand.
CAGATAATAGTGATAGTTACATCAGGATGTGATTAAATACAAAGTACTACAGGTTAAACACTTGGCAGATTACAGTATTCTGAAGTACAGGATTAAATGCAGTAAAATAGGGGGCAGATAAGAGCAAAATAAAGCACATTTGAATGAAGGGTGATAGTGTCCCAGGATACAAACAGAGGAGTTCTACAGGTGACCTTTGAAGAGGTGAGTCTTAAGGAGGCGCCGGAATGTGGTCAGGGACTGGGCAGTCCTGACATCTGTAGGAAGGTCATTCCACCACTGCGGAGCAAGGGTGGAGAAGGAGCGGGCTCTGGAGGCAGGGGAGCGTAGCGGAGGTAGAGCCAGTCTTCTAGTGCAGGCGGAGCGGAGAGGTCAAGTGGGGGTGTAGGGAGAGATGAGGGTCTGGAGGTAGCTGGGTGCAGTCTGGTCAAGGCATCTGTAGGCTAGTACAAGAGTCTTGAACTGGATGCGAGCGGTGATCGGGAGCCAGTGGAGCGAGCGGAGTAGTGGAGTAGCGTGGGCGAAGCGAGGCAGAGAGAACACCAGGCGGGCAGCAGAGTTCTGGATGAGCTGGAGCGGACGGGTGGCGGACGCAGGGAGGCCAGCCAGGAGGGAGTTGCAGTAGTCTAGGCGGGAGAGTACCAGGGCCTGGACCAGGAGCTGGGTAGCATAGTTGGTGAGGAAGGGTCGGATTCTTCGGATGTTGCTCAGGAAGAATCGGCAAGTGCGTGCTAGAGTGGAGATGTGCTGGGAATAAGAGAGGCAGGGGTCCAGGGTGACTCCGAGGTTCTTAGCAGAGGAAGAGGGAGAGAGTGTGGTAGATTCCAGAGGAATAGAGATAGAGAGATCAGAGGAGGGGGAGGAAGAGGGAAAGAAAAGGAGGTCAGATTTAGAGAGGTTGAGTTTGAGGTGATGCGAGTGCATCCAGGAGGAAATAGCAGACAGACAGGTAGAGATACGGGAGGAGATGGTGGAGTCAGAGGTGGGGAAGGAGAGGAAAATCTGAGCATCATCAGCATAGAAATGGTATGAGAAACCATAGGATGCGATGAGGGGGCCCAGGGAGCGGGTGTAGAGAGAGAACAGGAGAGGACCCAAGACTGACCCTTGGGGGACTCCTGTTAAGAGAGGGTGAGGTGTGGAGGTTGCTCCACGCCAGGTTACCTGGTAAGTGCGGTTGGAGAGGTAGGAGGAGAACCAGGTCAGAGCAGTGCCAGAGATCCCCAGGTCAGCAAGAGATGATAGTAGAATAGAGTGATCAACAGTGTCAAAGGCAGCAGAGAGGTCGAGGAGAATTAGAGGAGAGAGAGGCAGCTCGGGCACACTTAAGTGAGTTGGTGACAGACAGGAGGGCGGTTTCAGTGGAGTGAGCAGAGCGGAAGCCAGATTGGAGAGGGTCAAGCAGAGAGTGGTTGGACAGGAAAGCAGAGAGCTGGCGGTGTACAGTCCGCTCGAGGGTTTTGGAGAGGAAGGGTAGGAGGGAGACAGGACGGTAGCTCTGGAGGGAGGTGGGGTCGAGGGTAGGTTTTTTGAGGAGGGGAGTGATAGAGGCTTTTTTGAAGGCAGAGGGAAAGATGCCAGAAAGTAGAGTGGTGTTGAGGAGTGAGGAGATGAAGGGGAGTAGAGCAGGAGCAGCAGCTTGAAAGAGGTGAGTGGGGAGGGGGTCCAAGGCACACGTGGTGGGTTTGTGACCCTGGAGCAGGGAGGAGAGATCAGAGTCTGAGAGGGGCAAGAAGGTGGAGAGGGAGGGCGAGTTAGTAGGGAATGTAGTGGGTGTAGGGGTTTGAGCAGGAGGGGGTGCGGGGGAGGGAGAGGTGTTAAAGAGTTTGCGGATATCTGAGATTTTAGAAGAGAAGAAGGAGGCAAAGTCGTCAGGGGAGATAGAGGAGGGAGGAGGAGGGGGGGGAGGGTTTAGGAGGGAGGAGAAGGTAGAGAATAGATTACGTGGGTTGTTAGTGGAGGCTTGGATTACAGATGGAAATAAGCACATTTAGCAGAGGAGAGAGTAGAGGAGAAGGAGGAGAGGAGAGTGCGGTAAAGGTCTAGGGCAGCAGGGAGTTTGGTTCTCTTACATTTCTTTTCAGCAGATCGCAGTGTGATTCTTGCCGAGCGGAGAGCAGAGGAGAGCCAGGGATGGGGAGGGGAGGGGCGAGCAGGTCGGGAGGTGAGGGGACAGAGGGAGTCGAGGGAGGAGGTGAGTGAGGAGAATAGAGTGGAGGTAGCAGAGTCTACGGAGAGTTGTGAAAAGGAGTCGATAGGAGGGAGGTGAGAGAGAGCAGTGGAGGCAAGGACAGAGGGGGAGAGAGAGCGGAGGTTACGGCGAGAGGTGACAGTGGGGGTAGGAGGAGCAGGGAGAGGGGGGAGAGACAGAGGAAAAGAGATGAAATAGTGATCAGAGAGGTCCAGGGGGGTGACAGAGAGGTTGGAGGGGCAACAGGCCCTGGAGAAGGTGAGGTCCAGTTGACGGCCAGCTTTGTGGGTAGGAGGGGACGGAGAGAGACAGAAGTCGAAGGAGTGAAGGAGAGGGAGGAATCCAGCAGAGTGGCTGGGGTTGGAGAGATGGATGTTGAAGTCACCCAGCAGGACAGTCGGGGTAGACAGAGAGGGGAGGGAGGAGAGTAGATAGTCGAGTTCATCCAGAAAGTGAGTGAGAGGCCCAGGGGGGCGGTACAGAACAATGAGCAGGAGTTGACAGGGAGAGGTTAGTTGGACTGCATGAAATTCAAAGGTACTGACAGAGAGGGAGGTGAGATCGGAGGGGACAGAAAAGAGTAAGGAGGGGGAGAGGAGAAGACCCGTCCCACCTCCCCGTCCAGTGAGACGCGGGGTATGGGACAGGACGTAGAGAGAGGACAGGGCAGCAGGAGTAACAGTGTTATCAGGGGACAGCCAGGTTTCAGTGAGAGCAAGGAAATCGAGCGAGAGGTGGGAGGCAAAGGCAGAGATGAAATCAGCTTTGTTAGCAGAAGAGTGACAGTTCCAGAGTGCACCAGAGAGTGTGCGGGAGGGGGGGAGAGGCAGAGAAATTAGGTTAGAGGGGTTGGAGGAGCAGCAGCGGAGGGAGGGCAGAGGACGAGGACGGGGGGACAGAACAGGGATGTGAGAGACAGTCATAGCAGGACAAGTAAGACAAAAGGCACAGTAGGAGCAGTGGGGTGGAGGATACAGAACTGACTAGTAGATGGCTTCTTCCAGAACGCTGTTAGGTTCGGATCTATTCGACCAGCGTCTCAGCGCAGGCCTCCCCTTGCTGGACTCCCACAGCTAGACTCCCGGCTCTTTTGTTGAGGCTCTTCTGTTGGCTGGCGCTTCTTGCTGGCGCTAAAATAAGCTGCTTGAATAAATGTTGCACCTATCTTGCTTCAGACGCTGGTTACCTGTAGACTCCCACAGCTAGACTCCCGGCTCTTTTGTTGAGGCTCTTCTGTTGGCTGGCGCTTCTTGCTGGCGCTAAAATAAGCTGCTTGAATAAATGTTGCACCTATCTTGCTTCAGACGCTGGTTACCTGTAGACTCCCACAGCTCATTGAGAGCTACAGAAAATGTTTGATTGCAGTGATTGCCTCTAAAGGTTGTGCAACAAAATATTAGGTTAGCGGTTCCATCATTTTTGTCCATGCCATTTTCATTTGTTTTATTATTTACAATATTATGTTGAATAAAAAATCAAAAGCAAAGTCTGATTTCTATTAAATATGGAATAAACAATGGTGGATGCCAATTACTTTTGTCAGTTTCAAGTTATTTCAGGGAAAATTGTGCATTCTTCGTTTTTTGTGGAGGGGTACCAACAAATTTGAGCACGTCTGTATATTGTAACAGAAACGCACCCACTCGGGTTCTTTGCCCCTTTAAAAATAGACCCAGGACACAGGAAATTGAGGTTTAAAGCGCTTCGTGCTATTTTTAATAAACACAAACCAAAATAAACAAAAACCTAGCTCTTTTCTTGAGCATTAAACTAAAACACAAAACAGGAACCTAAACTATAAAACAGGACAGCTAAGTTGTTTACCTGCTAAAAAAAAAAAAAACACAACAATTTTTAAACAAATAACACGATTCACCAGAAGGCATACAGTACTTTATTCTTTATACGTTTGCACACACTAGCAAGTGGGCTCAATACATGGCAGCCTCAAACAGACTGGCTGCTTTTCTTAAATACCCTGCACCTGGCTCTAATTTACAATGCTAGCCAGGTGCAGGGGATCATTACTAATTAAACAATTAATCAAATCAAATTAAACAATTAAACAAACTAAGGCTGTTCCCCTCTGGGAGATGTAGTCCCATTCCCCCAGGTCTACACTATCTCACAATATATATATACATTTTAAAAAACACTTTAATGCTGACCTTAAATCCGGGTGAGATTTGAACTGACGCAAGAAGCTGGCTCACAGAAGTTGTATGAATAGACAAAGAGGACCCGCTTTGCAATATATAAATTATAAGAATACAGTGTTATATGCCCTTTTTGTCTTTATTTTTTTATTTTACTTTGATTGATGGGACCATGCATATAAAAAAATATATTTAAAAGCACCAACATCTGCAGAATGCATACAAAGTAGCCAAAAAAATAGAAACCCGCGATTGCAAAAAAATTCCCGCGGCTGGCTTTTCAAAGTAGCCCAATTCTGCATGAAAACCGTGGACATGGCAACCTTGGTGACAGGCAGGAGATCAAGACGGAGGTTGAAGTTGATACGCCCCACAGGCGAACAGGATTTATTTACATATCAATACATTGAACAGTTCACGTGACAATGGTTGTGCACAGAGCACATACAACACAGTGTACGAAAACTTTGGTAGGATCTACAACATCTGAACTAATCTTCTCTGTTCTATAATAAACTAATTTGGCTGAAGAGATTGATCATGGCAGATAATCGGTTAGGATGGATATGTGACAGGCAGATATGTGACGGATTACTGTATTTCATTTTGTATATTTTAGGTTGCATTGTTCCTTTCTGAAGAAAAAAAATCATGCTAACAACTTTGAGTACTGCTACATGGATAGTATGCATTTAGTGTAATAACACATATGTATTGATGACAATAACAGAATGACATGTTGGGGTCTATTCAATTAATCTAAAGCATTGGCAGATCTAAATACCACCAGCATTTAAATATTGAATTAGAAACCATGTTACTTACTTTTAAAGACAAAAATACACTTAAGAGACTCGCATACACTGTTGGAGTTGTTAGAGGTTCTGTCAAAGTCCCCTTTTTTAATTATTTAAATTACATCAAGTAGATCCTCCACTCTAGGTTACACAATGATTATATTAATTTTGGTCCCTCCTTTACACAAAGAATGTGTGTAATGGAAATGCAATGGTTCCCCTGACTCAAGGAATCTGGAAAAAAAACACATAAACAACTGCTTATTACAGATTGAGTCAGCTACAGAATGAATTGCCCAGAGTTAATCATAAACTTAGGCCAGCCATGCATACTTTTTACGCTGACCATATATGGTAAACTATGCCATGTTGAAGAAGTCTGCCCCAGATTGTAATTAAAACTTTAAAAAGTTATCAATTAAAAGGCGGGGTACACCTCAGTTTCAGATCTAGATTGTTTCATCAAGCTTTTTTAAAATCTAAATACATTGTACAGGCAATATAAATGTGACTGTGCTCCTTCAAACTGCACAACTATAAGTGAGTGATAAGTAAAGCTTTAATCTGTTCTTTAAATCTGTTCCACCTCTAACATTAGCGACTTTATCACTGGTCCCCTGTGGCAGGGCAATTGCCCTTCACAATGGGAAATTAATGTTGGTGTAACTTGTATGGGGAAATTGGTTTATTTTGTGTGCTTTTTGGAGTTGTTGTGTGTGATTAAATTACTGTTTACAGATGGACGCTCAGTTGAGACATGCTGCCTGCTAGGTTTGGTTGAGAGGAAGGGCAGCGAGTGATTGGCTGTGCCAGTCCTCAATCAGCAGGTGGGCAGGTCTCGACTGCGTGGGGATCGCTCTGGGCGACTGCAACGCCATGCTACAGAGAGGGGTGCTGCATACACTAAGGAGGAGTCTGGTCTGCAGGAACAACAGCTATGCAACCCTGAAACTGCAAGCGGTGCTTGTGAAGGCAATGCCCATCCAAGGCCACATGAAGCAGCAGGAGTTGTCATATGAATACCGGCTCATAAGTAGGTTAGTTTAGGGGATAGTGATCCCAAGTAGTGTATAGCGAGGGTTACGTAGTGTAGCCGGTTCCTGGAGTGGGACGCCTCGTTTTAAGGCTAGCGCTCACCCTGTGTGACAACTTTTATTTGTAGTTTTTATACTGTGTTTTATTTTGCCTTTTGTACAGCTTGCTATATGTGTCTCTCTGTATTGCCTAAGCAGTGGCTACCTACACACGACACAAGCACCCTGTCACTTCCCCTTAAGATATTTTTGAATAAATTAGGGATTTCAGAAAAATATATCAATTGAAAAAATGAAGCACTTTGTATTAACTTGGAGTGCATACTTTAATACATTTAAAGAACATGGGTCTTCTTTAGTATCATTTATAACTAATGATTTCACAAAGGTATTTCTGCAACCAGATGCACAGGTGATATTGATGATGGCTGAAGCGTGTAGAAACAGAAAAAAATGAACCATGTAGAGTTGTTTTACGAAAAATATATATTGGATTTAAAATCATATTGATACACCTATTACCACTTGATTGTATTATGGTGCACAATCTATACAACCTTGAAATAAATAAAGTGTCTTCTGTGTTATACTAAAACCAACGTCCACAGTACAGCTGTGGCCACAGGTTTATCACCCTATAGAATTAACTCATTATGCTTCATAAAGTCGAAATAAACCTGCTGAATAATGTTACGTTAACATATTGAATTACATACCACTTTGTAGTTTTCCATATACTTAATGAAAAACTGACACAAATTGAAAAATGTGACATTTTGAAATCTAACATGAACTACTGTAAGAACATAAGAACATAAGAAAGGTTACAAACAAGAGGAGGCCTTTCGGCCTATCTTGCTCGTTTGGTTATGCACTTTTTATAGTGCTACACCCGAGCCGAGCCGGTGCCGAGCCCAGCCAGCCTGGTACGGCTCGGGTACCTTGAGTTGCTTTTACACTGAAGAGCCGAGCCGAGCCGAGCCGACCGAATAATGTCACACGTAATGAACGTGCCGAGTCGCAGAGAACAGAGAGTTGTTCAAACATTTGCATGCAGTTTGAACTTTCTAGCCTAAAATTAGTAATGATAATACAAAATAACCATGAAGTTATACTTGCAAATGTTTATGATTATTATAGCTCTATACAAAGACAGTGCTTAGTTTTCAGTGTTAATTTATTTATGATTAACTTATTTATAAAGCGACATTAAAGCCATATGTCTTATCTAAAGTAAGTTAAAGAAGTTTCATTATTTCTGTTTAATACTTAACAGATGGGCCCAAGTTAAATCAAAACATTGACCCGCTCGTCAAATACTTACAAACTGTATGGAGATTCACATTTAGTGAAATAAAAAAAGAAAAACAATACTGTACAAATCCGTAATACTTTAGTTTTACAGTTGTTAATCTGTGAAAAGACAACTTCAACGACAGTATACACTGAAAAAATAAACTTAAAATGTATCAAATAAAGGTAAAAGCAATAAGGTTACAGATGCAAGAGTCAAGATGCACCAGTGTCATGACGAAAGTCAATAACCCCACCCATGGCCTGCTTCGGCCCTGAGCCAGATTCAGATATGTTATCAGGCTGGAGTTCCACGGTACGGGTTGGCTCGGGTATATTGCAAGTGTAAAAACACCCAACCCGTGAGGGTCCCAGGCCCTCATGGCTAAAATGTGCCAGTGTATTGATCCCAGAATCTCATCAAGCAGCTTCTTGAAGGATCCCAGAGTGTCAGCTTCAACAACATTACTGGGGAGTTGGTTCCAGACACAATTCTCTGTGTAAAAAAGTGCCTCCTATTTTCTGTTCTGAATGCCCCCTTATCTAATCTCCATTTGTGACCTCTGGTCCATGTTTCTTTTTTCAGGTCAAAAAAGTCCTTGCGTAGTCTTCTTTGTTCAAGACTGAATAGATTCAATTATTTTAGCCTGTCTGCATATGACATGCTGTGATAAAGAGAGAAAGGATCAATGTTGTAAATCTCCCTCCCAACCAGAAAGGGCACTGTTTAAGGTGGTATTCTGCCTCCTAGATGGACCGCCTTGACAGTAGGTGGAAATCAGAAGGTGACCATATTGGGGGGAGCGCGTAGTTACATGTACCCGGAAAGACTCCATTGCAATAAGCTGCGGGACGGCCCTTTATTGGAGAAACCATGGCAACGGGTTGTTTGCAGGGGGGAGTCTCTGGGTACAAAGGGGAAGCAGCTACGTCAGTACGGCGCCTTGTGCTGACAACGTAAACAGACGGCCAGAGCCTGTATTGTTTGCTGTTTTGTTACGTTTGTGTTTTGTGTTACAGAGTGAGCACCCAGGAGCTGTCGCTACAGAGCCAGCAGTCAACCCTGAGCACATACTGCAGCAGTGTTTGCCACTCCTCCTATTATTGTGTCGTCTGCAAATTTAACGAGTTTGCTTACTATACCGGAATCTAAGTCATTAATGTAGATTAGGAAGAGCAGAGGACCTAACACTGATTCCTCTGGTACTCGACTGGTTACCTCGCTCCATTTTGAAGTTTCCCCTCTAATCATTATTTTCTGTTTTCGGTCACACTTTATTTTAAGGTCCGTTTTTTTTGTTTATTAACTGTTAACACATAGCTAACAAACATGTTAATGTACATTATTTATTTTCTGTTAACTATTAGTTAATAATATATAATAGGCAAGCTAAAACTGCAACCACCAGAGCCCTATGGATGATCAAACAAACACCAGAGCCCTATGGATGATCAATACCTAGTCGATCACATGCTTGAAATCGATTCAAAATGTTACTGTAGTAATGTTTAGCAATGTTTAGCAATGTTGTTTGTATGTTTTTTATAAACCCTAACCATTAGCTAAAAATTAACAATGTTTGTTAACAATAAACAAAAAAAAATGGCCCTTAAAATAAAGTGTGACCCTGTTTTCTACTTGTTAACCACTCCCTAATCCATGTGCATGCATGTGTATGCAATTCTCCAGTCTGTCGGTACAACCCCTGTCTCAAGAGACTGTTGCATGATCTTGGTTAGCGGTTTGTAAATAATTTATTTAATTTCTTTGAGTACTATTGGGAGGATCTTATCCAGTCCAGGGGATTTGTTTATTTTAAAAGCTCCTAGTCCCTTTAACACTTCTGCCTCTGTTATGCTAAAGTTATTTAAAACTGGATAGGAACAGGTCGACATGTGGGGCATGCTGTCTGTATCCTCCTTTGTAAAAATATTTTTTATATATTAATATATTTGCAGTTTTTTTCTTTTCATCTATTATATTGCCATTTGTATCGCTTAGACAGTTTACTTCCTCCTTAAATGTTCTTTTGCCGATATAATATTGGAATTGATTTTAGCCCCCTTGGCAATGTTCATTTCTATCTCTGACACGACTACCTCTCATTTGGCGGAAGAAACATAATTAAAACACATTTTAAATTAAGACAACACCAGAAACTTTTATTGTGTATACATCTGCAGGGTAATATAGTCCCACATTTAATTTAATTTAATTTATTGTTCACTTATTAAAAATAAATTGCACATGTCCGCTTATTGTGAATTTCTGCATCGAAAGTGGCATCTCAAAACTACAGGACTGAGCTAATGATGTGGATGGTCTGGACAGAGTTTCAAATAACACTGAGGAAGGCAGGGAAGCAGCTGCGATGGATGCTGAAGCCGGATCTTGAGGTGAGTTTATGACCTCGTTATATGCGAGGCACACATACTCAAGTCTGTTTTCATCCTTTCGGATCTCAGAAGATGTTTTTCTTAGGTGTCGATCACCCTTGTGTCCACGTCATGCCAGATTAAGTTTAAGATCTAACCAGACTATGCGCCAAACCGACCGCGGTGTCAGGAGACACTTCAAATCCAGGCCGGTAATTCGAGGGGTGGTGTCAGCAGAGATGTTAAAACTTCTACTGTTAAAATATCAATTTAGTCCAGCTCTCAGCATTATAAAACTGGAGACTGACTATTGGTCCCCAGTTGAACGTCTTCCACTGGCATAAAATTCCCTTAAAGGGTAAGTTTCACCCTATATACAAACTTTTGCGTGTTGCAAGCACTCAATATGACATTTTCACTGACAATATTTTTTTTTTTTGAAAAACGACTTGTGGTGACCAATATAGAACCAAAATGCCTGAAATGTATCAATAATTCTGGAAATTGCAGAGCACGCTCCAAACGTTTCAGTGATGTCAGTTTGAGTACTCGACAGACAAGGAAATGGAGTCCAATACAGAAACTGATAGTGATACCAGCGACAGGTATTCGGATTACAGTAATTTGTACAACAGTGACAGCGAAAATGAAAGATTCCCAAATGTCTGAAGATGGAAGAAATAGTAATGGACCAGTGCCTTGCCGGTTTGTCTCTCTTATTCCCGGAACTCTGCTGGTCCTCCGTAGGGATCGGTTGAATAGTGGGGACAGCCCCACTTTTCTTGCAGTAACCCCATTGAATGTAATTTTTAAAACTGTGGGGCGAGAAATGCTCTCCACAAATAACTGAAGAACTAGTAGCTTCATTGAAGTCTTTTGTCTTTATTTGTACAAACATGACACACAGATGCATTGCTGAGGGATCCTTCAGAAATGCGTGGATGCTCTGTCCAATATTATAAAGAGTTCCCACAGAACTGTCTGAATAACACACTGCTGTACCACAGCAATTTTTTTTTGTACAGTACATTTGGATTTGCCGATAATGACATTTTCAGCGAATTAGCGTCTGTAAATATCACCATAATTGTTACTATCGTCCGAATATATAAAATATTTTAAATTCTTAAAAAAAAAAAAAAAAATGTCCCTGTTTACAGCACCGTATGAATACACCTGTCTCTGTCATCGGAGACCTCCTAAACCAAAGATTTTCAGTTGTGTCTGAAATTGACTGATTGGCTAGCATGAGAATGCAGCAAATGGCTTTTTCACAAATGGTTGATAAGTCAATCAATTATCCCCCTGTGTAGGCACCACAACTTATAAAAACAGCTTTACTATTACTTTTTGTTTTTTTAAATCCAACTAAGTAAGGTTTTGGTAGTTTCAAATGTGTCATCATAACAATGAAGTCTAAAGTCCCATATGCAAGTTCATAACCCCTCAGCTCCAAGCTAGTGCCATTAGAAGCCCACATTTGTTACTTTTTCCTCTAGATCAATCCTCAGAGAATGCACAATTGCAGAAATAGCAAGTTTGGATGGAACTATGTGGTACTTTAACCTCACCAAAGTGGCCATAAGCAATGCTCGAATGCCAGAGAAATGCAATTTCAAAAATTTGCCAAAAATCCCTGGATACCAACAAATTTTGCTTGGTGCTTGTAGATCTCATTAACATCTATCCAAACATATATTTGGGTGAATTTTTTGGCGTCTCCCCACGCAAGTTATTATGGCCTAAACTTGGTACAGATAGCAAAAATTCAAATTTCAAGGGGGTTTAATGACCAGTGGTGGGACTTGAAACCAAAGTTTTGTCACAGCATTTGGAAGACTGGTTCCTAAGGTTCTTACAGCAATACTTACATTTTAGGACCCACATCCTCTACAGGGTAAAGGGTTAGGCTGAAGTTTGAATAAGACTTGTCAGTTACCCCTCGTCTGGCAATTTGCCAGAAGTGAGTAGGGTGCGCCTAGGTGGGGAAGAGGGTGTGTGTGCCTTCCCTCTCTGCGTGGCTGAGAGGCGGGCCTTGGGAGATTACTCGGCCCATAAGAACTGCGCTTGGTTGTGCACTCGGGTGGCCGTGTTCGGGGATATACAGTGACGCTGGCAGAAGAGGCCAGAGTGAAACAAGGAGCAGGCGAGCCTGGCTGAGGGAGACAGCCTTCCTTAAAAATAATTTACAAAGTAAAAGAGATAATTACATACCCGAGGGGACGTGTGTAGGTATATGGGGAATCCTGGCCACCCCCAGTGTATAGGAACAACTGAGTGTAGGACGGAGACCCGTTCTGACCGGTTTAGCGGCAGTGGGGGCACTGTGTAAGCAGCACTTTTGTTTGTAGTTTTATTACTGTGTTTTATTTTCCCTTTTTCTTTCACCTTCTGTTTTCATTATTATTTTCGAGCACTTGTATGTGCACGGAACGGTATACCTGTATTGGTAACCCAATGGTCCTGTTTTAGTGTCGACAGTATACAGGCCACGGACAACAGCACCCTCTGCGGGCTAAAATAAATTTAAAAAAAGAAAAGAAATAAAACTGGGCACCTGTGTGGTGTTTGCAAATAAAATATTCTGTCTCCCGTGTCAGTGAATACCCCCACCCTTCCACAGTCCCTTTCTCACTCTAGGTTGACCTTTGCAAGATCACAGGTCGAAGGGGAAATTTAAAAAAAAAATAATGGCTATCATTTCTGAACTCAGCGTGTCTGAAAACCCCCAGGTGAATTTTTCTAGGAAAATCTGAGACGGACGAGTAACAGCACTGGTTGAGTTGGCATGGAATGACCAACCTCACCTACCTTACAAAATCATAATTAAAAAAATATCTGATTTAAGAATAGTTTCAAGCACTGTATAAGAGTTGTTTGCTTGGCTTTACACAAACATGCTTCTGAGGAAGATCTTTACAACCGATACAGTATTTTGATAATGGTTTTGAAAGAAACTGTCAATGACACGTAGAAGTTTCAATATCTCAGTTAAAATTTGCAGCAGGATAGAAACACCACCTTCCTTTAACATTTTCTTTGACAAGTTAGGCGGGGGAATTTATTTTGGTTTTGATAGGCTCGCCAATAATACTTCCACCAATCAGAGTGTGTCATACAGTAAGCGATCCCGGCCTCTGACAAACTGATATGCAGCACAGGTTAAAGCAGCATTGGACAAGGGAAAGAATGTGTCAGATGTCAAAGTGAATATGAGAATGGCAGTGAGTGATGAAGCCAATTTGCTTGAAAAAATTAAAAGCAGACCGGACATTTCCATCAATGGAGTTTGAAAATCTGGAATTTATGATCAGAAGCTCTGAGGCAGTGTAAAGTGGACCTCGTCTTCACCAGGGACTGCTTTCCCCCCGCCCTCTCCTCTCGATATCTCTGATCACTACTTTATCTGATTCTCTCTGTCGCTCCCATTCCTTGCTACTCTGCCGACCCCCTCTGTCACCCATCGAAACCTCCGTTCCCTCTCCCCCTCTGTCTTCTCCTCTGCTGTTGTCTCGCACCTCCCTTCTATGGACTCCTCCCAACACTCTGTAGACTCGGCTACCTCCACCCTCTTTTCCTCCCTCACCTCCTGCCTTGACTCCCTTTGCCCTCTAACCTGCCCACCCCAGCCCTGGCTCTCTGCTAATACTGCTAATATGGTCTCCGGTAGACTTGTGCGATACATTTAATTTTTTTATTATGTCTCATTCCTAAAATTATAGGTCATGCAAAACTTTTCGCCATAGCTGTATATTGTAAAACAATCAGACATTTGTCTAATTTTATGACCATGTTTATTTTTCGGATTACAGTACTTCTGATGTGATAAGGGCAGCAACATCTTTCATTCAGCAAAAGAAACTAAGCCAATCCTGATTCAAATACAAACAGAACTGCAATAACCTCTACTTGAAAATCATAAAAAAGTTTCAATTATTTGGCACGTGATTTAAAGCGTAAGTAGCGGGGTTCCGAAAAATATAGCATTCTACGTCCCCAAGTGTTGCTACAACTGTTTAAATAACGTACCTGTAATTTTTATTTTCATTGTTAACATCCTGATAACTTTTTACACTTATAACTTCAAAGTCTGTTTCAAAGCTCTTTTCAAAATGTCTGCGGTAGTGCACTGGGGTTTGATATCTGTCCTCTAAATCACTGCAGGAAGAGCGATTAAAAAAATACATAAAAACGTAACAAGTGCTGGCTTTTCTGTTCTGTACCACATCATAGATTGTTATTGATGTGCTATCTGTTTGACAATGTGGGCAACAATCCTTACACTATCACTGCACTAAAGCGGACATTTTGAAAATAGCTTTGAAACAGAATTTAAAGCTATGAGTGTAAAAAGTTGTCAGGATGTTAACAATGAAAAGAAAAATGACAGGTACAATTTAAACAGTTATCGCAACACGTGGTAAACTATAACGCTAGATTTTTTGGAACCCCGCTATTTACTTCTATTTAGTTTCTGCTAACAGCTTTAAACTAAATCCACCTGGAAAATCATCTTGGATAAGCCCCTGTGAACACATTATACTTTTACAGCAGAGCACAGTTTAATTCCTTTGTTATGCTCCTAGTGATATTGTGTTTACTAGTTAATGCAAAAACCCATGATGTGTTCTGTACTAAACAGCATGTGGTAACTTTGCTTCACATTTAAGCACAGTAACATAAATAATAACATTTGACATTTTATTACAATATATGTAGAAAAAAAACACACTCATTCTTGTTGAATATAAACTACAGATCACCTAGGTGTTTTTTTGGCCCAGACTCTTGTGGGTAAGGTCATGTTTGCTTGTGCCAGTCAGCAGCAAGTCTTTTACCATAGCAACTTTGTAAAATAACTGCTTAGCTACACACTGCAGCATGTGTAAGTCTAATTGCATTCTTTTCTGTCAAACCATAAACCAAAGCATTTGTTAACAGTGTAAAATCAGACACATCAATCTGCCAACCTACAGACTACAGGAAGGTAGTTGGTGCTTCCTTCGTCTATGTTACAAAAGATGATGTTGGTAATGGTTGAACAATGCTGAAAAAGTGCCAGATCTGTGACCAACGTCTTCAAACAATGCACCTCTATTGCGTAGTGTCAATCAGATATTCGATTGTGGAATCAGCCATTCAATTTGATTGATGACCAAATAGAATATAGGAATTAGAATAGCTCTTGGACACAGTTCATGTTAGGACTATTGCATCCCTTTTTCTGTGGAAGCCCAAGATAGGACCCTTCTGTTACAGTATTTTTAATGAAACATATGGAAGCTGTGTCGCTGAGAAGTTAAGCGCTTCATAGATCACACTTGCTGGCAAACAGATTGTCTCCCCCAACTTCAATATTTAATTGCCCAACTATAGTACATTTCAAAGAATGACAAAACAAGACAAAAAGTATTTAAAATTGAAGGTGTAAAACAGTGTGAAGCTTTTGTGGTTAAAAGTCAGGAGCAAAAGTATTACTATTTAATGGGGGGGGGCATCTAAATGCTATTAGTCTCAGAAACAAAATGTTAGAACTTGAAGCCACTGCACTAACAAGTAACTACGATGTGATAGGTGTTACAGAAACTTGGTTGTCTGAGAGTGATGGAGACGAATATAATATTAGTGGGTACACACTGTATAGGAAAGACAGGCAGGACAGAAGAGGTGGAGGGGTAGCGCTATACATAAGAAATAGTCTTGAAGCCCAGTCAGAATAATTGAAATTCAAAAATTCAAAGGGCATAATAATAGCAGCATGCTATAGACCGCCTGTGACAGGATGGCTGAGTCTTGACGTCAGGCCACGAGCAGGAAGGAAACTGACACCAGGGAAGTACTGCAGTTCAAAATAAAGACGCGGCGGTGCCGTTTATTTAAATACAAAACTAAAATAAAAAGTTCAAACACAAAACACTTGCTCACAGAGCGAAAATAAAAGGTTTAAACAAAACAAAATCACGCACACAAAATAAACAACAAATGATCCAGGTCAGGCTGGGCAGTAGCCTTCACTGCTACTGGATTTACTTTTAAGTTTAGTTTTGTTTTCGATCGCTCTCATTCCTCCTCTTGAACACCCACCACGAACTGAGAGCAGTGCAGGGTTTTATGCAGGTGACCATCTCCCGATTAGCAACAAATTAATCACTTAATTTCTTCTGCACAAGGTTTTCAAATTACTGTGGGTGGGAGTACCCATCCACGCTTCTAAACAATATAATAACAAACAAACAAACACAAGGCTACGCCGTCACGTATACATAAATACAATAATAAATAAATAAATAAATAAATAAATACATACATACAAAAACAATACCGACGGCGCTTCACCGTCATATATTTTCAAATAACAAAACCATAATACAAAACAATAAATTGCACAGGGGCGGAGGGGAAGACCCCGTTCTAAAAATAAACAAAATCCATGTACAGGGCTCCTTGCCCTGTTACACCGCCATATTCAGACGCCGAGCAAAATAATCTGTTATACAATGACATTAGAAATGTGTGTAGCAAAGGAGAAGCCATACTAATGGGGGATTTCAACTTCCCCCATATAAAATGGGAAAACCCGGTGAGGAACACGATGGACGAAATTGAAATGGTGGAAATGACAAATGACTGCTTCCTAACGCAATTTGTCAAGGCACCGACTAGAGGGGAGGCATGCCTTGATTTAGTACTTTCAAATAACGAAGACAGAATAACTAAAACAGAGGTCAGAGAGCCATTGGCAAACTCAGACCACAACATGGTCTCATTTGAAGTATTTTTTAAAACCCCAAAAGTAATGACTAAAAGCTAAGGTTTACAATTTTAGAAAAGCAAACTATGAAGGTATGAAACAGACTAACAGAAGTAGATTGGAGTAAAATAGAGAAAACATCCACAGAAAAAGGATGGCTGTTTTTTAAAAAATTTAGTACTAGAGGCACAAAACAATTACATCCCAAAAGTAGACAAATCTAAATCTAAAACAAAATGGCCAAAATGGTTTAATAGATCAATTAAAAAAAATATTCAGCGAAAAAAGGCACGTTTAAAAGGGACCAAAAACAAAGTACACAGAAAGAGTACTTGGAACTGCAAACACAAGTCAAAAAGGAAGTTAGAAAGGTCAAGAGAGAGATAGAAATCAATATTGCTAAGGGGGCTAAAACCAATTCTAAAATGTTTTTCCAATCTTATAACAGCAAGAGAACATTCAAAGAGGAGGTTAAATGTCTAAGAGACACAAATGGCAAAATCATAGATGAAGAAAAAAAAATAGCAACTATATTAAATGATTACTTTTCACAGGTTTTTACAAAGGAGGACACGGACAACATGCCCCACATGTCGACCTGTTCCTATCCAGTTTTAAATAACTTTAGCATAACAGAGGCAGAAGTGTTAAAGGGACTAAGAGCTCTTAAAATAAACAAATCCCCTGGGCCGCATGAGATCCTCCCAATAGTACTCAAAAAAATGAAAGAAGTTATTTACAAACCGCTAACCAAGATCATGCAACAGTCTCTTGACACAGGTATTTTCCAGTACCAACAGACTGGAAAATAGCAAACGTAATACCGATCCACAAAAAAGGGAGACAAAACCGAACCAGGTAACTACAGACCAATAAGCCTGACTTCTATTATATTTAAACTTATGGAAACTATAATAAGATCCAAAATGGAAAATTACCTATATGGTAACAATATCCTGGGAGACAGTCAGCATGCTTTTAAGAAAGGGAGATCGTGTCTAACTAACCTACTTGACTTTTTTGAGGATGCAACATTGAAAATGGATAATTGCAAAGCATACAACATGGTTTATTTGGATTTCCAGAAAGCTTTTGACAAAGTCCCACATAAAAGATTAATTCTCAAACTGAACGCAGTAGGGATTCAAGGAAATGCATGCACATGGATTAGGGAGTGGTTAACATGTAGAAAACAGAAAGTACTGATTAGAGGAGAAACCTCAAAATGGAGCGAGGAAACCAGCTGTGGAGTACCACAGGGATCAGTATTAGGTCCTCTGCTATTCCTGATCTACATTAATGATTTAGATTCTGGTATAGTAAGCAAACTCGTTAAAATTTGCAGACGACACAAAAATAGGAGGAGTGGCAAACACTGTTGAAGCAGCAAAGGTCATTCAAAATGATCAAGACAGCATTCAGAACTGGACAGACACATGGCAAATAATTTAATAGAGAAAGGTGTAAAGTATTGCATGCAGGCAATAAAAATGAGCATTATAAATATCATATGGGAGATAGTGAAATTGAAGAAGGGAACTATGAAAAAGACCTAGGATTTTATGTTGACTCAGAAATATCTTCATCTATACAATGTGGGGAAGCTATAAAAAAAGGCCAACAAGATGCTTGGATATATTGTGAGAAGTGTTGAATTTAAATCAAGGGAAGTAATGTTAAAACTTTACATTGCATTAGTAAGACCTCACCTAGAATATTGCTGCTCTAGAAAGAGTGCAAAGAAGAGCAACCAGAATTATCCCGGGTTTAAAAGGCATGTCGTATGCAGACAGGCTAAAATAACTGAATACTAATGCATTGTAAAGTTTTAACATTACTTCCCTTGATTTAAATTCAACACTTCTCACAATATATCCGAGCATCTTGTTGGCCTTTTTTATAGCTTCCCCATTGTCTAGATGAAGACATTTCTGAGTGTTTGCCTCCTAAAAACACTTCAAATGAGACCATGTTGGCTCTCTGACCTCTGTTTTAGTTATTTTGTCTTCGTTATTTGAAAAGACTTAATCAAGGCATGCCTCCCCTCTAGTCGGTGCCTTGACAAATTGCGTTAGGAAGCAGTTATTTGTCATTTCCACCATTTCAATTTCGTCCATCGTGCCCCCCATCGGGTTTTTCCATTTTATATGGGGGATGTTGAAATCCCCCATTAGTATGGCTTCTCCTTTTCTACACGCATTTCTAATGTCATTGTATAACAGATTATTTTGCTCGCGTCTGAATTTGGCGGTCTATAGCATGCTCCTATTATTATGCCCATTGAATTTTTGTCCATTATTCTGACCAATATTGATTCGGCGTTGTTTTCTTTGTCCAGATTTAACACCTGGGCTTCAAGACTATTTCTTATGTATAGCGCTACCCCTCCGCCTCTTCTGTCCTGCCTGTCTTTCCTATATAGTGTGTACCCACTAATATTATATTCGTCTCCATCACTCTCAGACAACCAAGTTTCTTGCCAAGTTCCTGTGCTAACTGTAACATATATTCTCTCCTTGGTAAATTCTGCTCTGTGCATTCTTTGTAAAGTACCCAATACATTATAAAACACCTGAACAGGCAAACGTCGGGAGCCAGCTTTCACGGAATACTTCCGTGCCATCTGATCCAAGCATCAATTTCATATTTTGTTGCGTTGTAGAACTCCACGTCCTCTGGTATTTATTTTCACTAGACCCGATGCTAATTGACTGAACAAAGCAGCGCAGCTGGCTAGCAGGCGCAAGCCTTTCAAATGGCTGATTGAAACATTGCGGACTGGTAAATAAAAATAATAAAGTAGAATACCGTTCTGTGTAATGAAAATACAATTGTTTTATGAGTGGCCGTCAATGTGACTGCTCCCGGGGCTTTTCGGTATAATGTAATATATCTCTGCATACCTCTGTAATATATGCCTGCAGTCCCGTGATTCATGCTTTGTGAGAATATTTAATACATACGGACAGAAAGGTACACAAAACGCACAGCCCTATATGTGTTACACGACTGGAGAAAATTACATTTTAAAACCAAAAACCGCCAAAATGACCGCCGCAGGGCTTCGAGTGTTAAACGTGATCCCTGCCTGGGTTGTTGATTGAGTCAATCATCCTGGAGACCCACCGAGTCTGCCATTTACTGGGGGGGGAGGCGCACCACACAGTTTGAAAACCTCTGTTCTAAACAGTAAACTTCACTTTTTTTTTTTTAAAAACATGCAAACAAATACTGTACACGCTTGACCACAAAGTTGACTCAGAAATAATTTTATAAATTACGCAACACGATTTTTTCTGATCTGCTAATACCTTAGCGACTATGATGATTTTGTTTTGTTGTTGTAACTTTACTAGATTGCTGCATTTAAATGTCAGGTTCATGTATTAAGAAAGCAGCATCACTTATTTGCTAATTTACAAAAAACTTAAATAATAATAAATAATTAGCAGCCATTTCTGGATTTCTTTGAAACCAATAGAAGATCAGCTTTTCCCACAGCTAACCAAAAGTGATAGGGGTCAGACATAAACACTTTTTAAAATGTTTGTGTGTAGGTGCTTGTGACAGAAATACAATGAGTTCTGGTGATAAATCTTCCTCCCGACCTGTGAGGGCGCTAAAGAACGGGAGGAGAAGTATCTGGAAGGGCTGGCCTGACAGTTCGTTTCCGGGACCGGGAAGTGGGTCAGCCTGGAAGGAAGCGAGACTCTGTTGTAAGACCGTATTGATTTGACAGGTAAACAAGGGGCAGCTGCAAGTAAAAAGGCAGCTGCAACCGTTTACCTAGATATCATGCGGGATTACATATAGGGGCCAGGGTAACGCTGTTCTTTTCCTTCGTTTGGGTTAAACGTGAGAGAGAGAAGGACTGAGAGAGGAGCTCTCAATAACGAAAAGAAAAGAGACGTGATACGTGTTTTTGGTGTTGTGTTTGTCTGTGTGGTAATTGTTTGTGTTTTACTTCACCAGACAGTTAGAGCACATCTCCGGAGCTGTCGCCGAGGGTCAGCACAATCCGGAGCACCACTGCACTAAACGTCACGGAAATACTTGTGTTTGCACTAAGCACCAGCACGACTGCACTCACCCAGGACTGGTGACCGTGTGTTCTTTTTTTGTTCGGGACTGTGCCCTGTTTTGTTATCCCCGTGCTTTACACCATTTTTCCACTGTATACCGTTGTCTGCCTGTTCACTCCTGCATCGCATCACCGCTACACCTGTTCCCCTTCACTAGCCACTTTGCCACACGTGGTGTCAGATCCGGGATCATGGATCGCAACGCACTGGCGGAGCTGCTGCAGGCGCTGGAGAGCAGACGCGACGCAGAGGAGAGGAGGAGGGAGGAGCGCTACACGGCGCTCATTGAACGGGTAGGGCTGGCCGTTGCCGCAGCAACGACCCCTACCACAACACCGCTGATGTCGCC